>NW_006408554.1:9760964-9781295 GCF_000296735.1 Chrysochloris asiatica | reverse complement strand
AATCTTTAAAATCTTAAATCAAACTTACATAAACAATCAGAGTTCAACATATACCTTCTGTCAACAGGAATACTTAGTGTCTTTAAATAAAAACCTATTACCAGCAATTACTAGTAACATTAATCTGCTCTTTTACTTTTCATAAGTTATTGGGCATATGTAACATCATCACAGTTTTAAACTAATCTATATGAAATTTCTGTCTATTCCTAATGATGTTATATTTATTTTACTGTAGATTTATTACTAACTGCCTTATTAGTCAATCTGCTTGTTTTGCATATTTGGTATAATTTTTCTTTGACTTTGAAGATACTTCAATATGGTTGTTGTTAAGCGCAGTGGAGTCAGTTCCGATTCACAGCAACCCTGTATAGGGTTTCAAGGCCTTTAAATATTTGTGGGAACAGAAAGCCTTATCTTTCTCTCATGGAGCTGCTGGCAGGCTCCAGCCTCAGACCTTGTGGTTGGCAGTACAATGCTTACAGTATGGAGTCACCGTGTTCCCGTTTAAATATTAGCATAATATATAACTATGGATTTAAATAGTTTGTTGTTCTTAAGTGCCATCAAGTCCTTCAACTTGTATAGTGTTTCTGAGTCTTTAAACCTTTGGGGTAGCAGAAAGACTCATTATTCTTCCGCAGAGTGGCCGGTGTCTCAAACCACTAGCTAGACCTTGTGGGTTGCAGTCCAGTATTTATCATATGGAGTCACTGTACTGCCTTTCATAGTTGTAGCATATATTTTTTCTAGTTGGCAGAATTTCAAGTAAAGGTGAGTGTTGTTAGCTGCCATCGGGTGAATCCCAACTCATAGTAACTTTATGTACAACAGAAGGAAACACTACCCCATCCAGTGCCAACCTCGCAATCCTTGCTATGCTGGAGTCCATTGCTATTGCCACTGCTTCAATCATCTCTTTGTGGTTTTTCCTCTTTTTCACTGACCCTCCACTTTACCAAACATAATGTCCTTCTCCAGGGACTGGTCCCCCCTGAAAATATGTCTGACATATGAGAGACAAACTCTGGCCATCCTGGGTTCCAAAGAGCACTCTGGCTGTATTTCTTCCAACACAGATTTGTTTGTTCTTTTGATAGTCCATGGACTGTCATTTTAATATTATCCTCCAACATCATAACTCAAATGCATCCATTTTCCTTTTTTTTTTCTCCCAACTTTTTATTGTGACTTGAAGGTTTACAGAGCAGATCATCAGTTTACATGTAACAAATTGTATACTTTGCTTCATTACATGGTTGCAATCCCATCTATGAACAAACAGTTAACACTTTATCTATTGCATTAATTCCTGTGTCTCCTGATACCTTCATCCTTCCTCTACTAACCTCACTTTTGCTGTATATTGTCCGTCCTCTCTCCTGTGTTAACATATGTCTACCCTTCTAGTCCTTTAATAATTACCCCCACACTGTAACCATCATAGATTATTTCATTTCTTTTATCAAGAAAACTTTTTTTTTTAATTTTTTATAACATTGTTCTCATATAATATCTGTCCTTTTGTGATTGGCTAATTTCCTCCAGGTTCAACCATGTTGTGAGGTATTTCACAGATTCATCATTATTCTTCAACAATTTGTAGTATTACGTTGTGCGTGTGTACCAAAGTTTGTTTAGTCATTTTGTTAATGGGCATTTAGGCGGTCCCCATCTTTTTGATATGTCTCTCTCGCTCTCTTTTTGTTTAATGTTCTGTTGTGAATTATGTGATAGTTTACATGGGAGATCATTAGCAATTCATCTTATCATATAGCATTTCATTGCCATGGTTACAGTCCCCTTCATGTATCATCAGCCAACCAAAGGGTATACCCAGCAAGCACACAACCCCTCTCCCTTTCTGAGTTGAGTCCCTAGCTACTCCATCTCTCCACGTCATCATCTCTGCCTCCATCCCAGGTATACTGCTTCTCTGGGTTGGGTCCCACACTCTGCTCTCCCTTGATGGTCCCAGGGACCTCCGCTCCTGGACTGCAAAGTCAACCATTCCCCTCCTTTTGCTATAAAATGTCTACCTTTATATTTCCAACCCTCACAGTAAGTCCTGATAGCAATTATTCAGTATTGTACCACAAGAAACCTATCCCCATCTCCTTTCATCAGCCCCACCTAGACATATTGGATACTACTCAGTGGAGATTCTACCTTCCTCCATACCCTCTGGATCTTGGCTCCCTCTTGAAAGCTTGTAAACCAGTCACTTCTTGCCTTTGTAGTCCACGCTGTCCATCCCTGTCTACCCTGTATATTGAGGGGGTGAGAATGATCCTTATTGTAAAAATGTGTTCCCTCTTTTGAGGTGTGATATGTCTCTTGTAGACAACATATGAAGGATCTTGTTTTCTTATCCATTCTGTTCTCTATGTCTCTTTTTATTCCTTCTCATTTTGTGCCATGGCACAAAAAGTATTCTTACTTTTTTGTGTGGTACTGTTGGTTTCTTTGTTCTGCCTGCTCTCATGTACTTAGTTCATTTTTCTTGAGTTTTTTTCTCTTGTCAGTTTCTTCATAGTTTTAATATATATAAAATTTTCATGGATTTTCCTTTTATTGACTTGATGTGAGGGTGTTTTAAGTTTCTTTGTGGTTACCCTGTACTTTATTAGTTTCATCACCATTTTAAAACAGTCTGCTTTATCATGAAATCTAGCTGACCCCCTCATCACCTGGAACTCTGTAACTATACTTTTGCCTTCCTTGGCTGTATAGTTGTTCTGATCATGGTCTGTCATACCAGATTCCTTATTTTCAGTCTTGTAGTTTTGTTTCACTCTTGATAGGTCTGTATCTAGGTTGTATTGCCACATATGTTAACCTCTGGTCGTTGTTGGTTCTCAGTCCAAATAATTCAGTTTAATAATTTTGGAACATAAGCTTGACGTTTACAAAGTCCTTTCATTTTTGTTTATCCTGAAATGTTTTAATTTTACTGTTGTAATGATGGACAACTTTACTGAATATATGATTCTTGGTTGGCAATTTTTTTCTTTCAAGAGTGTGTGTATGTCTCCTCATTACCTTCTTCCATGTATGGTTTCTGCTGAGAAGTCAGAACTTAAATCTTAATTGGTTTCCCTTTGTAGGTAACATTTCATTTCTCCAGAGTTGCCTTCAAAATTCTTTCCTTGTCTTTGGTTTTGGTGAGTTTGGTTATGAAAATCTTGGTGATTTTCTGTTGAGGTGTATCCTGCTTGGTATTTACTCTGCTTCTTGAATGCTTACCTTTTTATCTTTCATGATGTTAGGAATATTTTCTTCCAGCAGCTCTTTGGCTATCTTTTCCGTTGTTTTCTTAGTCTCTTCCTATTCTAGAATTCCAATCACCTGTAGTTTATTCCTCTTCATATTGTCCCACATGAATCTGGGACTTTTTCAGATTTTTTTTCCTATTTGTTCTTCTGTTTTAGCAGTATTGAAAGATTATCTTCAAGCTCACTAATTCTGGCCTCCACTGATTCAGTTCTACTCCTTTGCACATTCAGTGTATCATCAATTTGTGTTGTTTTGTATCGATCATTTGGACCTCTGTTTGCAAGTTTTATGCTGTCTCCATTTTGTTTGATTGTTTTGGTAGCACCTTTCTAGTTCTTTCTTGTTTTGTCAGCCTTCCTTTGGAGTATTTGGGTATACCTCAATACTATTCTCATAAATTCTATTTCAGGTAGTTCCAGTGCCTCTTCTTCATCTAAAGCATTTTTTAACTTTTCTTGTTGTTTGTTTGAGCTACTCTGTCTTGTTTCTGCATGTGATCACATATTTTCTGCTGCTTTTTAGACATTGTGGTGTTGTTGCATTTTTATTAAGTTGATTATGTTGATATTCTTAAACACTCAACAATTGCCTCTTGGTGAGTGTGATCAGGAGACAAGCTTCTCTGTTCACTGTTCATACAGTTCAGTTCAGAATAGATTTGGCAGATGCTAGTTTTAGTCACTCCTCTGGTGTATAGCAGCTGGCATGGACTCTTGTCCAATAGTGGGTTTTAGAGGATGTAGTAGTGGCTTAGCTGTATAGCAACAGACCTGTTGGGTGAGGCAAGAAAACACTCCTACAAGATAGAAGGAAGACAAAGAACCAAAAATAAAAAGAAACATCAGGAAAACTGAGAAAAAAATAATATAAAGATAATAAAACTGGAAGATGAAAAAAAACCCAAAAAACAAAAAACAAGTTGGAAACAACAGTGGGAAAATAAGAATACTTCTTTAGTGACATTTAATGGACTCTTGTCTTCACCGCTGCCTAGGAAACTTCAAAATAGTCTCGCTGTACTTCTCTGACCCATCACCAGCTTTTTTCTTTCTTTTCTCTGTTTTATTTCCCTCAAATCCATTAAGCTGCTATTCCTAGTAAGAACTAGCCAAGGACTGGCCAGCACCAATTTGGAAGAAACTGCCGATACTGGCTCTTTTTGTTGTCTCCTTCCACTTTGCTTATGCCCCTAGCTGTGGGAACCGCATAAGGCATTCATTAGGGTGACTACTCTTACAGGTCTTACCTCTGGTCACCAGAGAGGGAATGAGTGGAAGGAGGGGGAAAAAAATTGTTCCTTTGTCTCTGTTAGTTGCAGGCAGACATCTGCAATGGACATGGTCTCTTGCCTCTCAGCCTTCTCATTCCCATTCAAAATGGCTGCAGGTGTAGGTCATGTTAGCCTTCCAAACCAGAAGTCACCTCTTTTCCCGCTTCTGTTCAAATGCTTTCTCCTGGTAAGTACTTGATTCACTTATTTGCCCCTGTATCTGAAGCTTAGAGTTCTGGGACCATCCTCTGAATCAGTTTCATCTGGTTATACATATTTTTGCAGGAAAAGGTCTGCACAGCCTATCTGCTTAGTTTACCATCAAGTCCCACCTCCCTCAAGAGCATCAATTCTTCTATGATCTTCCTTATTCCTTGTCCAATTTTCACATGCCTAAGAGGTTATTGAAAATACCATGGCTTGGGTCAGGCGTACCTTAGTTCTTAAACTAACATCTTTGATCTAGAACACTGTACAAGGGTCTTGTGCAGCGTATTTGCTTAACGCAATACATTGTTTGATTTCTTTACTGCTGCTCATGAGTGTTGATATTTGATCCAAGCAAAATGAAGTCTTGGACAAATTACAATTTTTTTTCTCCATTTATTTTGATTACATGGATTCACTGGTGAGGATTTCTGTTTTCTTTACACTGAGGTGCAACCCATACCAAAGGCTGTGGTCTTTGATCATCATCAGTAAGTATTTTAAATCTTGTTTACTTTCATAAAGTAAGGTTGCATCATCTGCATATCACATGTTGTTAAGGAGTCTTCCTCCAACCCTTGTGCCACATATTTTTTTCATAGAATCCAGCTTCTTAAATTATTTGCTCAGCATCTACACGTTGCACTGTGCGATAATGCACTAGACAGAAAGGTTAGTTGAACTGCAAGGTCAATGGTTCAAAATCACCAGCCATTCCCTTGAAAACCCTCTACAGGGTTGCTATGAATGGGAACAGACTCAGCAGCACTTAACAACTACATCAGACAGATTGAATAAGTATGTTGAAAGAACACAACCATGGCACACACCTTTCCTAATTTAAAACCATTCAGTGTTCCCTGGTTCTGTTTGAACAATTGCCTCTTGGTCTATGTACAGGTTCCTCTTGAGCACAATTAAGTATGCCAGAGTACTCATTCTTCACACTGTTGTCCATAGCTTGTCATGATCCACACAACTGAAAGCCTTTGAACAGTCACTAAAGTGCAGGTAAACATATTTCTGGTATTCTTTGCTTTCAGTCAAGAGCCATCTAACGTCAGCAGAGATATGCTTCATTCACATCCTTGTTTGAACCTTGCTTGAGCTTCTGGCAGTTCCCTGTCAATGTACGGTTGCAGTCATTTAAAATTATTTTTAGCAAAATTTTGCTTGCATGCAATATTAATGATATTGTCCTATGATTCTGTTGGGCCACCTGTCTTTGGAATGGACACAAATATAGGTATCTTTCCATCAGTTGGCCAGGAAGCTGTCTTCCGAATTTCTTGGCATAGATGAGTGAGTGCCTCTAGTGCTACTTTAGTTGGTTGAAAGACTTCAGTTTGTATTTCATCAATTCCCAGAGCCTTGTTTTTTGTCATTGCCTTCAGTACACCTTGAATTTCTTCCTTCAGTACCATTGCCTCTTGATCATATGATACTTCTGGAAATGTTTGAACATCATTCATGTTTTTTTTTTTTTGTGTGTGTTTTGTATAGTGACTCTGTGTATTCCTTCCATCTTCTTTTGATGCTTTCTGTATTATTCAATACTTTCCCCCATAGGATTCTTCAGTATTTCAAGGCAAGACTTGAATTTTTTTCTTTGGTTCCCTCATATTGAAAAATGAAGGTGTTCATTTTTGGTTTTCTTACTCCAGATCTCTGTACATTTAATTATAATATTTTAGTTTGTCTTTTCAAGCTACCCTTTAAAATTTTCTTTTCAGTTCTTTTACCTCCTCATTTCTTCAATTTCCTTTAGAAACTCTATGCTGGAGAGCAAGTGTGAGTCTCGTCTAACATCCATTTTGGTCCTTTTCTTCTTTCCTGTCTTAATGACCTTTTTGCTTTCTTCCTGTATGATGTTGATGTGCTCCCACAATTCTTCTGCTCTTCAGTAATTAGTGTATATAACTCTTTAAATGTGTTCTTGAGATGATCTCTAATTGCAGGTGGAATACTTTCAAGGTCATATTTTGATTGTCATGATCTTGGTTTTATTTCTTCAAGTTCAGCCTTAACTTGAATATGAGCAATTGATGGTCTTTTCCACATTCTTTCTCTGGCCTTGTTTTGACTGATGATAGGGAGCTTTTCCACCATATCTTTCCACAGATATATTCAATTTGATTTCTATGTATTCCATCTGGTGAGGTCTATGTATATAGTTGCCTTTTATGTTGTTTATAGAAGATATTTGCAAGCCATTGATCTGTCCAAATTCAATCTTGCAATCTCCAGCATCGTTTCTATCACCAGTACCGTATTTTTGAACTACTGATCCTTCCTCTTTGTTTCTAACCTTTGCATTCCAGTCGTCAGTAATGATCGATACATCTTGATTGCATGTTTGATTAATTTCAGATTGAAGAAGTTGGTGGAATTCTTCAATTTCATCATTCCTGGATTTTGTGTTTGTTGAATAAATTTGAATAATAGTTGCAGTAGCTGGTCTTCCTTCTAGGTGTATGGATATTATCGTATCATAGATAGTGTTGTATTTCAAGATAGAACTTAAAATAGTCCTCTTATGATGATGAATGTGATGTCATTGCTCTTCAATTTGTGATTCCTAGCATAGTAAACCGTATGGTTGTCAGATTAAAAAAATGACCAATACCAGTGTATTTTAACTCACTGTGATTGTGGTGGTGGTGTGCCATGGAGTCGGTTCCGACTCATAGCGACCCTGTACAGGGTTTCCAAGGCTGTAAATCTTTACAGGAGCAGAAAGCCTCATCTTTCTCTCACGGAACAGCTGGTAGTTTCGAACTGCTGACCTTGCGGTTCACAGCCCGATTCGTAACCACTATGCTACCAGAGCTCCTTTAACTCACTAGTGCCTAGAATATCGATGTCCATGTGTTCCATTTCATTTTTGAGAACTTCCAATTTTCCTATATTCATCCTTTGTACATTCCATGTTCTGATTAATAATGGATGTTTACAGCTGTTTCTCTCATTTTGTGTTGTGCCCCATCAACAAATGAAGGTCCTGAAAGCTTTACTCCATTTGCGTTATCATAGTCAATTCTACTTTGAGGAGGCAATTCTTCCCAAGTTGTATTTTGAGTGCCTTCCAACTGGAGGGGTTCATTTTCCAGCATTATACATGACAGCATTCTGGTGTTCTTCATGGTGTTTCAATATTCAATACTCTATTGCTGTCAGTGTTCCACTGCTATTTATAAGGTTTTCAGTGACTAAATATTCAGTGACTAAATACTCCATTTCCTTCCTAATTTGTCTTAGTCTGGAGGCTCATCTGATATCTGTCCACTATTGGTGACCTTGCTGGTTTATAAAATACCAGTGGCATAGCTTTCTGAATCACAGCAACATGAAGACCACCACAGTACAGCAATCTGACAGACAAGGAGTGGATAAAGGATAATCTAATACTTAAACCATTTAGGATTGCTAGATTTAGTAACTATTTTTTAATTGGGCATAAATGTTAATGCTATGTCATCATATTAAATTGCCTTCTCCTCCTTAAATGACTTTTACCTGTAGATACCAGAGACATTCTCTTATATTGCTCAATAATTTTATCTCCTAATTCTTGGCATCCTCTCTAATACTATTGTTTAGTTTCGTCGAGTCAGTTCCAACTCAAAGTGACCTTGTATATAGAGTTTCCTAGGCTTTAAGTCTTTGAGGGAGCAGAAAGCTTCATCTTCCTCATACTGATCTGCTGGTGGGATTGAACCACGGACTTGTGGTTCACAGTTCAGTGCTTCTCTGATGCTTGTTGTTATTGTTGTTAAGTGTCGTTGAGTGGGTTCCAACCCATAGAGACCCCGTATAGGATTTCCAAGGAACAACTGGTGAGCTTGAACCGCCGACCTTGCTACACATATATTAATTCTTGGCAATTTTAATATACATTTAGGTGACCTTTTGAACATCCTGGTCAGTAATGATTTACCTTCTACCCTGCTTCAGCCACTCTCACTGCCATTACTAATAACTTGATATTCTCCAAAATCTCTATTTCAAACATCTTTCTAAACATCTTCTCCTATCTTTCTGGCTCACTGCCTCTACTATCACAACCCTGCCTATCTTTTGGCCTTAACTGGATGTCTGATCCATTGCTACTACCATTTGTTCATTGTCTCTTACCTCCTAGATGTTCCTACTCTGATTCCTGTTGAGCTTAAAATCCAGGGTCAGTGATAAAACAGTATGATTGCTTCCTTGCTTCCATTCTTGAGTGCTTCTCCATACTCAGTCCATCCTACTCAATTAATTAAGGCACAGAAAAATAAACAGACGAGGGAACAAAAAAATGAAACCAATTGCTGTTGAGTTGATTCCAACTTATGGCAACCCCATATGTTGCTGAGTAGAACTGCACTCCTTTGGCTTTTCAATGAATGTGAACTTTTATAAGTAGATCTCCAGGCCTTTTCTTTTGAGGTGCCTCTAGATAGATTTCAACTGCCAACCTTTAGATTAGTAGTCAAGTGCTTAGCTATTTGTGCTACCCAGGGGTTCTTTCTAAACCGTAATATTGTTAAGTGCCATCGAGTTGGTTCCGACCCATAACGACTCTGTGTAGGGTTTCTGATGAGCTGCTGATGAACTTGAACTGCAGACCTTGCAGTTCAAATGGCTTTGCAGTCTGGTGCATTAACCCACAGTGCCACACCAGGTTACCATAATAACTGTATTGAAATGCAGATGTCTGCCTATTTTATGTTTATACTATGCAACTGAACATGGTTCAGGAGGAACATGCCACTAACTCATACTGCCTTAAATTAATGGCCACAGATCTGAAGACAGTGATAGTCCAATCACAATCACTCCCTGCACATCAATTTCCCTTTTCTCCAAACCCCCAGTCCTCATCCCCCATCTTCCCCTTCTACCCTCGACCATATTCTCTCCTTTTCTGGGATCATTGAAGTAATCTGAAGTGGAAATTCACAGGTCATTACCACCACCAACAGAGCAGAACTTTCTTTGTGTTTTGTTCACTCTCTGCAACATAGATATGAATTATAGTGAGTGCTCAATGAATATTGACCAAACAAGAACAGAATTATTGCCGCACTAAAGGAAACATGAATCACATTAGTATAAATTACTACACTTACCCCATAGCTTCTTTTATTATGGCTGAATTGGAATTCTTGATCTCGCAAACTGTCCCAATCCCATTGTTTCCCAACACAATGAATATCATGGTCATTAGTCCAGTTACACATGCCAAATATGTAAGTGGTGTCATTTAGTCTGCTGTGTAGCCACTTACTCCTCAGGTCAGATCTACTTCTGAAATCTGTATAAAGATCAGCCATTGATTTCTACCTGTACTTCCAACACCGTGCAGTAGTCTCTGAACTGTTTCTCCTCTTTTCTCTCTTGACCTTTCCATAGTGACTAGGGCACATCTATTAAAAGGACAAATCAATGTCACTTTCTTAACACCATTCCTTGACTTTACACTCTGTTAAAATAATATTTGGACTCTGAGCTTTAGCTCAAGGCCCACTAATATCTGGCTTCAGCCTGCTTCTTAAATAACTTCCTCTGACAGTTTTGACAGTTCTTTAGAGCAGACCAAGCTCTTCAAAAACCTGGAGCTTTTGCATTTACTTTCTCTCAGACTGAAATGATACCTTTTTGAATGTCTGATTTTGGCTTACTCTCAGATCTTAGCTTAAATAGCATCACCCCTGTTTATCTTTAATATGTTATTGTACCTTTTAGTATCTACAGAACATTCTAGAATTTATATTTGTTTGATTTATTATTTTATTAGCACACCTCCTATTTAGGTGCTGTAGGATAAGCACTGGATGTCTAACTACAAGGTTGGTGGTTCCAGTCCACCAGCCAATCCTCGGAAACTGTATACAGGTTTACTATGAGTTGGTCCTGACTCAATAGCACTGAACAACAACTTCATTCCAAGAATACAAACTCCCAAAGACCTGGGACTGTACTAATCTTGTCTCTTCTGAATGAGTCACTTGTGCAATATGTCTTGAGGAAATCTTTGCTATCTATAGAATGTATGCTTTAGTGTCATGAGAGATGAAACTGCAATTGGGGACAGTTTTTGTTTGGGCAATATTTTTGACAGTTTTGAATGCATGATAGAATGTGTGTATTTTTCTTAAGGTAATATGCAGAGACAGAAGTTTCTGTGTAAGGCTGTTGTTGTTGTTGTTATTGTTGTTATGTGCTGTGTAGTCGGTTCTGACTCATAGTGACCCTGCAGAGGGTTTCTGAGGCTGTAAATCTTTACGGGAGCAGAAAGCCTTGTCTTTCTCCCACGGAACAGCTGGTAGTTTCGAACTGCAGACCTTACGGTTAACAGCCTGATTTGTAACCACTACGCTACCAGAGACATAATTTATTATTTTACTCTTTTTTTTTTTTTTTTTGGTCTTATTGTAAATTGTTCTTTGATCCTGGGAAAGAAATTTCTAAGACAAGTTTCCTGACCTCAAGATCTCCACAGAGAGCATCACAGGAAACAAATACTTTAATACAATGGGATGAGTGTTGTTTGGAATTTAATTTATAATATTATTGGAATGTTTATTATGTCTAACTGTTCTTAGGGCATATTGGGGGTAGTCACAGCTATTTTCTTATTTATTTGAAACTGTAGTCAACATCTGTGATGTAATTTGCCCAACTTTCCTTCTTCTAATAAACTTTTATTTCTCAATATTCATATGGCTATTGAAAAAGTCTTGATGTTTTTCATGGCCTTTCTGGATCTAGCCAAATTGTTGGGTCAGCGTGGGCACCTGATCAAAATGTCTTTTCCCTGAGAATTTTTAATTTAAGATTCATTGTGTTAAAGAGCAAAGGTAACCAGTTTTAGGACTAATGTGTGCCTGACCCAAGCCATGATCTTTTCAATTGCCACATTTTATTTAAGATTCGTTTCCAGTGAGCAAGCTTGTATCTCCCAATATACATTATGTGGAAACTGTGATCTTTGATGTTCATTAGTATTTCAAGAAATCCTCACTTCCATTAAGCAAGGCTGTTTCATCTCCATATTGCAGATTGTTACGAATTCTTCTTCCAATCCTGATACCACATTCTTTTTCACATAATCCAACTTCTCAGATTATTTGCTCAACGTATAGATTGAATAAATATGGTGAAAGAATATAGCCCTGATGCACACTTTTCCTGAGTTTAAACCATTCATAATCCCCATATTCTGTTCAAACATCTGCCCCTTGGTCTATGTAGTTTCCTTATGAGCACAACTAAGTGTTCTGAAATTCCTATTCTTCACAATATTATCCGTTGTTTGTCATGATCCATATAACCCAGTACATTTGCAGAGCAAATAAAGCACAAATAAATATATTTCTGGTAGTCTCTGCTTTCAGCAAAAATCCATCTGACATCAGCAATGATAGCTCTTATTCCATATCCTCTTCTGAATCCAGCCTAAATTTCTGGCAGCTCCCTGTCAGTGTACTCCTGCAACCATTTTTGAATTATGTTCAGCCAAATTTTACTTGCATGCTATATTAATGATACTGTTCAGTGATCTCTACTATCTGTTGGTTCTCTTTTCTTTGGAATGGGCACAAATATGAATCTCTTCCAATTAGGTGGCCAGGTAGCTGTCTTACAACTTTCTTGACATAGATGAGTGAGCACTTTGTGTGCTGCACTTTGTTGAAACATTTCTATTTGTTTTCCATTTATTCCTTCTTGTTGTTGTTAGGTGCTATCGAGTCAGTACCGACCCCTAGCAACGTTATGCACAGCAGAGCAAAACACTGCCTGATCCTGGGCCAAGCTTACTACTGTTGCCATGCCCGAGTCCATCGATGCTGCCACTTGGCCAATCCATCTCGTTGGGGGTCTTCCTCTTTTTCTCTGACCCTCCACCTTACCAAACATGATATCCTTCTCCAGTGACTGGTCCCTCCTGACAATATGTCCAAAGTATGAGAGATGAAGTTTGGCTATCTTGGCCTCCAAGGAGAACTCTCGCTGCAATCCTTCCAAAATGGATCTATTGGTTCTTTTGGCAGCCCATGGCACTTTCAGTATTCTCCTTCAACACCATAACTCAAAACCATCAATTCTTCTACAGTCTTCCTTATTCACTGTCCAGCTTTCTCATGCATATGAGGTTATTGAAAATACCATGGTTTGGGTCAGGTGCACCTTAGTCCTCAAGCTGACAGCTTTGCTCTTCAACACTTTCAGAAGGTCTTGTGCAGCAGAGTTGCCTAATGCAATAATACGTTGTTTGGTTCTTGACTGCTGCTTCCCTGAGTGTTGATAGTTGATCCAAGAAAAATGAAGCCCTTGACAACTTCAATCTTTTCTCCATTGATAAGAATGTTGTTTATTGGTCCAGTGGTGAAGATTTTCGTTTTCATTACATTGAGATGAAATCTATACCGAAGGCTGTGCTCTTTGATCTTCATCAGTAAATGTGTTAAGTCCTTTTCACTTTCACAACAAGGTTGTATCAGCTGCATATCACAGGTTGTCAATGAGTCTTCCTCCAATCCTGATGCCACGTTTTTCTTCATATAACCCAGCTTCTCAGATTATTTGCTTAGCATACAGGTTGAATAAGTGCGGTGAAAGAATACAGCCTTGTTGCACACCTTTGTAATGTTTAAACCATTTAGCGTTCCCATGTTCTAGTTGAACAACTGCTGCTTGTTTCAGGTACAGATTCCTCATGATCACAATTAAGTGTTCCAGAATTGTGTCATTAGCCACACAATTGAAAGCCTTTGTGTAGTCAGTAAAGCACAGGTAAATATTTTTCTGATATTCTCTGCTTTCAGCCGAGATCCATCTGACATCAGCAATTATATCCCTCATTCCATGGCCTCTTCTGAATCTAGCTTGAACCTCTGGAAGTTTTCTGTCAATGTATTATTGTAGCTTTTGCTGTATTACCTTTAGCAAAACTTTACTCGCATGGGATATCATAGAGGTTGTCCGATGATTTCTGCATTCTGTTGGGTCACCTCTCTTTAGAATGGACACAAATACGGATCTCTTCCAATCAGTCGGCCAGATAGTTGTCTTCCAGATAGTTGGCGTAGGTGAGTGAGTGCCTCCTGTGCGGCCTCACTTTCTTGAAAGATTTCAATTTTTATTCCATCAATTCCTGGTGCTTTGTTCTTTGCCAATTCCTTCAGTGCACCTTGACTTCCTCCTTCAGTATCATTGACTCTTGATCATATGCTGCCTCTTGAAATGCTTGAACATTAACCATTTACTTTTAGTACAGTGACTCTGTGTATTCCTTCCATCTTCTCTTGATGTTTTCTGCATCATTCACTAATTTGCCCAGAGAATCTTTCAATAATGAAACTCAAGGCTTGAATTTTTTCTTCAGTTCTTCCCACTTGAGAAATGCTGAGCGTGTTCTTCCTTTTTGGTTTTCTGATTCCAGATATTTACACATTTTATTGTAATAATTGACTTTATCTTCTCGAGCTGATCTTTGAAATTTTCTGTTCAGCTCTTGGATCTCCTCATTTCTTCCATTTGCTTTATCATCTCTATTCTGGAGAGCAAGTTTCAGTGTCTCTTCTGACATCCATTTTGACCTTTTCCTTCTTTCTTGTCTTCTCAATGACTTTTTGCTTTCTTCATGTGTGATGTTCTTGATGTCATCCCACAACTCTTCTGGTCTTCTGTCTTTAGTGTTTAATGTATCAAATCTGTTCTTCAGATGATCTCTAAATTCAGGTGGGATATATTCAAAGTCATATTTTGGACTTGTTTTCATTTTCTTCAGCTTTAGTTTGAATTTGCATATGAGTAATTGATGGTCTGTTCCACAGTCGGCCCCTGGCCTTGTTTTGACTGATGATATGGAACTTTTCCAAAATTCCTTTCTGCAGATGTAGTCAATTTGATTTCTATGTATTCCATCTGGTGAGAGCCATGCATATAGTCATCTCTTATGCTGTCTAAAGAAGGTATTTGAAATGCACAAATCATTGGTTTTGCAGAATTCTATCATGTGTTCTCTAGTATCATTTCTATCACCAAGGCCATATTTTCCAACTAGTGATCCTTCCTCTTTGCTCCCAACCTTTGCATTTCAATCACTAGTAATGATGAATACATCTTGATTGCATGTTTGAGCAATTTCAGATAGAAGAAGTTGGTAGAATTCTTCTATTTCATTCTCACTGGCTTTAGTGGTTGGTGTGTAATTTATTCCTGGAGCCTTGTTTTTGACAGTGCCTTCAGTGTAGCTTGGTCTTCTTCCTTCTGTATTCTAACTTCTTGATTATATCCAACCTTTTGAAATGGTTGAGCATTGACCAATTCCTTTTGGTACCATAACTGTGTATTCTTACCATTTTCTTTTGAGTGGTCCTACATTATTCCATATTTTGTCCATAGAAATCTTTGATATCACACATTGAAGCTTGAATTTTTCTTCTGTTATTTTAGCTTAAGAAATGCTGAACGTGTTCTTTCCTTTTGGTTTTCTAACTCAATGTCTTTGCACATTTCATTTTAATTTTTTTTTACTTTGTCTTCCTTTACAATTTTATGTTTAGCTCTTCTACTTCATCATTTCTCTCAGTTGCTATAGGTTATCTATGCTCAACAAGCAGTTTCAGAGTCTATTCTGACATACATTTTGGTATTTTCTTTCTTGATTTTTTAGTGACCTTTTACTTTTTTCATTTTGTGTTTGATGTTCTTGATGCCATGATACAACTTCTCTGGTCTTCAGTCATCCATGTTTAATGCATCAAATCTGTCTTGAGATGGTCTGTAAGGTGTGTCGCTGTAGAATAAGCACTTGACTAGAAGGTCAATTTGAACTGTAAGGTGGCAGTTCACACCTACAGCTGCGCCTCAGAAACCCTATAAAATGTTGCTAAAAGTTGGAACCGACTTGATGGCACTTAACAACAACAACATCATTTTGGCTCTCATGATGTTGTTTTAATTTTCTTCAGCTTCAGTCAACTTACATTTAAACAGCTGATGGTTTGTTTCTCAGTCAGCCCCTGGCCTTGTTTTGGCAAATGATATTACACTTCTAAATTGTCTCTTCCCACAGATTTAATCAGTTTGATTCATGCGAGTGCCATCTGGTGAGTTCTACTTGTATAATTGCCTTGTATGTTGTTGGAAAAAGGTATTTTCAATGAATAAATCATTGGTCATGCAAAATCCTATTATGTGATCTCCAGCATCATTTCTAGCACCAAAGCCATAGTTTTCAACTATTGATCCTTCCTCTTTGGTTCCAAATCTCCCATTCTAGTTACCAGTAATTTTAAGTGTATCTTGATTGCATTTTTAATCAATTTCAACTCAAAGAATTTGGTAGAATTAAAAAAATTTATTATCACTGGCTTTAGTGATTGGTGCATAAGTTTGAATAATAGTGGTATTAGCTAGTCTTCCTTGTAGTTTTATGGTTATTAGCCTATCACATATAGCATTTTACTACAAGATATATCTTGAAATGCTCTTTTTGATGATGACTGCAATACCATGCTTCTTCGCTTTGTTGTTTCTGGCATGGTAAACTATCCAATTAAAAATGGCCAATACCAGTCCCTTTCAGCTCTAATATGCCTAGGATATTAATCTTTATGTGTTCCATTTCGTTTTTGACAGCTTCCATTTTTCCTAGATTCATACTTGGCACATTCCACATTCTGATTATTAATGGATATTTGCAGCTGTTTCTTGCCATTTTGAGTTGTGCCCCATCAGCCAACTGAGGTCCTGAAAGTTTTGTTCCATCCACATCTTTAAGGTCAACTCTACTTTGAAGAGGCAGCTCTTCCCTGGTTCTATTTTGAGTGCCTTCTATCTTGAGGGACCTCATCTTCTTGTGCTGTATTTGACAACCATTTGCTGCTATTCATAAGTATTTAATTGGAAGAAGTGAGGTGGTTGGCCACTGAAAACCTTATCTACTACTCATACTCTGTTGCTGTGATGTCAGAAGCTATGCCACTGGTATTTGAAATGCCAGGAGGATCATCTGTCATGGACAGGGTTTAGTGGAGCCTTCAGACTCAGATAGACTAGGAAGAAGAAGAGGTAGACAACTTACCATTTGTGTCTCATCAATAAGTGACTGATTAAGTAAGCTTTGAAATAGCAACCCAGTAAAATTTTATACACCTGGTTTTGATTGCTCATACTGAAAAAAATTTAAAAAGTAAATATATTTTTTTGTTCATTCTTAAGATTGATTTACTTCACCTCTGAAATGACTGAATTGGTTCAGAGGTCAGTAGAGTGGGAGAGATAAAAGGGAATGAACAGACAAGAGATAATCATATACCAGTTCCTATAAAAGGGAGAGAACACAGACCAAAACTGTGTTCTCTCTCATCACTGCAGGGAGTGGTCTGATGGAGAAGGAGAGAGGACTTGTTTGTAACAAGAAAGAGAGAAGCCAGGGTGCAGGTTGAGTTTTGCTGCTAAGACTGTAAAGTGAATTCCTTCTATAATTTTTACTTTGAGAAGTGGGACATAGAGTTATCTGCTGAAAGTGAGGCTGTATTTGTTATTTGTTGCTGTATCGCAAATGACTCCGAAATCTAGTGATTTAGGATAGCAGTCATCATTTATCATCACTCAGGAATTGAGGTGTGGCTTAACTGGAAAGTTCCAACTTGGGACTTTGATGAGTTTTCAGGAGGATGTCAGCTGGTGTTGCAGGCATCTGAAGGCTTGACTGGCGGAGGATTTACTTCCAAGGTGGCTCGTTCTCATGGCTGCTAAGTTGTTTCTGGATGTTGGTGGGGAGGCTTCAGTTCCTCTTCGCACAGACCTCTCCAGGGTGCTGCTTGAGTGTCTTCACAACATGGTAGCAAGCAGTCCAAAAGCCTTCTAGAACTTCGTTCTGCAGTGTCTGGTGATCACATAGGTCAGCTCTGATTCTCTTAGTTCAAGGGAGTCACGTGATGACAGGGAAAAAACCAATATCATCAGGATAGAAAATCACTGAGGCTTGTAAACTTTCTGGTTACCACATTGGTCTGGTGAATCAAAGTGTAGAAAAGGTAGCAATGAAGATAAGGGCAGAGTTTGACCATATTCCATAGTCTCCTAGTCGACCTGGAAGGATGTAAATTATATTTTATTAAGTGAAAAAAGAGCTCTGGTGTGTGGCGCTATAAGATAAGTACTCAACCCTTAGGTCAGTTTGAATCGCAAGGTCGGCAGTTGAAATTTACCATCCACTCCTTGGAAATCCTCTACAGTGTGTCTATGAGTTAGAACTGACTTGACTGCACTTAACAACAACAAGAAGTAAAAAGGTGAGCTATATAAAATATGGTGTTTCTTTGCAAGGTCAACTGTTCAAACTTACTAGCTGCTCCTTGGAAACCTTAACTAGGGTCACCATGAGTTGGACCACCACCTGTCTGTCAGTTTGTTGTACTGTGTTGGCTTGTGTGTTTCTGTGATTCTGGAAGCTATGTCACTGGTATTTTAAATACTAGCAAGGTCAACCATTCTGGACAGGTTTCAGATGAACTTCCAGACGAAGGTAGACTAGGAAGAAGGAGAGACAAAATACTTCCAAATATTTATTTAGTCACTGAAAACCTTACAGCAGTGGAACACTGTCAGCACCAGATTATTGAATGATGAAGCATGATGAATAGCACCAGAATTTTTGTCAGTTATAGAGTCAGATATAAAGCTAAGAGAACCTGTAAAGAAAACAATCCTCACCACTAAATAATCAATAAATAACATCCATATCAGTGGAGAAAAGATTGAAGTTGTCAGTGACTTCATTTTGCTTGGATCAACTATCAACACTTACAAAAGCAGCAGTCAAGAAATCAAACAACGTATTGCATTGGGCAAATCTGCTGCATGAGAGGTCTTTAAAGTGTTAAAGAGCAAAGATATCAGTTTGAGGACTAAGGTGTGCCTGACCCAAGTCGTGGTATTTAAGATTGTGTGTATTTCCTCTTGTCCTGATGGAGCTGAGGAAGACAAGGTTGGAGGAAGATGCTGACAAGATTTTATGATTTCCTTATGAGTGATTGTTAACATGATTAATGTAATTTTATAAAAGCTTGGAACTCTAATGTGGGATTGGTTAATTTTGCATTCCTGCTGGGTTTAAAATAAGCCATCTCAAAAGCAGGTTGGAGGCTGGGGGAAATCTCACTACAGAATGAGAAAGAAAAGTCAGGAGTGAAATGTGTTCTTGGGGTCCTGAGAACACTGTGAGTTGAACCTCCTTAACTCAGGACACATAGCTGTAATAGGTGAGGGATGGCAGAGGAGTGTCAACAGCAGAACTAAGTCAGAGCATAAGACAGAGCCTTGAGATTTCCAGGCAAGAGTGAATAAAACTGAGTGCCTGCAGGTTGGACGCTCACTTGCTGAGTCTGGTGCCTCTAGGCACTTAACTTGGGGGAGGTACATTTGCTGACCCATGGAACTAAAGATGAGTGCCTTAAGGCTGAGGTTTATGGTGGAGTGGTATGACCTATGGGCATTTTTCATCAGCACCAAAAGTGCTTTGCAATATTGCACAAGCAGAGCAGAGGCCAGGGTCTTGTGGCTGAGAACCCAAACACGAGTTGTGCCTGCAAGCACAACTAAGAAGAGGCTATCCTGATGAAAGAACTGCATCTTAAGCATATCTGATTCTGAATTGTAACCTGTTAATGTCCCTGAAAACCCCTATAATTGTGAGTATTTTCTGTGATTATGACATTTCTTCTGTAATGAATTATTGAATCCAGCTGAGAAGTAGAGGGCTGTGGTGGTGATGGTGATATATCATGGAGTCGATTCCAACTCATAGCCTGCATAGGGTTTCTTCTGAGGCTGTAAATCTTTACAGGAGAAGAAAGTCTCATCTTTCTCTCATGGAACAGCTGGTAATTTGCAACTGCTGACCTTGAAATTAGCAGACTGACTCATAACCGCTATGCTATCAGAGAGAGTGCTGTGAGAGGAACAGTAATCTTTTTACAACTAATTAATTTACCACATCAGATCACATCATGGGAGTTCATTATATAATAGTCAAATTATATCATTAAAACTGACAAGCCACTGAGAATCATGGTCCAGCCATGTTGATACATATTTTGTTGTTATTGTTATGTGCCGTGGAATCGGTTCTGGCTCATAGCGACCCTGTACAGGGTTTCCAAGGCTATAAACCTTTACGGGAGCAGAAAGCCTCATCTTTCTCCTGCAGAACAGCTGGTAGTTTCGAACTGCTGACCTTGCGGCTCGCAGCCCAATTCATAACCACTATATTTTGGGGGGATACAATGCAATTCATGACAGATGGTAGGTACATTTTACGAAAAGCAAAAGTGGGACTATCATAGTGATCTGGATAGTGATTAACTTTAGGCTAATGAAGAGGTGATTGTGAATTGGGAAGCACATATTGGGAATGTTGGTAACTTTCTAGTTTTTACCCTGGGAGGACATTACCATTTTTTTTTTAACATTATAATAATTTACTGAACTGTACATTATACCAGGGTGCTTTAAAAAGTTAATGGAAAAATGGAATTGTTGTAGCGACTTCATGTATGTCATATTATGTGTGT
>NW_006408554.1:9759777-9760864 GCF_000296735.1 Chrysochloris asiatica | reverse complement strand
GTGTAACTTCACGTTGATTTTGACTCATAGTAACCCCTTGCATACACACACACACACACACACACACACACACACACACACACATTTTACCCTTTTTTAAAAAACATTTTTATTGTGAATCAATAGTTTACCTGGGAGAACATTGATTTTACACCCTGTGTGTTTTATTTCATAATAAAATAAGGTGATCCTGGGACAGTCACAATTAACAAAGATTGGAACTGGTTTCCTACACAGGTTAGTAAGAGAAGAGAATAAGTGGATAAGTGTAGAGATGGACTATTGATTTCCTGTTACCTCCTAGTAATATAAATTTAATTTTGAACCATGAAAGCTGAAAAGTTATATATTTATTTTTAAAAGCCAGCATTAGTGAACATTAATTTTATGATAAAACAGAACACTTAAATAAATGTAATTGTGATTTATTGGCCAGTTTTAGTGATTCTGTATACTAGGAAGACTCTACCCGATGGGTTTACTATGTTAAAACCTGGAAAAAGCACCTATCTATAGCTTTATAGCTCCATAAATCTGATCATACAATTGCTTTAAGCAGACTATTCTCTCAGAGAATGATTTATAAGTCAACTTGACAAATTAGTTGTCTTGAGAGATGTAGCTACTAGGGTGGTCTAGCAGGCAAGCCCTCTGGTCTGTAGTTTCTTTTTTATAGAATCTAAATGGGAAGGACATTACTGTAAAACATACTCTACATGCTGAACTGAGAGTTAAAACGGTTTTTTCCTTCTCTGGACACCTCAGCTATACGACAGATTGCATCCTACTCATTTTAAAGAAGAGAAAACTGGCTTAGTGAGCTAAGTAATTAGATTAAATTCATATGGCCAGTGAGTGATAGAGCCAGGACACAAATCAAGGTTAGTCAAGCATTAAAATCTATACTCTTTCATTTATATCTTACTATCTTTCCAAATTCTCTGTAGAGTACATGAGATTCATAAAGACTTAGTAGAAATGTTTACCTATTGAGTGAACCAATACATAGTCCAAGAGACAGTTGTAAGAACAGAACAAGAGGATTTTGTATGTTTTAAAATCAGGAAAGGTTGTATGTCAGGGTTGT
>NW_006408554.1:9728190-9758339 GCF_000296735.1 Chrysochloris asiatica | reverse complement strand
GTCATATTTGTGCTTTTGAACACTTTAAAGTGGTATTGGTTGTTGTTAAGTGCTGTCCAGTCGGTTCTGACCCATAGCAACCCTGTACAGGGTTTCCAAGGCTGTAAATCTTTCTCCCATGGAACAGCTGGTAGTTTTGAACTGCTGACCTTGCAGTTCGCAGCCCTATTCATAACCACTACGATATATATTTTTCAGTTGTTATTCTTGTTAGGTGGGCTTGACCCAAGCTGTTGTATATTCAGTCACCTCATATACATACAAAATTGAACAATGAATATGAAAGATCAAAGAACAGTTGATACCTTTGAATTCTAGTGCTGGTAAAACAGATTCAACATAATATACCATGGACTGTCAGAAGAATGAGTAAATCTGAATTGCAAGACATAACAGCCATTTACTCCTTTTATACTTACAGCAACCCTATGAACAGAATAAATCACTGCCTGGTCCTACAACGTCCTCACTGTTTATGGTGTTGAAGCCCATTGTTGCACTGACAGTTGCAGTCCATCTAATTGAGGATGTTCCTCTTTTTCGCTGATCCTATACATTACCAGGCATTGTGTCCTTCTCCAAGGACTGGTTTCTCCAAGGACTGGTTTCTCATCATATGCCCAAAGTACATAAAATGAATTCTTCTCATCCTTGTTAATAAGGAGTATTCTGACTGTACTTCATCCAAGACAGATTTATCCATTCTTATGGTAGTCCATTGTATAATCAGTATTCTTCAACACCATAATTCACATGCATAATTCTTTTAAGTCGTCCCTGTTTATAGTCTAGCTTTCCCGTGCATGTGAGGTGGTTGAAATTACCATGGCTCAACCAGGCCCATCTTAGTCTTCAAAGTCATATTTGTGCTTTTGAACACTTTAAAGTGGTATTCTGCAGCAGATTTGCCCAATGCAATGCTTCCTTTTGTTTTTTCACTGCTGCTTCCATGGGTGTTGAATTTGCATATGAACAACTGATGGTCTGTTCTGCTGTTAGCCTCTGACCTTGTTCTGACTAATATTGATCCATTGACTCTTTCTACAGATGTAGTTGATTTGATTCGTGTGTATTCCATCTGGCAAAGTCCATATGTATAGTTGGCTTCTGTGGGCCTTCAACCAGACAGACTCATCTTCCTGCTCTATGTCCATGTTCGGCTGCTATTCAGATGGTTTCATGGGTCAATTGTTTTAGCATTAGGTTGGTAGGTCCTTCTTCCCAGACTGTCAGAGTCTGGAACCTCTGCTGAAACCTGTCCACCATGGGTGACTCTGCTGGTATTTGAGATACCAGTGTCAGAGCTTAATGCTTCACAGCAATCACAGTAAGATAGACTGATACATGAGTGATGGGTTCTCCAGTAAAAATACAGAAAGCCAACACTTGTTATTGTGTAACTTCACGTTGATTTTGACTCATAGTAACCCTGTATGACAGAGTAGGACAGTCCATATGTTTTTCTAGACTGTATAGTGTAGTGGTTACGAATCGGGCTGTTAATCTCACGGTCAGCAGTTTGAAACTACCAGCTGTTCCACAGGAGAAAGATGAGGCTTTCTGCTTCCGTAAAGATTTACAGCCTCGGAAACCCTGTGCAGGGTTGCTACGAGTTGGAATCCACTCTATGGCACATAACAACAACAACATGAATCTTTATGGCAGATTGCTTCGTATTTCCTCCTGTGCAGTCACTTTTGGCTTCATAATGCCCACCTTTCACTTAACAATTGATTGCTTCGTATTTTCTCCTGTGGAGTCACTTTTGGCTTCATAATGCCCACCTTTCACTTAACAGTTGCTTAAGCATTGAGTCATCAGGGCTCTTATGAAAGTGCTACTTTACACCAAATAAATAGTTTTGATGACTATTGTGTTGATTAATAAATTCTCTTAACTGCGAGCATTACCCATGAGTCATGCTAATATTTCTCACTAAAACATGAGCTTGCCTCTAAATTTATTTACAAGTTTGTATTTTTGTCTGATGAAAGTCTCAAAGTTAGAGGGTAAGTCAAACAGTATTGTTACTAGATTTCAATTCATACATGAATGTGTTTATTTCAAACAAAACATATTTAAATATATCTCTGTGGTCAGTGGATGGCTGCAGGCAAGTTTTTTCCATAATATACTTGTCTTAGCGTAGTGGTTATGAATCGGGTTGCAAGCCACAAGGTCAGCAGTTCGAAACTATCACCTGTTCCACGGGAGAAAGATGAGGCTTTCTGCTCCCGTAAAGGTTACAGCCTTGGAAACCCTGTACAGGGTCGCTATGAGTTGGAACCAACTCCACAGCACATAACAACAACAACAACAATCACTTTAGGTTGCCTTCCAAAAATTGTTGTTGTTAGGTGCCATCCAGTTGGTACCGACTCATAGTGACCCTATGTAAAACAGAATGAAACAGTGCCCAGTCCTGGGCCAACCTCACAATCATTGCTATGTCTGAGCCCACTGCTTCTGCCACTGTGCCAATCTATCTCATTGGTGGTCTTCCTCTTTTTCTCCGACCCTCCACTTTACCAAACAGGATATCCTTCTCCAGTAACTGGTCTCTCCTGACAGTATATCCAAAGTATTTGAGACAAAGTCTGGCCATCCTGGCTTCCAAGGAGCACTCTGGATGGACTTCTTCCAACACAGATCTGTTTGGGTTTTTTTTGTCAATCTATGGTACTTTCAATATTCTCTTTCAACACTATATCTCAAATGTATAAATTCTTCTATGATCTTCCTTATTCACTGTCCAACTTTTGCATGCATATGAGATTATTGAAAATACCATGGCTTAGGTCAGGTGCACCTTAGTCCTCAAACTGACATCCTTGCTCTTCAACACTTTAAATGATCTTGTTCAATAGATTTGCCTAATGTAATATGTCATTTGATTTCTTGGCTGCTGCTTCCATGAGTGTTGATGGTTGATTCAAGCAAAATGAAGTCTTTGACAACTTCAATCTTTTCTCCATTGATATGGATGTTGTCTATTGGTCCTGTGGTGAGGATTTTTGTTTTCTTTACACTGAGGTGGAACACATACCAAAGACTTTGGTCTTTGGTCGTCATCAGCAAGTATTTTAAATCCTCTTTGTTTTCAGCAAGCAAGGTTGTATCATCTGCCTATTGCAGGTTGTTACTGAGTCTTCCTCCAATCCTGATGCCACATTTTTCTTTATATAATCCAGCTTCCCTGGTTATTTTATCATAATACAATATGAATGTATATGGTGAAAGAATACAATCCTGGCATATACCTTTCCTAATTCGGTGTTCCTTTATTCTGTTCTAGCAATTGCGTCTTGTCTATATACTGGTTCCTCATTAGCACAATTAAATGTTCTGGAATACTCATACTTCACAATGTTGTACATAGCTTGCCATGATCCACCCAATCAAAAGCCTTTGCATAGTCAATAAAGCACAGGTAAATATCTTTCTGGTATTTTTTCCTTGCAGTCAAGATCCATCTGACATCAGCAATTATATTCCTCCTTTCATGTCCTCTTCTGAAACCAGCTTGAATGTCTGTCAATGTATGATTGCAGCCATTTTTGTGTTCTCTTTAGTAAAACTTTACTTGCATGGGATATCAGTGATATTGTCTGATGATTTACACATTCCATTGGGTCACCTCTTTGGAATGGGAACAAAAATGGATTTCTTCCAGTCAGTTGGCCAGGTAGTTGTTCTCCAAATTTCTTGGCACAGATGAATGAGTGCCTCCAGTGCCACATCACTTCATTAAAAGATTTCATTGTGTATTCCATCTAATCCCTGTGCCTTGTCCTTTGCTAATGTCTTCAATGCACCTTGGACTTCTTCCTTCAGGACCATTGGCTCTTGATTATGTGCTGTCTCTTGAAATGGTTGAACATTGATCAGTACAGAAAATGTATATTCCTTCCATCTTCTTTTGGTCCTTTTGCATCATTCAATATTTTGCCCATAGAATCCTTCAGTACTATAAGTCAAGGTTTGAATTTTTTTTTTTTTTCTTCTTTTTTTTTTTCAGTTCTCTCAGCTTGAGAAATGCTGAACATGTTCTTCCCTTTGGTTTTCTAACTCCAGGTCTTTGCATATTTCCTTATAATATTTGACTTTGCCTTCTCAAGCTCTTCAGTTCTTGTACCTCCTCATTTCTTCCATTTGTTTTTGCATCTCTACTCTGGAGAGCAAGTTTCAGATTCTTGCTGACATCCATTTTGTTCTTTTCCTTTTTAATGACTTTTTATTTTCTTCCTGTATGATTTTCTTACTGTCATCCCACAACTCTTCTGGTCTTTGTTTTTTTAGTGTCTAATACATCAAATCTGTTTTTCAAATGATTTCTACCTTTAGGTGGGATATATTCAAAGTCATATTTTGGCTCTTGTGGGCTTGTTTTAGTTTTCTTCAGCTTCAGCCTGAATTCACATATGAGCAATTAGTGGTCTATTTTACAGTTTGCCCCTGGAGTTGTTTTGGCTGATGATATGGCACTTTTCCATAGTCTCTTTCCACAGATGTAGTCAGTTTGATTTCTGTCTGTTCCATCTGGTGAGGTCCATGTGCATTGTAGTCTTTTATGTTGTTTTAAAAAGGTATTCGCAGTGAAGAAGTCTTTGGTCTTGCCTAATTCTATCATGTGGTCTTCAGCATCGTTTCTATCACCAAGGCCGTATTTCCAACTACTAATCCTTCCTCTTTATTTTCAACCTTTGCATTTGAATCACCAGTGATTATCAATACATCTTGATTGCATGTTTGATCAATTTTAGACTGATGAAGTTGATATAATTCTTCAAACTCATCATCATTGCCTTTAGTGGTTGGTGTGTAAATTTGAATAATAGTGTATTAACTGGCCTTCCCTGTAGGCATATGGATATTATCCTATCACAGATAGCATTGTACTTCATGACTCATCTTGATATGTTCTTTTTGATAATGAATGCAACACCATTCCTCTTCAATTTGTCATTCCTGGCATAGTAAACTATGTGATTGTCAGATTCAAATGACCAAAACCAGTCCATTTCTACTCACTAATGCCTAGGATATCAGTGTTTATATGTTCCATTTCATTTTTTACAATTTCCAGTTTTCCTAGATTGATACTTTATACATTCCATGATTCAATTATTAATGGATTTTTTACAGCTCTTTCTCTTCATTTTGAGTTGTGCCCCATCAGCAAATGAAGGTTTTGAGCACTTTACTCCATTAACATCATCATGATCTACTCTACTTTGAGGAGGCGGCTCTTCCTCAGTTGCACTCTGAGTGCCTTCCATCCTGAGGGCCTCATCTTCCAGCACTATATCTGACAATATTCTGGTGTCCCTCATCATGTTTTAGTACTCAATACTGTGGTGCTGACAGTGTTCCACTCCTATTTACAAGGTTTTCAGTGACTAAATATTTGGAAGTAGTCCATCTCTCTTTTTTTTTCTAGTCTGTCTTAGTCTGGAAGCTCAGCTGAAACCTATCCACCATGGTGACTTTGCTGGTATTTAATATATCCACAGCATAGTTTCCAGAATCACAGAGACACACAAGCCACCAACAGTATAACAAACAGATTGTTGCTGTTGTTGTTAAGTACCGTGGAGTCGGTTCCGACTCATAGTGACCCTGCACAGGGTTTCCGAGGCTGTAAATCTTTACGGTAGCAGAACACCTCATCTTTCTCCCGCGGAACTGCTGACGTTGAGGTTGGCAGCCCGACTCGTAACCACTATGCTACCAGAGCTCCTTTGACAAACAGGTAACCTCCGAAAAATAGGTCTAAATAAGTCAGTGGCTCTGAGAGCATCTGCTTGGTCAGTTAAATTCAAGGCAAAGAGGTCAGCTCAGAAGGTTATGATAAATGTATTTGGGATTCCAAAAGGGATAGACTTGGATTAAAGGACACATGTCATTCACGTGTCAAACTAAGAAAATTGAAAGCTGCTTTGCTGGGAAAAGGTCAGGAAAGTTTTGCTAAGGAATTTCTTCAAGAGTAGCCAGCGCTGTCCTGTGATAATTTCATTGGGAATCTTACCCCATCTACCCAAAAGCCCTTTTCTTTTTCCTGTGGACTTATTTTTGTTCCTCAAACTCAGCATTAAAAAGGAACACAGATCGTCTCCATCGGGAATGGTGAATTCACTTTATAATAGGTTAGCACTGGACCGCTAACCACAAGGTCGGTGGCTCAAACCCACCATCTACTCCTTGGAAATCCTATATGGGATCGCTCTAATACTGAACCAAATTGACGGCACTTAACAACAACATACTCATTTAAAAATAAAATAAAAGCTTTAGAAAAAGGGATGTGCATATACAAAATCAGTCATGAAGATTAATCGTCATAAAAATGATAACATGTTGTTAAGTGCAGCCCAGTGGGTTCTGACAGATAATGACCCCATATAGAGTTCCAAGGAGTGGTTGGTGGGCTTAAACTTCTGACCTTGGGGTTAGCAATCCAGTGCTTATCCTGCAGGGAAACACTGTTACTGTTGGTAATTGCCACTGAGTCGGTTCTGACTCATAACAATTCTGTATAAGGTTTCCAAGCAGCAGCTGGTGACTTTGAACTGCCCACCTTGTGGTTCAAACTGGCCTTGTGGTCCAGTGTTTATATGTTAGTGTCACACCAAGACTCCACAGGGCAACACTTATTGTTGTTAAGTGCCGTAAAGTCAGTTCCGACTCATGGCAACCCTTTATAGGATTTCCAAGCAGCAGCTGGTGAGTTTGAACTGCCTACCATCTGGTTCACAGTCCATTGCTGATCCTACAGCACCACACCAGGATTCCGAGGTCAGCACACTAGAATTTTGATAATAATATAGGAGTGTTGAACAACAACTGTTGGTGTCGAGTTACTTCTGACTCAAGGATACCCATGTTTGTCAGAGTAGAACTGATCTCCATGGGGTTTTCACTGGCTGGTTTTTTAATTTCCAGACTTCTGACGCTTCTCTGGGTGACTAAAATCACCAACTTTCCAGTTATGAGACAAATGAGTTAACCATTTGTACCACCCAAAGTTTCCAGTAATAATAATACACATTAATATATTAACTAACACTTATTGAGTGTACCATTAAGGGTTAAGTGAGGAAAAGAGAAGCCATTTTAGAACATTTGAAGTTTATTTAAAAATGAGTTTACATGATGTGAAGTTGAAAGGTTGGGACACAGAGGCCAGGAAATCCGCTGCTGAAGGTCAGGGGAACTCTCATCAAGGTCAGATGGACTGACCTTGAAGATTTCAGCCTAACGCCTGGATGCAGATGGTTACCAGATGTTTGCTTGGAAGCTGCTGCCATCCCCCAGCACCTCTGCAGAGCTCCCACTGCTATCCCAGTTTGTAGTGGAGGCTTCCACAAACTTCCTGGAAAGTTGCTGTGAATTTCTCATCTTTCTGCAATTAGCTCCAAACAATAAAATTTTCCTGCTTCTCTTCTGTCTTCTAAGTCTCCTGCAAATTCTTCACATTGGGAAAATTAACCCTGAACATATTAAAGAGGAGATTTCAGGAAAATATAGTTCCCACTTTAGGCATAAGTAAGTGTTGGACAATCTGTCAAAATAGGCTACGTATTTCCTAAGCACTTTTGGAATGCTTTATAGTCACTGGGTTATTTAATTCTCTGGAGAGTCCTAAGGTGCTGGCCCTCCTATCAGTCACATTTTATAGATGAAGTATTGAGTGTTAATGTGATTAAATGCCTTTTCCAAGGTCATGTAGGTAATAATAGAACATGAGTGATTTAAAAAGTGTTCGTTTGATTTCAATGCTTGGGTGTTTAACCACTACTTTTTCCTGTATCTTTTTTATTTATATCATTTATTTACTTATTTATTTATATTATTAGTAATAAACATGAATAACATCTATTGACCACAGCAGTCAATACATTTTGCTTATAACTTGAACACCCCAGGTTTAACTAGACTGTGAGTGTAAACGAGATGACATTATAATTAATATTTGTATTTTATCAATCCATAAACCTAAAATTCCCACAAATGTTTTTGGTCCATTGCTGTCACGCTGTTAACACTTTTATTATTCTTTGAATTCATACACACCCATAGCCAAAATCTCCCAGGGAATTATAAGTTACTACTTTTAAAATGTTGATAAGAATTTATCGATTGCTTCCCCTCTCTCCCTGGCAGCATTTTTCCCTAGGGAGCTCAGTTCTGTACCTGACATTGACTTCCTGTTCTAGACTATTTATCATGGTGAATGATTTCTGAGACAGTTTGTTCAGTGGGGCTTTTATCTGCAACTTGAACCCATCCCAGCCGCAGAACTCCTCTCTCACCTCTTTGAATCTGTCAGCCCATCGGTACTGAGATTTAGAAATAAACCCGTCTTTTTTTTTTCTCCATGCTACAGCATGTCTATGCAAATCTGAGGATTCATATGTATGTGTTCTTAGAAAGGAATTTCTTTCATCTTCAAGTCATCACTAAAATCATTCAAATCCTAATATCAATAGATACCTGGATTAAGTGAGGGGCAGGACACCTCTTCTTACTGATTTGGTCATCTCAAACTAGACTCTTGCCCAACTAAGATATCCACCATACTCTGAAGGAATATGGTCTGTGTCTTTAGTTCCATATAAAAGGTATCCAAAATTACTTATTAGACTGTATCATTAAAATTGTTGTTGTTGTTGTTAGGTGCCATCAAGTCGGTACTGACTCATAGCGACCTTATGCACAGCAGAATGAAACACTGCCTGGTCCTGGGCCAACCTCACTACTGTTGCCATGCTTGAGTCCTTCGACCCTGCCACTTGGCCAATCCATCTTGTTGGGGGTCTTCCTCCTTTTCTCTGACCCTCCACTTACCAATCATGATATCCTTCTCCAATGACTGGTCCCTCCTGACAATATGTCTGAAGTATGAGAGACGAAGTTTGGCCATCTTGGCCTCCAAGGAACACTCTGGCTGCATTTTTAAAAATACTTATCAGTTAATACTAGATTTATAAGATTGTGTGATCAATTTTTTTTTAATTGCTTGTTATTTGAAATATGGGGTTTATTGTGTGATCCATTTAAAAAGAAAGACTTCTGTTTATTTTTTAAAGAAATAAAAATATATCTGGAAACATGAAAAATAAAATAAGCGCTTGAAAGAGATCTGATGAAGTTTCGGGATCTAAATCGCTGTAGGTTTTAAGTCTTGCTATCGGACCTAATGTTGCTTTAGCTAAATTCCCAGGTCTTCTATGATAAGAATTATTCAGCTGGTGCTTTTTTCTGTTCATTTTCTAGTAACGTTTTTTATGTGTAATAAGCTTAAATAGATTATAATACAGGCAGTCTATGGATTATCAATGAGTTCCTTTCCTTAATCTGCCTTTAAATTGAATTTTTACATAGGTCAGAACAGTTAGATATGCATCTAAGATCATTTATTCAAATATTTGTCTTAGTATATAATGTACGTTTCTATACATTATTGTTGTTTTAAGTGATGTTAAGTCAGTTCCAACTCATAGTGAACCTGTATAGGATTTTCAAGGAGTGAGTGGTGGGTTTGAACTACTGACCTTGTGGTTAGCCCCATTCTCATCATGCAATGCCATATCAGGATTCCCTTCCTATGTATAATAAACCTTAAACACTTCTAGATACTAAAGTATCTTTAACATATTAATGCAGTGGTAATACTTATGGAGTCCTGATGTGGTACTCTAGGTTAAACACTGCTCTGCTAACCCCAAAGCCCTCAGTTCAAACCCACCAGAGACTCCTTGGAAGGGTCATTGTGTGTCAGACTAGACTCAATGGCATGTAGCAACAACCATAATATGTTTATGTACATCACAAAATAACACTCCTTTGTTATTGTGAACCATTGTATAAACCTCAGATGTTTAACATAGTAGACTTTATGCTGGTCGATTTATAACTACAGGTTGTGGGTAAGTCTGATGTTGGTAATTTAGGGACTGCCTATATTTAGCTTCTACAGAAGTCCCAAATGTTTTCATTTTTATTCGGTTGATGTATAATTGGTATTTAATTGAACTCTGTGGTAAGAGAAATGATCTCTTTGAAATGATAATAATAAACCCCCAAACAAACCCAATGCCATCAAATCAATTCCACCTCACAGCAACCCTATATGACAGAATATAACTGTTCCTTAGAGTTCCCAGGTCTGAAATCTTGCTACGAGCAGTAACGGTCTTATTTTCCTCTCATGGGTCAGCTGGTGAGTTTGTACCAGCAATCTTGTGTTTAACCCACTGAGCCACCAGCGATCCTTAGCTGGTGTGATAAAAGTGCTTTACAGTGTATTTATGGTAGAAATCTCTTGGTCTTTGGGTCTAACTGTGTTCAATCTGTATGTTTTTAGATATTCTGAATTATTTCAACTATGTCTCTGAGATAAGCTTGTAATCTTGCCATCTACAAAAATCTATTTAGCTTTCAGTCAGATAAATCTGCCTGTTACTAGACTATCTGTTAACAAAGATCCCTGAGTCATGTGGCAGCAGTTTTTGGATAGGGCAGACTACATTTTGCTAAACTTATGACTGCCTTAATTATTGTTTATTGGTACAATAATTTAATTTCTATCATCCACCTGTGGTCAGCAAACCAATCATTCATTCATCCATTCAGCACCAGCTCTAATCTAAGTCTGGGTGGAGTTCTAGAACCTAAGGATCAAATAGAGAATAAACCAAATATTGTAACTGATGTGATTTCAGGGTAGGGCTTTAGAATATATACTGGACCACAAGGTTGGCCTGAACCACAAGGTCGACAGTTCAAACTCTCCAGCTGCTCCTCAGAAACCCTATACAGGGCCCCTGTGAGTTGGACTCCACTTGACAGCATTTAACAACAACAACAAAGGAGAGGATCATAGAAACAGTCGCACAAGTTTTCAGGGGGCAGTGCTTAGTGTGGAATGAGAGGGGTTATCTGTCAAAGCAATATACCTTCCAAAAACTGTAACACAAAGACAATACCCACAAGGGAACTAGGGCAAGGGATTTCCTGAAGAGGAGGCAATCAGAGAGGGAGTTAATGCATCTAGCAGCAAGTTCTCACTTAGCAGCAAGGTGAGGAGTCTCTGGCAGAATACTCTGAAGATTAACAGAGGTTTCGGATCTTTTGTCGCCACAGAATATGTCTTATTTATGATTAGCCAATGATGAGTATAGTTTTGCAGGATACAGAAAGTAGGCAGGCTCTAAATATGCTAAAATACGTTAACTTGTTTGATCATTTGAGTGGCACCAGTGCACTGTGGGGTATTGGTGCGGCACGCTGTTATGCAAGTTTGGTTTGAACCGCATGGTCAGTGGTTCACGCTCACCAACTGCTCCTCAGAAACCCTATATGGAACTGACTCAACAGCACTTAACAACAACAACAGTAACACCATGTGCTTTGGACTAAGGGTCATAGACTGTTGTTAAGAAGTAAACAACATGGTGGCCATTTTTGACTTTACATTGTGGTTCTCTCTGGCCTGTTCATACAGCATCAGGTAAGCCTTGCTCATACTGCTTGAGTGGAAGGTAGAAAGGCAGGCAACTAATTGTTGTTGTTAAGTGCTGTTGATTCCGTTCTGAATTCATGATGATCCTGTAAAGGATTTCTGAGGAGCAGCTGGTGAGGTTGAACCATTGATCTTGTGATTCAGACTGACCTTGCAGTCCAGCTCATTAACTCACAGCACCACACCAGAACTCTAAAAAGAAAAGCCAATGTTAAACAAAGATGATTCTGGAGAGTGCAAATTGCTATGAAGAAAGTAAAACAGTAAAGGGATAAAGACAAATGAAGAAAAGTATAAGCTTCTCTGGTTATACGCTGAATGATGACAAAAAGCCAGCCATCTGAACAGACTCCACCTACAACAATTAAAAAAAAACAAAGACCAAGTAACAGGGAATTTCCAGCCACTTTTCCATTGTTGTTGTCACGTGCTTGTCTAGTATTTCTAAGGAGTGGCTGGTGGGTTTGAACTAGTGCTTATCCTACAGCACTACAGCTTCCATAAGGAATCCTAATATCTGATTTTTCTTGTTGACTCACTAGAACCACTGCCTCTCACAGAATCTGAATTTCAAATGACTTGGGCAGACTAGAGTTGCTGGCTAAAACCTGTAAAATGAAATGTGATGGATGTGAATGCAAAATAGTGCATTTGGGTTCACACACCCAATTATGCAGCACAAAATGGTCTACTTGTAGCTTGACAGATGTTCACCCGAAAAGAATCTAGGGATTCTAATTGACCACAAATTGGAGAATGCTCTTTGTTGTTCCTGATGGAAAAACCAATATGTAGATATTACCCTTGGGCAGGTTTCTGACCACTTTAAGATAACATTAGAGCTGTCCAAAAATGGGACACACTGCTATGGCAGGCAGAAAACACTCCATTCTTTAGTTTAAAAAATCAAGGAAGAATCCCCATTGTTGCTTTTGTAAAAACAAAACAAAACAAAACAAAAAACTCTGTTGTTTGAAACCCAGTTTAATGAGGGTTTTCCTGCAAGCCTGTTTCTTTTATTCCAACAAAAGTTTCTTCAGTTTGAGATAATTTATATGTAACTAAGGAGTTCTGGTAGCATAGTGGTTATGAGTCAGGCTGCTAACCTCCAGATCAGTAGTTCGAAATTACCTGCCATTCTGTGGGAGAAAGATGAGGTTTTCTGCTCCCATAAAGATTTACAGCCTTGGAAACCCATACAAGGTCCCTATGAGTCGGAATCGACTCCACGGCACATCACCACCACCACCACCACCACCACCACCACCAGCATGGAATCAGTGACATGGATATATTAGGTATATGGTGAAATTTACAAAAGTTTAGTTTTCTCAAAATAAAAATCTGATGTTTAAAATTCTTATCTTATTGTGATAATGAAGCATTTACCATTCAACATTCTTCAGATGTATAGTTTGCTGACATTAATTTGTGCTCATCATGTTATTCAACCATAATTCTTATCTGTTCTTAAACTTTTGTTAGCAACCTTAACAGAAGCTCAGATTAAAAAAATAATAATTTTGACCCAATATCTACTCTGTTTCTGATTAGGTATAATAATAAAATAAATATATGTAGCTATTTCCTAGTTTTGCCATGTAGTATCTGTTTTACTTAGATCATTTACTTAATTCCTCTGTGTTTCACTTTCCTCGTAATGAGGACAATAATTGTAACTTCCTTGAAAGAATGTTGTGAGGATTAATTTAGTTAGTAAACACAAAGCCATTAGAGCAGTGCCTCACAATAGGAAGTGAGATGTAAGTGTTAGCTCTTATTGTTGTTATTAAATGTAAATGTGTGCTCTATTCTTCCTTTAGGAGTTAATGACCAAGTTAATCACTGAGACACCTGACCAGCCAATCCCATTTCTTGTTGACTATCTTCAGTCTAAACAGGGAAACTGTGGACAACTTCAAAGAACTTTGTCTGGTTCTGCAGCTCTCTGGGCAGAAAGTGAAACATCAGGTAAATTAAAACTGTATTTTGGAATTAATTTTGAAGAGATTTTATATAAATTTAATGTGAAAAGCTACAAAAATCTTTCTAATGATAAGATGATTCTCAATGGATAGCTACTACCTAGAGTTAGAGGGAAGAGTATAGCAGGAGGACAAGGGAAAGTATAGACTTATGTTTGCTGGTATAATTAAATGCTGTTGAGTTGGTTTTGAGTCATAGTGACCTTGTATAGAATTACTAAAGGAGCTCTGGTAGTGTAGTGGTTACGAATTGGGCTGCAAGCCACAAGGTCAGCAGTTTGAAACTGCCAGCTGTTCCGTGGGAGAGAGATTAAGGGTTCTGCTTCCATAAAGATTTACAGCCTCAGAAACCCTGTACAGGGTTGCTATGAGTTGGAACTGACTCCATGGTACACAGCCACCAGCCATAGAGTTACCAAGGAGCAGCTACTGGGTTTGAACTGCTGACCTTGAGGTGAGCAGGCCAGGGCTTATCCACACCAGGACCCTAGTGTTGTGCTTCAACATAAATATAATTAAAGCCAAATCCAGTGCCATCGAGTGTATTCTCTTTCCTAGTGATCCTGTAGGACAGAGTAGAATTACTCCTTAGGGTTTCTGAAACTGTAAATCCTTATTGGAACAGACAACTTTAACTTTCTCTTGCAGAACATTTGGTGGGTTTGAACTGCTGACCCTGAGTTAGCAGCTCAACACTTAACCCACTGTGCCACTAGGGCTCCTTAAATATAACCAAGGAGGTTATAATTTGAGTGACTATAACTAAATGCATTTTAAACCTTGACTGTCAAATTAATTATTTGGATGCATCTTCTATTTGGCTAGAAAATATCTCCATATTCAAAGTACATAGGTAGTATTCTTTTTGAAGATAACAAAAATACATGAAGAGTGTCCTCCTCTTTTTGCTTTTAAATATATATAGTAATTTGGGATAAAACATTTTCTCCTCAAAAGGTTGTCAGTTAATATTCTGAAAAGGAAATCTGAAAGCAGCCCCTCCTTTTTTTTTTTTTTAGATATTTTAATGATTCTTCCTGAGTATTTATGGAATTTACTTTTTCTGGAATATGTCTAACTGCTAGTCTTTTTTCTTAAACGTTGACATATTTAATGACTCATTTCATTCAACAAACCCAGGTCTTAAGCCTAGAAGCGTTTGCTTTTTGGATTCCGTTATATTTCATCTTCAGGGAAATCAATTACTTGTTCATTGAGTCTCCTGTGCCGTCCTCTGCTGCCTCATTTTATTTGACATTGTATGTGCCTTTCTTGCTGTATTGATTATCTTCCAGGAATGTCTATCAGCTGTGCTCTCTGTATTATTGATCATTATTGATTCAATTTTCATTATATTAGTTTTCTTTTTTTTTTTCCCTTTGGATGCCAATTTAAATCTTTGTATTATGTTTTAGTTTCCTGTCAGTATTTTCTTATCTCTATCTCACTCTCTCTCTCTTTTTTTTTTTTTGTCTTTAGTTGCATTTTCATCATAGATTTCTTATCCTCTATCAGTTCTCATTTGTATTTTTTTCATAGAGTTCATTTCTTTTCCCCATTTTCATTGAGAAGATTATTCAATCATTTAAAAAAATTTTATTGTACTTTCACAGTAAATCTTTTTCAGATCTATGAATTTTCTCTGCAACTTGAGTGCTATATTCTTTTTTCAAAAAGCTTTTGCTTTGAATGAGTCATAGTTTATATGAGAGTACATCGGTTTTGCAGTCATCTTATCATATTTTATTTCATTGCAATGATTACAATCCCCTCCATGCATCGTTATTTAACAGTATTTGCTTCTATTCCCTCTGTTTGTTTTCTTGATGTACACAAGCATACTCAGAAATATATAGTCATTTAAACAACCAAAGGGCACGTTCTGCTCCTGGCTGCCATCACAGAACCTTTCTCTTTCCATGACTCTAGAGTCCTCAGCTGCTGTATCTCTCCATGTCCTCATCTCTGTCTCCGTTCTGGTATTGCTGCTTCTCTGGATAGGGTCCCACATTCCACTCATGCTCTTTTCCCTTGATGGCCCTAGGGTCCTCTGTTTCTGGATTGTGAGATTAAATTCTTCCCCCTTAATGTTACAAAATTTCTACCTTTACAGTTGTGACAATCACAATTAGTCATGATCACAGTTACTCACTATTGAATCAAAAGAAATCCCCAGTTTCTTTCACCAGACCCATCTAGACAAGATGAAAACTGTTCAGTGGGGCTTCTACCTTCCCCCCACATACTCTGAAACTAAACTCCCTCTTGAAAACGTGTAAGCCAGCCACTTCATGCCTTTATACACCCCTCCCACACCTATTTTAAATAGCCAATGTCTAAGTTGCCACTCCCTATCAACCCTGTATACTGAGGAGATAGGTTTAATCCTGGATGTGAAGACTCCTTTCTTGGTTGGTATTTTGAGCTACTACATCCATAAGTATAGGTCAAGTTCATCAAGTTGTAGCAATTTACACTTGCTTCCTTTATCAAATTTGTTTGTCTTCCTCTAGTCGAGCTCTGGTCATCTGGTGTCTTTTTTGCGTTTCCAAATTTAGATGTGAAATGGTCTACATATAATTCTAGGTTTGCCATTATAGGTGAACTTTTCTTTATTCTCCTCACAATATAAAACCCAAATCCACTGCTGGCAAGTTGATTCTGACACATCGTGCCCCTATATGTCAGACTAGAACTTCTCTATAGGGTTTCCAAGACTGTTATATTTATAGGGGAGTCCTGGTGTGGAGCTGTGGGTTAATGCGCCAGACTGCAAAGCCATTTGAACTACAAGATTGGCAGTTCAAACTCACCAGCTGCTCGTCAGAAACCTTATACAGGGTCACTATGGGTCGGAACCGACTCGACAGCACTCAACAACAACAACAAAAATATTTATGGGAACTAGCTGCCACATCTGTCTCCTATAGATTCCAACCAGCTACCTTTTGGTTAGTAACCAAGTGTTTCAACCCTGCACCACCAGGATTCCTCCTTACAATACAGCTTGTTACTATTTGGATCCTTCTCAAAAACGTTAGAGAGGCAGGTGAAACCCATGTCCTCTATTGAAGTTTCTTGGTGTGATGCCGTAGGATACATAGTGAATTGCTACCACAAGGTCAGGCAAATAAACCCATCAGCCACTCTTAGGAAATCCTATACAGGGTCCTATTGAAATAGAGCCAACTCTGTGATACTTAGCAGCATCATAACAATGACTGTTTCCAGGTTCAGTTGAATCCTCAGCTTCTGCTTAAATGACCAGTGACTTCTGGCCTCATTTCTTTTCAATGGACTAAGCAATTACAGTATCACTGTTAGATTATTTGAATTAACATGGATTTTTTTTTGAAAGTGGAAAATGAAAACTAATCTACAAAGTTTAATACACCATCCTTTTTGGCTTCTTTCACTTTTTCTTTGTATCATGGATACTATATTTTATGTCAAGAATTATTTTTTTCTTTATCTATAGTGTATTCTGTTAGCGTAGTGGTAACGAATCAGGCTGCGAACCTTAAGGTCAGCGGTTTGAAACTACCAGCTGCTCCGCAGGAGAAAGATGAGGTTTTCTACTCCCGTAAAGATTTACACCCTCGGAAACCCTGTACAGGGTCGCTATGGGTCGGAACTGACTCGACGGCACTTAACAACAACAACATAGTGCATTAGAAGAAATTGTTGTTGGTTAGCATTGATTAGAACCGACTCAAAGGCACTTAACAACAACAACAACAACAACAATTGATTAGGCTCCAAATCAAACTTCCATGTTAATCTTGTGTTTAACTAGCTGGTGTGGCACTGTGGGTTAATGTGCCAGACTGCAAAGCCGTTTGAACTGCAAGGTCGGCGGTTCAAGCTCACCAACTGCTCCTTGGAAACCCTATAGAGAGTCACTATGGGTTAGAATTGACTCGATGGCACTTAACAACAACAATCATCTCATTGAATACCAAAAGAGGCATTAAAAATCCAAGCACTAGGCACAAGGAATCAATATTATCAAGTCAATATCAGTGGTTTGCTAAAGCCTAGAAGGTACTAATGGGGGTAGAGCAGGCAGAAAGAGACTGATAGATTTCTGGACCTCCACAATGCTAGTTTTCTACCCCAGAATAACCTCCTTCTGTAAATTTGCAATCTAGCAGTATTTTTCAATCTGTATCTATTTTGGAGACATAATTTATTCGGCTGTCAGTTTGTTGTACTGTGGTGACTTGCATCTTGATATGATGCTGATGCTATGTCACCAGTATTTTTAATACCATCAAGGTCACTCACAGTGGACAGGTTCCAGTGGACCTTCCAGAATAAGACAGATGAAGAAGAAAGTCCTGGATATCCACTTTTTAAAAATTATCTATTGAAAACTCTAGGTACTACAACAGAATATTGTCTGATATAATCCCTTAGGTTGGAAGACACTACACAATGGGTGCAACATTGGTCTCAAGCATCTTGAAGATGGCACAAGGCTTGGCAAGTTTTGTTATGTTATACATCAACCAATTGAGTAAAAGCTAGTTGAACACAATATTAATTCATAATATGGTTAGTGACATCTGCTGTTTTTGTGTGCCATGGAAACCTTGTTGTTGAGTACAGTTGAGTCATTTCCGACTCATAGTGACCCTGTATAGGGTTTCCAAGGAGTGCTGGTGAGTTTGAACTGCTGGCTGTGTGGTTCAAACCGACCTTGAGGTCCTTGAGGTCCTACAGCACCACACCAGGACTCACTAGTAAAAATACAAAATGCTGCAAGGGAGTTAAGAGCGATGAAGTCTTGGAAAGATCATTGCATTTGGCAAGCGAAATGGCATTGACCATCTTAGAAGGGTAACTATAGCTAAATTGATTAAATTGATCTTTCTTAAATATAAAATGGGAAAAAAATGGATGATGCTCTGGAAGAAATTTAGGCGAATGTGACATTTTATTGTGACACTGATAAAATGTATCATTTTATTATGACAATGAGTAATAGATAAGATAGCATCAAGTGAATGGTTTTTACTTAAATGTCTAATTATTTCTGTTTACAAAGTATAAAATAATTTATTGCATGATACTCATCCTATTCAAGAATGTTATTTTAATTATTGGAAACCCATGCTTTATTGATAGTTTAATATAATATAATCTTTATAATATTCATATGGAAACTGATTCATCTCATATTCCAGGCTCAAATTTATAAGAACATACATTTGGTTATATGTATTAATTTTAAAATGAAATATCCTATAGCTTTTGTCAGGTATGTTTAATGATTTCATAAGTTTCATTTGTCATCAATCTTCAAAAAAAATGCTCATTGGGTTTTTATGTGTATTTTGTTTTTATAGAACATAAAGGAACAAGAAGGGATTTCAGAAATTATGATAAACCTTGGCAACTAAATGCAAAGAAGCCCAAAAAATCGAAAAGTGACATTGCTGTATCTAATATTTCTCCACCATCACCAGAATCCAAATCATGTAAGGAAGTTTGTTATTCAAATGTTATTTAATGCATGCAAACCTATGTTATTAAGAAGATAGAGAGGGTCTGAATTGAAGTCAAATTCTTACTGAGATTTCTGGTTATTAATCCTAATGAATTTCTCTTTGATTTCAGCATTAACAGCAAGTTTTATTTATTGTGTATCTGATGCTGCAGGATAATGTACTGGAACGCAAGGTCAGTTTGAAACACAAGCTTGGCAGTTCAAACTCACCAGTCACTCCTTGGAAGCCCAATACAGGGTCACTATGAGTTGGAACCAACTCTTTAACACTTAACAACATCAATCCCTTAAACATCTGCAATTGATTTAGATAGCTTTAAGATTAATACTCCTTTTAGATAGCAAGCTGCAGGGAACAGGACCCTTGCCTTTGAAAGCCAGTTGCAGCATTGCATCATATTTCAAAGCAATACCAAGTCTACATTTGTAGATTTTATGTACTTAAGGACATATAAAACAAATGGAATCTTTTACAGACTAAGCAAAGGAGATTGTTATTCAAAATGTTTAACAAAAAAAGTAAATCTAAAAACATATAATCCTTCAACCACAGTCTCCCTATTCATTATTTTCGACTAAAATCTCTATAATTTCTCTCTCTCACTACACAGAGTACCCCCTTTCTCTCAGTGCTTCCTTTATTCTCCCACCAGTATAGCCACTGGGTATACTGGTGCTCTGCTTCTACCACATATTTATAAACACACCAACTAGCTCAGGAGGCAGTAGCAAATCAGTTTTTCTTGGAGAACAGTCAGGTTGAAAGCTGTTCTTTTTGTGCTTTAATTTTTCGTGTTGGTACAGAGTAAAATGATTTTAATTTCAACAGAGCAAGAAGGGAGGTAGAAAATATTTGTCGAGTGTGCTAAAAATCAGTTATATGCTACTGGAATCTGAATTTGGGCCACTCTGAGTTTCCTTATTGATAAAGTGCCTAGTTATAAGTGTCCTATTTGCCCTTTAATGTTATGTAAACTTTCCCTCACTTTGAAATAATTGAACCAGCCCTTACTTACAACAAATTCTGCATCATGATCGCCTTCACTTGTTACATGTGCCACTTTTAAAGGCTTCAGTCCTTCTCTTTGCACCTGTTCCAATTTACCTACAAATTCTTAACGATACAATTAGGCACAACAGATCTTGTCCACTTAAAAATTATTTTATGAGTCCCACAAAGTTATATTGAAAACTATGTGGATTCTTACAAATTGGTGCATACATTTAGGTCCTGTTTTTTTGCTTTGTTTTTTAAATATATATTTGGTGTAATAAATTACCTAAAATAAGTCCTTGTTTCCTGAGAAGCATCTATAACCCTGATCACAACTCCAGATAAGGACAATTCAAGAAATGAAAGCCAGAGACTAGTATCCCTCATTACCATGCAGACAAATCATTTCACCAGATATTATCAATTCCAAATAAGGAAATATGTAAAAAGATAATACCCTATGATCAAACAGAGCTAATCCTAAAAGTTCAAGGTGTGTTTAGCATACAAAATCAAGTTGTGTAATTCACTGCATTAACAGACTTAAGGGAAAAATTGCATAGCCATTGAGTAGATGCAGAAAAAAAATAGTTCACAAAATACAAAGACTTTATTATTAAAGCTCTCAGTAAACTATAAATATAGTTGCATTTGCTCAGCTTAATAAAAGGAATCTCAAAAAATCTTACAGCTAATATGATAATTTGATACTGAAATATTATATAGCTTTATAAAAGGGATCTCTGAAAAATCTTAGAGCTAATATGATAATCAAGATTGAAATATTATATAGTCTTCCTTTGTGACTGAGAATAAGAGAGGGATGAGCACCCTTATCATTTATATTCATCATGTAGTAGAGTTCATAACCAATGAAGTCAGACAACAGAATGATGTATAAATATTGAAAATGAAGAGATAAAAATGTACTTTTTATATTTAAATACATTTAATAGAAAACACCTAAAATTAATGAGTTCAGCAAAATTGAATATGCAAAATTGAAATATAATTTTATAGTCCTGGCATGACATTGTAGGATAAACACTAGACTGCTAACTATAAGGTCAGTGGTTCAATCCCATTGGTCACGCCACAGAAACCCTATACAAAGTCGCTATGAGATGGAACTGACTTGATAACACTTAACAACAGTAACATAAAACAAGGTGTTACTTTGAGGACTAAAGTGTACCCGATTCAAACAGTGGTATTTTCAATCACCTCATCTGCATGTGAAAGCTGGACAGTGAATAAAGAAGACCATATAGGAAATGATGCATTTGAAATTTGGTGTTAGTGAATACTATTGGAACCACCATGATCTGCCAGCAGAACAAACAAACCTGTCCTGGAAGAAATACAGCCAGAATGCTCCTTAGAACCAAGGATGGTGAGGCTTCATTTCTCATACTTTAAAAATGTTATCAGGAGGGACCAAGACCTAATGCTTGGTAAACTGGAGGGTCTGTGAAAAGGAGGGAGATGTCCAACAAGATTGATTAACATAGTGGCAGCAGCAATGGGCTCAAACCTAACAGCAGTTGTAAGGATGTAGGACGGGGCACTGTTACATACTCTTGTGAGTTGAAACTGAATTGATGGCACCTAGTAACAACGGCAACAAAAATACTGGCATGAAAGAACTTAATATGCAAGGATCAATTGAATGGGAATTTGTACAAATTCTCTACACTCAAATCTGAATTCATTGCTGAGAGAAATTAAAGAGCTGTATGTGAGTGATATGTACATGCTCACGTTCAATATTCTACAAATTGGTCAACAGATGGAATGTAATTTCTATTGGAATCCAAGAAGAATTTTTAGCCCCTATTGTTGTTAAATGCCATTGAGTTGGTTCCAACTCATACCAACCCTGTATTGGGTTCCGTAGGTGGTTAATCTTTGTGAGTGCAGAAAGTCTCATCTGTCTTCCCTGCAGCAGCTGGTGGACCAACTTTGTGCTTCATACTTCTATGCTTATCCCACAGAGCTAGCGTACTTCCATTTTGTTGTTGTTGTTAAGTGTTGTTGAGTTAGACTCATAGTGACCCTGCATAGGGTTTTCAAGGAGCAGCTGATAGATTTGAACTACTGATCTAGTGCTTAGCAGTCTTGTGCTTATCCTATAGTGCCATACCAGTAGTCCTTAGAAATTGACATATTATTCTCAAAATTATTTGAAAAAGTAAAAAGACATGATTTTGCAAAGCAATTTTTAAGAATATGAGCTAGGTTTGGGAATTTACCCTACCTGAACTAAAGGCTTATTATAAAATGACTGTTATGAAGACAGTATGGTTTTCATGAAACAGTTGATAAATAGATCAACTGAGCATAATAAAATAAAGGGTCTAAAATAGATTCGTATTGGTTGTTAAGTGCCACTGAATGGGTTCCAACTCATAGCGACCCTGTATAAGCTTTCCAAGGAGTAACTGGTGAGCTTGAACCGTTGACCTTGTGGTTTAAACTGACCTTGCAGTCCACCGCATTAATCCACAGCACCACACCCAGTTACATTATCTCCCCCACTCCTCCAACAAAACCAAGTGCTGCCAAGTCAATTCTGATTCACTGCAACCTTGTATAGGGTTTCTGAAGTGGTAAATTTGTACAGTAACAGAAACCCTCATTTTTCTCCTTTAGAGTGGCTTATGGATTTGAACTACCATTACTAGTCCTGTGCATATCCCACAGAGCCACCAGAGTTCCTTTATTTCCAACAATGACACTGAAATAATTAAATGGAGAAAGAAATATCCTTTCAACAAAGTGGATAATTATATGAAAAAAAAGTATGGCCCTTGACCCCTACCTTAAATCATATGTGCAAATCGAATTAAAATGAATTAGGGTGTTGGTGATGTTGGGTGCCATCAAATAAGTTCTGACTCATAGCGGCCCTGTGTATGGGGTGTGATGGGGTGTCATTGGGTAAAGCATTCATGAAATTTTTCTATATATTTCATATACCTGCACATGATTTTGATATCTCAAAATAAAAACATAAAATGTGCCATCATTGGAGTAAGTAGTAAAGCCAAACGTGAGAAATATTGGCAGCACATGTCTGGCCGAAAACTTGTATCCCTGGTATGTTAAGAACTCTGTAAATAATTAAAATATCTTGGGTAATTAAACTTTGTTGGCAGTTTTTGAGTCTGCCCAAAGTTGTCTCAGAATAAAGTCCTGGTTATTTTGTGGAGCACAGTTCTACTCTGACGTACATGGATCATGACATTGAAATTGCTTGATATATGTTTTTTTTATTATTATTATAGAAGTGTAAGATACTGTTGTTCTGTGGATACAGAGTTTCTGTTAGATTGATAAAATTTTGGAAAGATAAAATTTTGGTGTTGGCAGCATAACATTCTAAATGTGATGAAAGACACTCAAAAATGACTGCAACAGTGAATTTTATGTTTTGTATATTTTGCCACACAATTGAAAACATTTAGCAAATTTTGGATACTCCAATCATGTCTGTTTTAAAAAACTGTACCATTTCCATTTAAAAATGTTCCCTAACTAAACTACTGTTTACTCTTCAACTGCTTAGATGATAAATAGTGTTGACAATGGAAACAGAAATTGAAAAGTGAGTTGGACAATAATACTGACTTAAAAAAAAAATTGTATATTGTCTTCTTTTGTAAAGAAAAAGAAAAAGAGACCTTGATGGCATATAGTAATTTAAACACACACACACACACACACACACACATTAATTAATTAAAGAAATAATACAGATTAGGGAAATTGTTCAAAAGAGGTTGGCAAAATCTTGAACAATGGAATACATGGTAGAACTTCTTTTGTCTGCTCCCTCATCCCCGCGCATCTATCCTAACCTGGCTGGGTCCCCAGGGATTCTTTAGATCCTATGATCATGATTGGCTGGCTTGTGAGGTAATCACAGTATGCCTGGAAGTCTTTACCCCAGACATTGATCACAGCCACTATTTTCACTTTCCATTGCTGGAACAGAGTGTGCAGATATTAGCTGAATTCTCCATCCAAGAATCTATTAAATAAACTCAAAGGAGGCAGTTGCTGCTAATTTGTATTAAATATGTAACTTTTTGAAAATTATGGAGGTAATTGTACCTTCTTGGACTACTTAAATAAAACAGGCATATGGAAATATAAATTAGTAGTCTCTTCTTATTTACTGCCCTCGAACTCTACTCCCTTAGAGATAAAAAGTTGTTAGGGAGTTGACTCTGACTTATGATAGGTAAGCCATGTGACAGAGTAAAGTATAAAGTGCTCCATAGGACTTTTACGGATTGATTCTAATAAGTAGATTGCCTGGCTCTTCGTCCAAGGTACCTTGGGGTGAATTGGAACTTCCAGACTTTTCATTAGCCACTGAACATGTTAACGATTTGCACTCCTCAGTGTTTCCTCTAGAAATAGTGTGCATTTTGACGTTGTTTTCATTGTATAGACACATACAAACAATTTACGTGGGCTGATCTGCTTTACTAAACTGTATCCAGCAACTGAAGGGCATTTAGATTCTTTCTAAGACTTTTCTGTCACAATATATTGAAAGAAACAAACATCTTGTGTGTTCTAGTAAAAAAAACAGTGCAATTCATTTCTTCATGATGATTTTTCCAGGCATAAGATCGCTGTCTCACAGGGACAGGGCATTTTCTTATTGTAATACATAATTCCAGAATACTTTTTCCGAAAGGTTACAGAGAGATATATTTCAAGGTTACAGAGAGATATATTTCAATTATAAGTCTGAGGCTCTATTATCTGTATCCCTGTCATATAAATGTTTTAAAAATCATTATTTTTATCAAAACAAAAACATACATGGTCAACAGTCAAAGTAGAGTGTGGTGGCTCCCTATGCTAAGCACTGGACTGCGAACTACAAGGTCTGTGCGTCCACCAGCCACTCTGCGGGAGAAAGATGAGGATGTCTGTTCCCTCTAAAATTTAAAGCCTTGGAAAGCCTATTGGGGTTTGAGATAGAAATAAGTGATGACATTTAACAACAACAAAAATCAAAGTACCATTGCAAGGTAGCAATGTCTTTCTGTCCACTGCATTCTGCTCCTAAATGGGAATCATTTTCAGTTCTTTTTCAAGTTTCTTCTGGTACATATTTCTTCATATCTGAGTATTTTTAAATACTTTCATAGTGCTGTTTTACTGTTAAAATTTGAGTCCTCTCTCTTTCCCGAGCCTTTGTTTAATTCTCACAGCTCAGTAATGCAATTATTTCCAGTATTGGTTGAAAATATACTGTATTGATATTGTTGTCCGTTGTTATTGTTAAGTGCCTTTGAATCAATTCCAACTCATAACGATGCTGTATAGGAGTTCCAAGGAGCAGCTGGTGGGTTTGAACTTCCAACCTTGCTTCTCATACTGACCTTGAGGTCCAGAGCTTATCCTCCAGCACCACACCAGGACTCCATTGTCTGTTGTTAAGTACCATCAAGGCAGTTCCAACTCATAGCAACCCTGTAGTGGATTTTTGAGGAGTGACAGGTGAGTTTGAACCACCGACCCTGTGGTTCAAACTGACCTGCAGTCGAGTGCTTATCCTACAGTGCCACACCAGGACTCCTGATGATATTAATAAACTATTAATTGGCATTTTTCAAAGTTGATTCATGAGCTATCCAACTATTTTTTTTTTTCTTCAGAATTAACCATTGCTTTGTTTTCCTGTTTGTTCTGTTTTTTATATGCCCATCGTTAATGCTCCCCTGATCCCTGCAAAGGAACTTTAATGCCTGTCAATATGATTGATGCATCAAGTCATCTTTACGCCTTTCTAATTTTATTTGATTATTTATACTTTATTTCATTTTAAAGATTTACAGTCCTCTGCCCCTTGGCTCCAATCTTGACTCCTTGATTTTCTCAGCTGTCTTCTGAGAGCATTCTTCACTGCCATTCTGGAAATTCCTTTTGCCTTTCCATTATGGTGGATCACTTATTTCCTGAATTCCAAATCTTCCCCCTTTTTTGCTTTACTCATTTATTTTGGTGAAGCAGCTCCTCAGTCACTTTTTTAAAAAATAGTACTTGAGGGATAACATTTTTCAGTCCTTACTTGAGCATAGAATTCTAAGTTGGAAGTAATTTTCACTTGAAATTTGCGAATCATTGCGTCTCCGCTTTTTAAGATCAAATATTGCTAATAAGAAGTCTGATCATTTTACTTTCGATTTATCCCCCTGGAAACTTTCAAGGTGTTTTCTTTATTGTCAGTGTTTTAAAATATTATGATATCTTGAATTGTGTCATATACTTAGTGGGCCTTTTTAATATGAAAAAGAATGAAGTTTTTCATCTAAAAGTATTAGGCATGCTATTCCAAGCTCTGGCCCCACATCCATATTGAAGGTCCTGCTAGGTGAAAATAAAATTCAGAAACAAAAAATAAGTAAGTTCTTACATTCCTACTAATTTGATATTGTTCCTCCTGGATTGATGCATTATTGTTTAAATGGAAGGACATGTACTATTTATTTATTTTGCGCTTCCTCTCTTTTGGATTTAGATTTGTTTTCACTATCTTGTTAAATCCTATTGCCCCTCATAAGTCCATTTTTTATCTTCTAAAAAAATATGTACTATTTATTCTATAGTAATTCTTTGAGAGAAAATAAATTCCTTTAGTATAATTTTAGTAATAATTTGGGGTAAGCATGCTACATACATGTATTCAGGTGGTTTTCAGAATATAAAGCAAAAATTTCTTTAAAATACATTAAAATTTCTGATGAAGAAGTTAGAAATTATTTTATTCTGATAACTTGATACATTATATTCTTTGCCTGTGTATATTTTCCCCAAATTACAGAAATGACTAGTTTCAGATCAGTGTCTGCATTTTCTTCTTTCTATAAACACCATCATCCTTCCCTTCACTGTTTGAGTTAAAATGCTTTATTCTACCCTTTGTTTGATCATCAGAAAACCATCTTCAAGGGAACCATTGATCTTGGTGCAATCATTCACATGATGATGAATATTAAGTTTATACCTTTATTTAACATGCATATGAAATAACCTTTATTTATTTATTTTTTTTAACACAGTGCCAACATCAGTAGAACATGCTAAATGGAATTGGCATATTAAACCAGAGAGCCGTGAGTTTGATGAATTGAACCACATCCTTCAAGAGAGCAAGAAACTGGGAAAAGCCCTAGAGAATCTTTCTCGAAGTAAGTTCATTTACTTGATCATAACTGAAATTCCTAACCAAAATTCAAAGAAGACACATTCATTACTATCAACGGTAACCTATTTGCAACATCCTCCTTATAATTTTGTGAGAGGCTGAGGAGTTCTAAGGGCATGAGACTGAAAATGAAGACTGATTGAGAATTTTACACAGAAGACTGGTTATACAGAGTTGAAGAAACTATAGCATACCAAGACTGTTTGACTGTATCCTCTGTAACAAGGTCTCTGCCACCAGGTCACATGTACCTAATGTCTCTTTTGTACACATCTTGAAACATACATAGTTCTGTATTATTATTGTTAATATATGTATCTGTTGCCTCCATTAGCTCTTGACTTAAAACTTTTTAAGGGAAGTAATTGGGCCTCGCTCTGCCATCTATGAGGTGACGGACTTTAGGCAAATCCTTTAATCTTCATTAGCCTCAGTTCTTTCATTTCTAAAACAGGAAAACAATATTGAACTCACTTTGTCTGTGTGATGTGATTAAAAAATTGTATATTTCAAATTGTTGTTGAGTACCGTTGAGTTAGTTCCAACTCATAGTGACCCTGCATGGGTTTTCTGAGGAGCAGCTGGTGGGTTTGAACTTCTGACCTTGTGGTCTGCTGTCCAGTTCTGATCCTACAGTGCCACAATAGGAGCAATTTAAAATAAGCACTTTAAAATAAATGTTATTGCCACGATAGTCAGCAAACAAGTATTTCATAAATTCACTTTATATGTACAGCTTTACATATTTCTACTTTATGAGTTTTGTTGTGAGTTCTTTCCTTATCTCTTAAGTATTTCTCAAGAGTAAACTTTGGAAATACGTTAATGCCATGGCCTCATTAAAATTTTCTTCTAAAGACGTGAAATGTTAAAAAATACTAAAATGTAAAATATGAAAATACTAAGAAATTCTGTTGTTGTTAAATGCCACTGAGTCATATAATCCAGTACTGATCCTACAGCACCACAAATTCTAGTGGAATGTATTTGAGGTTCTGTGTATGTTTTCACATAGCATAGTTTTGCATATTTCATGACTTGTGTTACTTGGTGCATTTGGAGAGAAGTTGTGTGGGAGAAAGATGAGGCTTTCTGCTCCTGTAAAGATTTATAGCCTCAGAAACCCTGTACAGGGTCGCCATGAGTTGGAACTGACCCTGTGGTACATAATCACCAACCACTACTTACAATGTATGTTTATATATACAGAAGCATGGAGTCCTGGTGTGACATGTAGGATAAGCACTAGACCACAAAGTCAGTTTGAACTGCAAGCTGAAACTCATCAACTGATCTTTAGGAATGCTATCCAAGGTCTCCAAGAGTTAGAACTAACACATCAGCACTTAACAGCAGCAGTATATACATATATACTGGAATCTTGTGTGGCACTGTAGGATAAGCACTGAACTGCTAATTGCAAGGTCAGTGTTTCAAACCAACCATCTGTTCCTTGAAAATTCTAAATAGGGTTGCTATGAGTTGAAACTGATACATTTGCCCTTAACTACAACATATACAGAAATAATGTATATGTACACATTATTATGTTTTTGTATATAGGACCACATATATAGGTGATTGCTTATAAATATTATGTATAGGTAATTGTGTTTATGTATATTTGCATGTTGTTGTTACTGTGGTCAAGTCGATTCTGACCCATAACAACCCTGTATATAGTTTCTAAGAAGCACATGATGAGTTTGAACTGCCCAGTTTGTGGTTCACAGTCTAGTGCTGCTCCTACAGTACCACACCAGGAGATAGACGTACATGTAATTATGTTTATGTATATATGAATATGTCCACCTGTCATCTGTCAGTTTGTCATACTGTTGTGGCTTGCATGTTGCTGTGAATTTGGAACCTTTGCCACTGGTATTTTGAATACCAGCCAGGTCACCCATGGTGAACAGGTTTCACCTGAGCTTTCAGATTAAGACTTCTGGTGTGGAACAGTAGGAGAAGCACTGGAATGCAAACCACAGGATCGGTGGTTCAAACCCACTAACTGCTCCTTGGAAACCCTATACAGGGTCGCTGTGAGTTGGAACCAACCTATGGCACTTAACAACAATAGCAACAACAGTGAAAAGGAGAGATGGACTACTTCCAAATATTTAGTCGCTGAAAACCTTATGAATATCAGTGGAACACTGTCATATAGCACCAGAATATTGAATACTGAAACATGATGAGAAGACCAGAATATTGGCAAATATGGTGCCACATGATGAGCTTTACAGGTTGGAAGGCACTCAAATTATGTCTGGGTAAGAGTTGCCTCCTCCAGGTAGAGTTGACCATGATGACACCAATGGAGTAGAGCTTTCAGGACCTTCGTTTACTGATGGAGCACAACTCAAAATGAGGAGAAACAACTGTAACATACATTAATAATTGGAACATGGAATTTATGAAAGCATGAATCTAGGAAAATTGGAAATGAAAATGAAATGGAACACATAAACAGTGTTATATCCTAAGCATTAATGAAAGGAGCTCTGGTAGCGTAGTGGTTACGAATTGGGCTGTGAACCACAAGGTCAGCAGTTCGAAACTACCAGCTGTTCCACAGGAGAAAGATAAGGCAGTCTGCTCCCGTAAAGATTTGCAGCCTCGGAAACCCTGTGCAGGGTCGCTATGAGTCGGAACCGACTCCACAGCACATAACAACAACAAGCATTAATGAAATAAAATGGACTGATATTGGCCATTTTGAATCTGACCATCCCATGGTTTCCTATGCTAGGATTAACAAATTGAAAAGGAATGGTATCGATTTCATTATAAAAAAGAACATTTCAAGATATATCTTGAAGTACATTGCTGTCTGTGATAGGATAATGTCCATGCACTTAAAATGAAGATAAGTCAAAACTACTCACCAACCACTAAAG
>NW_006408554.1:9714093-9726255 GCF_000296735.1 Chrysochloris asiatica | reverse complement strand
TTTTCTTGATGCATTCTGCATCATTCAACAATTTGACTAGACAGCACTTAACAACATTTTGCTTCATTCTTTAGTTTCACCTTCTATGAAACAAAGGAAATTACTCCTTCAATTTTCATGCATCTTCCTTTTAATAATCTATACCTCATAGTCTTTCTAGTTCTACTTCCATCAATTATTAGTTTGGTGATCTTGGGCAAATTTCTTAGCCTTTTTGTGTCTCAGCTTCCTTTACTGTAAATTACATTAATAATGGTACCTACTTCTAAGGTTTTTTTTTTAATGTAATGATTTTGTGTAGAAAGTGTTTAATAATATTTCTATGTATAAATGTAATGATTCTAATTAAATGTTAAATATTTTCATATATTTCTATTGCTGTATAACAAATTATCACAAATTTAGTGGCTTTAAAAACCTATAAATTTATTATCTCACTGTTTCGGTGGGTTCCAGAGACTGAAATTAAGGTGTTGATTCAGAACGTGATTAACCTGAAGATTAGGTTTTTCTTTCAAGATCATGCAGGTGTTGCTGGGAAAATTCAGTTTCTTACAAGAATAGTAATGATGTTTACATTTTCTTGCAGGCTGTTGCCTGGGGGTTGCTCTGAGTTTCCAGAAAATGCCCTTATATCCTTGATGTGAGGTCCCTTCCTTTTACGTTATGACAGTTTACTGATTTTTCTCTGGGACCAGTGAAAATGTGTTTTTCTGATGCGTCAATGTCTTATAAAGGCCTCATCTGATTAGTTCAGCCCCACTTAAAATAATCCTCCATTTGATTAACTCAAATTCCATTGGTTCGTAACTTAAGAACTTGACACATTTTCATATTAACTGGTCCCATTCACACACAAAGGGAAGAGATTATATAGGAATATATGCCAAAGAGTGGGAATCTTGAAGTCCATTTTATAAGTCAACCTTTATTATTAGCATCATTATTGTTTTTTCTGTGAATCTCTAGCATTTTCAAGTCTTTAACTCAGTGCTGTTCAAGAAAAGTATAATGTGAGTCATGTGTAATTTAATTTTTTTTCTATTAGAACCATCTTTTTAAAAAGTAAAAAGCATTTAAATTAATTATAATGAAATATTTAATTTACCCTAATATACTCAAAATGTTCACTACTCATTGTCAGATTGTCACACTGTGGTGGCTTTCATGTTGCTGTGATTCTGGAAGCTATGCCACTGATATTTTAAATACCAGCAGGGTCATCCACAGCAGACAAGTTTCAGCAGAGCTTCAAGACTAAGACAGACTAGGAAGAAGGAGAGGTGGACTACTTCTGAATGTTTTACCTCTGAAAACCGTATGAATATGAGCACAACATTGTCAGATATGGTATCAGAAGATGAAAACGTTATGAACAGTAGCAGAATATTGTTAGATACAGTGACGAATGATGAGAGGCTTTCAGGTTAGAAGGCACTCAAAATATGACTGGACAAGTGTTGCCTCCTTAGACTGGAGTTGACCATGATGATGTGAATGGATTAAAGCTTTCAGAACCTCCATTTGCTAATGAGGCACAATTCAAAATGAATAAAATCAGTTGTAAACATCCATGAATAATTTGAATATTGAATGTATGAAATATGAATCTAGGAAAATTGAAAGTTGTAAAAAATGAAATGGAAAACATAAAGATCAGTATCCTAGACATAGGCATTACTGGGCTGAAATGGACTGGTATTTCCATTTTGAGTCATACAACCATATGGTTTACTATGCCATGAACAAGAAATTGAAGAGAAATGGCATTGCATTCATCATCAAAAAGAACATTTCAAGATCTATTTTTCACATTTGCACACCAACCACAAAAACCAGTAAAGATGAAATTGAAGAATTCTATCAATTTTCTTATTCTGAAATTGATGAAGCATGCAGTCAAGATACATTCATAATTGCTGGTGATTGGAATGCAAATGTTGTGAACACAAAGGAAGGAACAGTAGTTGGAAACTATGGCCTTGATGATAGAAATGACACTGGAGATTGCATGACAGAATTTTTCAAGTCCCAGAATTTTGTTTGGGTTTAAGCCCAAAAGGGAGAATCCATCTGTGTAGGCAGTTGAAAAGAAGCAAAAAAAAAAAAAAAAAAAAAAGACCAAAAATGACCCGGAGACAGTCAGAGAGACTTTTGTTTATTCCATGGGGAAATTTACTGACCTGGACAGCAGTACTGCATCCAGTTGTAGCAAGCGAGAAAGTCAAGATTCTGGTCAAGGGGTGTGTACTATGTTCTTTTTATATTATGGAATAAGCCATCCTCATGTGTCAAGGCAGTTAAGGTAAGTAGAATACAGAAAGGCAGGAAACCCACAAGGTGCTAGGCTGTCTGCCCCTTCCTAGAACATGTATAACTAAAGCATGAGAACAAAGAATTTCCATATGCATAGCAGGAGGAGGAGGCTTTCTACCCCTTCCTAAAATATGTATAAGAGTTTCTTTATGCATAGTGGGAAAGGGGGGAAGGGACAGGAGATACATTTAGGGTTGATATTAGTGTGGTCATTTTGGAGCTTTGCACTCTCTATCCCTATACTCCACCACAGTGACCCTAAGTGACACTCGCAATCTTACTGCTGGTCTTTCACGTGATCCCTTGGACCTAGGTGTTGGGTAATTGTAACCAAAGGCCGCAGCAACAAAGTACCATCCTCAGGCACAAGATCCCAACAATTGATGGGAGAATAAGGTGCCAAAATGAGGGTAAGGATTTAAGCCAGCTTGAAAAGGAGCCACAAGATACCTGCTGGATTGTAAAAATGTGGCCCTGTTATCTAATGACCTAACCTGGGAATGTTATAGTGATAGCCAGCTATATACACACAACATACGGGATGGATGATAGCGTAAGTGCCTCCCTGAGTGGCTGGGAGGATGTCTGGGGCCATGTGGTTTTGCAGAACCACCTGGTGCATTTGTTCTGTTTCAGCTGATAACAAAGTAATAATGTAGTGGATTTTATTTAAAGCATCTGCAGTTTGTTTTGTTAGAATCTTTTGAAAGTTCCCTGATGATATCATTGAGGTGACAGATTTTACCACGGAATTCTCCTGTGGTGGTCATAAGTGTCATCCTTCCCAGCAGGTCCATCCCTAGGATGTATTTGGGGAGAGGGGCAATGGATACTTTATATTGCTCAGGGGATAAATGGCCAATCTGCAGGGTCAAAGCCATTTGGCACATTTTAACTGTGCCGCCCCCGTATCCATCAATAACACTAAGGGTGGTCTTTGGAACTGATGGATATTCCCATGGATCAGGGTATACTTCACTTGGTCCCAGTGCGCACTAGGATTAGAACTGTACACCTGTTTTTTGGAGAGCAATGGATGATTAATTCTGCATGGAACCTACGGTCCCCCATGGTCGCCTACCACACAGTGTGGGAAGATCTTGGCCCCACCTCTAGTCTATCTCCTACACTGGGGCACACTTCCGGTAGCTGGCTCTTGAGGATCTTTTCCTTTAACAAACTGTTGTTCGGGATGGACCTTTTGCAATAGCTTCACTAGCACCACATTTTGCTGCCTGTCAACTTTCTCACGGGGAGTCCCAGAAGCCAGCAGGTCGATCTATAACTGCTTCCTAGTGACCTGGACTGAATACTTCTTACTAATTCTTTTATTTGCACATTCCATTCCCTCTTGCACCTCAGCAGCTCAGGCATTTTAGCAACGCAGATTCTCTGTCTCACCCAGCTTGGCTAGAACTTGAGAGGCCCTAACCACTGGTTGCCCTACCATGATAGACACCAGCGTTCTGTGCCATTGATTAGGAGCTTAGAGTAGAAGAGTGTCTTTCATTCCAGCAATGAGCAGCTCATTATCAGGACCCCAATAATGCTCCATATACACAGCATGCTTCACCCCAGCTCTCTAATCAATTACTGCAATTCCTCTATGATTACTGAGTATATTAGGGGGCAGGGACACCCTATTTATTTGGCCAGGCCATTCTAGAGACAGCTGTGATCCATACCAGGAGGGATATTACCTACTGCTCATTGGCAACAGTAAAGAGACTTTGACGTTGTGCAAGATGAATAGTGACAGAAACCATTTTGGATACAGATGAGTGAGTGCCTCCAGTGCTGCATCAGTGTGTTGTAATGTTTCAGTTTGTGTTCCATTAACTGTTGCATACTTTATTTTTTGCCAGTGCCTTCAGTGCAGCTTGGGCTTCTTCCTTCAGTACCATTAGTTATTGATCATATACGACTGCTTGAAATGGTTGAGCATTGACTATTTTTGTTACAATAACTCTTGAGTATTCCTTCCGTCTTCATTTGATGTTTTCACCATAATTCAATCTTTTTTCCATAGAATCCTTCTATATAGTGAAGCTTGAGGCCTGAATTTTTTTCTTCAATTCTTTTAGTTGAATGTATTCTTCCCTTTTTGTTTTCTAACTCTAGGTCTTTGCACATTTCATTATAATATTTGACTTTTTCTTTTCATGCTAATCATTCTACTGAGACGGTAGTTCACACTTTTCCTCTCTCTCTCTCTGGTGCATTGTTGTATCCATTTAATACAGTCTATTGCATCCTGCCCTGTTGAGCTTGAAGGTAGCTGTGTTGCCATTAATTTTCTACTAGAGAAATTTTTAGCCCAAAGTCTCTGTGGATTAATGCAATATAAGCAGCTTCTCACTCAGGGAATGTCTCAATGTGGTGTTTCAGAATGCAGAGTACTTCTACCTTGCTTGTCTACCATCTTCACACATAAACCACAGGGTTGCTGCAAAAGGGGAAGAGAGACAGTAGAGACCACAGGGAATCTAACAGTTAGGCCTGAGGGTGGTGTGCGTCCTGTCTGCCCATATTTCTTTGGTTGGAACTCTATCCAATGCCTGCCACTAATTGCAAGAGGAGCTGGGCAATGTGGTCAACTAGCGTGCCAGGAGATATATGGAGATAGTTTGGGAGTGAATAACCAGTCTTGACCACAAACTTGTTTTTCTGGTCCTCGTATCAGCCCTCACTGCCATTACTATGATGGATTTAAAGTGAGTGATTTGGGACTCACTTGTTTTAGAAACAGCGGCTCCTTCAAACCTTATGAAAGGGGTCCGTGGTCTGGTCCTGAGTCAGGTCTCTAGTAGTATCTGTCATGACTCACTGTTGCATTTATGCACTTATGCATCAGCATCCTGGTACTTTTCATGCTCTGTCATGCCCCCCATTCTGTGCATTGGCTTATGCTCTCCTCTTGTTCTGGAATCTCCCTCTCATCTCACTCCACTGCTATACTTTCCACCAAACTAAGTCTTGCTTTTTTCTTTATACTCAGCTCTCATTATAACTTCCTCCAAGATGCTGTTTCTGTTGCTGCCCTCCTGTATTCTAAGTTTGATGTCACTCTTTTTGTCTTTCTATACTTTCCTCTGGAGTGATGATAAGGTAAACACTGGATTGCCAACTGCAAGGTTGGCAGTTCAAACCGTCAGGCTGCTCCTCGGAAACCCTCTACGGAGTGACTATGAGTTGGAATTGACTTGATGACACTTAGCATCAACAACATACTTTCCTCTGAGTACACTTAATGATGAATTTGCTACATTTTCTGCTATTATTGGTTTTCCATTGATCTCCGATCTTGAATTTGTACCTCCTGAGGACTGACCCACTCTGCTCTTGGACTCCCAGCATTTAGTATAGTGATTGGCAATCCGACAAACCAAGTATAGTGGGCAACTCTACTCCTAGGGAGGAGTGCTACCTCCTAAGTACATTTCTTCCTAACCTATCGCCTCTGGGAACCCCATTTCCCCTCACACTAAAATCCACACAATCTGAAACCAAAAATCCAAACTTTCAAGCTACCTTGTGCTTCTCTAAGTTTGGACTTTTGATTTCAGATTGCATGGATTTTTGTGGTTATAAAATTGACTTGTTTGCTGAGATCTTTGGCTTTTGTCGTATATATTGAAGGAGCTATGCTTAAAAACAAAGAAACAAACTAAGAGCTAAAGAGAATTTACTTTCTGTTGTATTCAGTTTGTCAACAATGCCCTTTGCTTGACAGCCACTGTCCCCAGGACAGTGGGGTTTCCAGTGTTTGCTGAGCCTAATGCTTTTGCTGCTTCAGACTTATTTTTCTGAAGTAAGACAGTGGTAGGATGAATGTCTTTACTCCATTCAGACACTTTGTCTTCGATTGCAGTTCATGTGAAAACGCTGGTTGGAGATTTCCCAAGGAAAAAAATCTCAACTGTTGGAAGAACAGACAACAGTTATTTATACCCTAATAATAGCAATCTGGGCTTAGCAAGAAAAAATAACAAATGTGTTTTTTAGTTAGTCAGTCATGAGTATTTCTTAAAAGTCTTCCTTGACAAATAGCTTCAAGAACTAGAGAATAACAATCTGTTAAATAAAATAAGTGGATGATGTGGTAGTTGTTTATTCATTTGTTCTTAGATTCATTTATCTGGTCTTCAAGCACTTGTGCAGGAATGAAAAAAAACAAAAACAAAAACACGTTAATGTGTAGTCCTAGGCCTCAAGTTTATCCTGTAGTAACATATTGTCAGGAGGGACCAGTCGCTGGAGAAGGATATCATGTTTGATAAGGTGAAGGGTCAGAGACAAAATAGAAGATCCTCAGCGAGATGGATTGGCAAAGTGGCAGCATCGATGGGCTCAAGCGTGGCAACAATTGTGAGGTTGGCCCAGGACTGGGCAGCATTTCGTTTTGTTATGCATAGGGTTGCTATGAGTCTGTACCAATTTGATGGCACCTAACAACAACAAAGTGGAGATAGATGTGGAAAGTATGATTTCAAAGAATTGCATCAAGTGCTTTAAAAGAGTTACATAGGAGTAGAAGAACCTCCAATAAAGAGGTTATTATTAAAAAGGGTTATTAATAAAAAGAAGCTCTGGTAGCCTACCGGTTATGAATTGGGCTGAGAACCTTAAGGTCAGCAGTTCGAAACTACCAGCTGTTCCACAGGAGAAAGATGAGGATTTCTGCTCACGTAGAGATTTACAGCCTCAGAAACTCTGTAGAGGGTCACTATGAGTCGGAACCGACTCCACAGCATATAACCACCACCACCAATATTATTAATGCTTATTAGGGGTATAAGTGGAGCCTTGGTGATGCAATGGTTAAGTGCTCAGTTGCTAACTAAAGGGTCAGTTGTTTGAACCTACAGTGACTCCATGGGAGAAAGGACCATCTCCTGCAAAGACTGTTGTTGTTGTGGGCCATCCAGTCAGTTATGACCCTGTATAGAGTTTCTAAGAGTGCTTGATGTAGTTCAGTTGTTGACCTTGCGGTTAGTTTTCCGGTGCTTATCTTACAGTGCCACATAAGGGGTTCCTGAAAAGACTGTTGTTGTTAAGTGACATCAAGTTGGTTCCTACTCATCGCAACCCTGTATAGGGTTTTTGAGAAGTGTCTTGTGGGTTTAAATTGCCAACCTTTCATTTACTAGTCCAGTGGTTATCTTATGATATCACACCAGGAGCCTAGGAAACCCCATGGGGCAGTTCTTTTCTGTTATCTAGGGTCACTGTGAGTCAGAATTGACTCTATAGGGCTCAGCAATGACAGGGGTAGCTGGAGTGGGGAATGGGAAGGTAGTACTTGACAGGTGATGAGTTTCTATTAAGGATGATGACGAAATTTGAAAATGGAAAGTGGTGATGATTGTACACTGTGTACATATTTAATATCACTGAATGGTGCATGTAACAATAGTTGAGCTAGCTGGTGAAGATTGCTATGGGGAGGGCATTCTTGGCAGAGAGAGGAGCAAATATGTAAGAATGCATTTCAAAGGAGGAAGAAAGATCCACATGGTTAGTTCATAAAGTCTGAAGCAAGTACTAAAGGCAATGAAAATAGTAGTGTATGTAGATGTTGAAGTCACAGGGTAGAGGCTTATCTACTAAAGAAATCTTATAAGTAGGTCATTGAGTTTGCTGTTTTGAAAAATCACTCTGGCATGGAGGATAGAATTGTGGTGCTGTAGGATAAGCATGCAACCACAAGGTCGTTTTCAACTGCCAGGCCAGTGGTTCAAATTCACCAGCTGCTTCTCAGAAATCCTATACAGGATCAGTATGGGTTGGAACCAACTGAACGGCACTTAACAATAAACTACAAGATGCAATAAACTACATACAGCAAGGACAGAGATGATAAATGTGTGAAATAAAGTAGTAGCAATGGAGGTGAAAAGAGAGATTGGGTTTAAGGATATATAGATTATATGAGTAGCACTTATTTACTGATATGAAGGAAGGTGAGAAGAAAGATACAGGCATATTTCATTTTATTCTCCTTTTGGGTTTTTGTTTTTTTTTACAAATTGAATGTTTTTGCCAACTCTGCATTGGAGCCATTTTTCTAACAGCATGTGCTGATGGTGTCTCTGGGTCACATTGATAATTCTCACAGTCTTTTAAACTTGTTCATTCATAATGCTGTTTCATACTTAATAGATTGTGGTAGAGTGTAAAAATGATTTTATAAACACTGGGATTCCTGGTGTGGCGCTGTGGATCAGCACTGGATTGCGAACCACAAAGTCAGTGTTCAAAGCCACCAGATGCTCTTTGGAAATCCTAGACAGGGTCACTATGAGATGGAACTGACTCAATGACACTTAACAACAATAACAAAGGAAACCAAAAAAAATCCATGTGACTCACTGTATTGCGATACTCACTTTATATTTATGGTCTAGAACTGAAACTGGAATATCTAAGGTATGTCTGACTAAGGGTGTATATGTGTGTGTGTTTTGTTGCTGTTGTTTGTTGCTTTATAATCAAGATGGATGCTTGCACCATTGATAGGAATTAAAAAATGAAACTGTTTGAGAGTGGAGGAGGAGTGATAAGCATTGGACTGCTAACCACAAGATCAGTGATTCAAACCCACTAGCCATTCCTTGAAACCCTGAACAGAATCCAAAAGAGTTGAAATTGACTTGATAGCAATTAACAATAGCAATGATAAGAAGAAGGATACCAGTGTAAATCATATAGATGAAGCCATTTACATGACCTTAGCAGAATCATCAAATCCATCTCTGATAAGCTTGGGGGTGGGGTGGGGTAGGGTGGAGGGGACACCGTTTTTCTTTAGCTACAAGTGAAATATAATTTTTGGGAAAAAATTGTTCCCCCCAACTTCTTCCAAGTAGTCCAATGCAACAGAAAGACACTATCACCAGAGAGTCAAGTTTCTCTTTGCTTGCTCTATAGGACAATGTTTCCTTCAAGGTCTCAGTTTGCGTCTTAGGATGACCATGTTCTCCAATACACATCAAGAGCCACCCCCTACAAATCCTGGGTCAGTCTTCTTTTCTTACAACATGTGGAAACACTCACTGCCTTTTCTCTTGCGTTTTTATCTGTTTGTTGCTGCTCCCCAGTTCCTATAAAGCTTGATGACTTTTCAGATTTTAGATTTTGTGAATTTGTACAACTACATTAAAAATACTGGATATTTTGCCACATAGTTAAACTATCCTATTACAGATGGTGAACTCTCTTGTATTTAATTTTCACAAATCACTGAGACATAAATTATTTAGCCAAAACAATTCATTTGCATTGATCTATATTTATAAGGTTCTCTGTTGGTCATAACTGTCTTCTCTTTGCAGTTCTGTTTAACCAAGCACATTCATCTGTTCTCAAGGAACATACTCAGGTCTTTGTCTCTTTCAGGCAAAACAAATAAAACAAAAAGGTTGATAGAATACCAGTGGGGCCAAACAGTTTTTTGCTGTAAGATACCAACTGGCTAAATAAATTTTAAAATTCAATGCACCATTTATTGGATACTCATTCAAGTAAGGAGTTGTGGTGTGGCTCTGTAGAGTAGGCACTGAACTACAAGTTCAGTTTGAATTTCAAGGCCTGTGGTTCAAAGCTATCCACTGTTCCTTGGATGCCCTTTGAGTCAGAATTGACAGCGCTTAACAACAACACCATTGTCCAAGAAAGATCATAACTGACCAAATGAAAATAGTTTGCATTTGTTATGCATATGCTAGATGCCAACAGTGAGGTTGGTCCAGGATCGGACATTGTTTCGTTCTGCTGTGCGTAGGGTCGCTATGAGTCGGTGCCGACTCGATGGCACCTAACAACACCAACAATGTGCCAATCACTATGCTAAATGCCTTATATGGATTTTGTTATATTGTCAACACAAGAACCCCATAACACAGCATTATTTTATCCACATTTCCCAGACTGCGTTGTTGTACTACCGAAAGACTTAGGAACTTACTTAACAAAGTAGCAAATCACTAAAAGTCAAGTTACAATACACTGACCGCATTTCCTATATTATTAGTTATTACATTTTAATATGAACAATATCATGGATATCAAGTTATGATTTTTACAAAGCATTCAATAAACTTACTGAAATCCTTATGGTCAGAACTCAAAAATTTAAGTTAGATATTAGCAAAATAAAGTAAATGTATAATTCTTTGGTCAACTATAGTCAAGTAGTGTGAATTAAAGTATTAAGACACTTTATGAGTATTATGATTTTTATTACTGTGAATCAAAATATCAAGAGACTTTATGATGATTACTGTTTTTATTATTGTGAATTAAAATATTAAGAGAATTTATGACTTGCTGTTTTTATAGGATTTTTTTGAAAGATTATGTCTTAGGTCTAACATAACTCTGTCTTAGCCAAAATATTATTGACTTGGGATGAAAACATTAAACACTTAAGCTATTTACAAAGAAGAGAAAATGCTCATTGAATAAGAAGCCCAGGACAGACTCTCAATAGGCCCATGAATTTATTCCATAAACATTTGTTAGATACTTAGGAAATGTTAGGTACTGTACTGTTGTTATTGTTAACTGCTGTCAAGTCTATTCTGACTCATAGTGACCCTTTTTAGGATTTCCTGAGTGGGTGGTGGGTTTGAAACACTGAACTTGAGGATAGTAATCCAGTGCTTATCCTGATGAGCACAAGAATTATAGAATTGGGTGCTATAGTTTGACCAAAGAGACTAATAGTCTGCAAAATTAGCAAATTGGCATTGATTTGATAAATATAAAATTCCAGTTTTAGATTTATACAATCAAACTATCAACTTACCAACAAAAAGACTACCCATTTTTTAAAAAAGATTGTTATTAAGTGCCGTGTAGTTGTTTCCAACTCATATTGACCCTGTAGAGGGTTTCCAAGGAGCAGCTAATAGATTTAACCATCAACTTTGTGGTTAGCAGTCCAGCGCTTATCCTGCAGTGCCACAGAAAAAGGTATATTTAAATGGAAAACAAAAAAAACGTGCAGTATCATTGTTGTTGTTAAGTGCCATGAAGTTGGTTCTGACTCATAATGGCATTGTATTGGGTTTCAGAGGAGCATCGGGTGGCTTTAAATTGTGATTAACAGTCCAGTGCTTATCCTGCAGCTCCTCACCAAGATTCCAATGTCATTAGGAAAATGCAAATCAAAACGACAATAAGATATTACTTCACCCTCACTAAGTCCTGGTGTGGTGCTGTGGGTTAACGTGCTGGACTGCAGAGTTGGTTTGAACTGCAAGGCCAGTGGTTCTATCTCAGCAGCCACTCCTTGGAAACCCTGTACAGGGTCGCTATTAGTCAAAACCAATTCAACAGTACTTAACAACAACAGCAACAACAACAGCAACAAGGTGATTATGGTTTAAAAAACAGACAAACAAAAGCAACAGGTGTTGAAAAGGATTTGGAGAAACACGATCCCATGTCCTTTATTGGTGGGATTTAAAAATGATTCAGCCATGGTGGGAAACAGTCTGGCTGTTCCTTAAAAAAAAGTTAAATACAGAATTACCTTATAATTCAACAATTCCACTTGAAGGTACATACACAGATAGGTCTGTTTACATCAGTGGTCATTGTGGCACTATTTACAATAGCTTAAAGACGGGAACAACTTAAAGTCCCTCAACAGATGAATGGGTATTTAAAAAACACTGTTGTCTATGAAGGCCTATCAAAAGGTTCATGGGAAAATGGAACTAAAAGACAATGGAAGTTTTCCATGAGCGTAGTGGTTATGAATCGGGCTGCGAACCTTAAGGTCAGCGGTTCGAAACTACCAGCCGCTCCGCGGGAGAAAGATGAGGCTTTCTACTCCTG
>NW_006408554.1:9712686-9713993 GCF_000296735.1 Chrysochloris asiatica | reverse complement strand
GTTCTTCCATGTAAACTATCACTCAATTCACAATAAAAACTTAAATAAAAAGATGTATTGGTAATTGGAATGCAAAGGTTGGATGGCAATTGGAATGCAAATGTTGGAAGCAAAGAGGAAGGATCAGTAGTTGGAAAATATGGCTTTTGTGGTAGAAACAATATGGGAGATTACATAATAGAATTCTGCAAGACCAAAGATGAAGCTGAAGAAAATTAAATTCAGGAGAGCCAAAAGTTGATATTGAACATATCCCACCTGAATTTAGAAATCATCTGAAGAACAGATTTTATGCATTAGACACTAATGACTGAAGACCAGAAAAGTGGGGTGAAATCAAGAACATCATATAAGAAGAAAACAAAAGGTCTTTAAGAAGATCAGAAACAAGGAAATGACCAAAATGGACGTCAGAAAAGACTCTTGAAATGTACTCTCCAGCATAGAGATGCTAAAGCATATGAAAGAAATGAGGAGGTACAAGAGCTGAACAGAAATTATAAAGATCAGCTTGAAAATAAAAATTCTCACCACCAGACCAATAAATAACATCCATATAAATGGAGAAAAGATTGAAATTGTCAAAGATTTCATTTTGTTCGGTTCAACCATCAACACTCATGGAAGCAGTAGTCAAGAAATCAAATGACATATTACATTAGGCAAATCTGTTGCACAGTACCTCTTTAAAGTGTTCAAGAGCAAAGATGTCAGTTTGAGGACTAAAGTGCACCTGGCCCTAATGATGATATTTTCAATAACCTTATATGTATATGAAAGTTAGACAATGAACAAAGAAGTCTGTAGCAGAATTGATACATTTGAATTTCTGTATTAGAGGAGAATATTAAAAGTACCATGGAGTGATAAAAGAACTACCAAATTATAGCCAGAATGTTCCTTAAAAGCCAAGATGACCAGACTTCATCTCTCATACTTTGGACATATTTTCAAGAGAGACCAGTCACTGGAGAAAGACATCATTCTTAATAAAGTGGAGTCTTATCAAAGAAGAAGATGTCCGTAACAAAGTGTACTGCACAGTGGCAGCAGCAGTGTGCTCAAGCATAGAAATGATTGTGAGGTTGATGCACAACTGGGCAGTGTTTCGTTCTGTTGTGCATATGATCACTAGGAGTCCATGGCACCTAACAGCACCTTATATGTATATGTATATGTATAATGATTATGTTAATGTGTATATGTATATGAGGAGCTCTGATAGTGTAGTGATTATGAGTTGGGCTGCTAACCTCAAGGTCAGCAGTTCGAAATGACCAGCTGTTCCACAGGAGAAAGATTAGGCG
>NW_006408554.1:9703131-9708459 GCF_000296735.1 Chrysochloris asiatica | reverse complement strand
CGCTCCGCGGGAGAAAGATGAGGCTTTCTACTCCTGTAAAGATTTACACCCTTGGAAACCCTGTACAGGGTCGCTATGGGTTGGACCCGACTCGACGGCACTTAACTACTACTACTACTTATATATCCAATAGAATATTACTGCCATAAAATGAAGTCTTAATATGTGCTTCAACTTCTGAACCTTGAAAAAAGTGTGAAAAAGTGGTTATTCTCCTCTTAGGGAATAGCTATGGAAGTTCTAAGATTCTACAAGAAATATCCTGGCTACAAAATACTAACTTAAGTGGGTCCCATTAGAGTTTCATGTTTCTCAGACAAGCATTTCATTAAAATTCATTTGACTGTTTTTAGTCAATCAAGGCTTTGATTTGAAAAGAAAAAAAAATGAGAAATACCCTAGGCAAGTTAAAATTGTTAGTAGAAAGTTGCAAGGGTTATATGTAAAGCTAAGTCAAACAGTATTGCTATAAAATATTAAACAAAAATATCAAAACTTGAAGCTATTGCTTCTCAACATATTCTCCATCTAACTCTATACTCTTCAGAGGGTGGTTTTCCATCCATCTGACATTTTGTGAAGAATTCTTCACTCTTTGATTTACACTTTGTCAGAACAGCAATTTTGTTTTCTTTGAGGGATTCAAATCATTTTCCTTTAAAATGTTCTTTGTATTGGGTAACAAAAATAAATTTGAAGGAGCGAGATCAAGGATGCAGGGAGAATGGGGTAAGGTTTCCCAATGAAATTCTCAGGACAGCCCTTGGTACCTTTAGAGAATGAGCAGTGCATTGTTGTGATGAAAAAAAAAAAAAAATTCCTAAGTGCCAATTTTCCCGGCCACCAATGCAGTTTTCAGTTCTCTTGAGATTTCTTGCTGAGAAATCCCTGTGATTGGCCTGTGTGATTCGAGAAAAGTCTATCAAGATTACTTCTTTGTAATGAAAAACAAAGCACAAGAAAACAAAAAACATTCGCCATAACCTTCTGAGATGACCTTTCTGCCTTGAATTTAACTGGCCCAGCAGATCCTCTTAGAAGTCCTTGTTTTTATTGGAGTGTTTATTTGAAGGTACCCTAATGAAAGTGACACAAGCACGCTACTGAGAAAACCTGTCTGCAGCCATCCACTGATCTCAGATAGTTTTATTTTGAATAAATGCATGTACAACTGGAACGTGGATGTGGGAACGATGTCATTGCTGACATCGAATGGATCTTGGCTGAAAGCAGAGAATATCAAAAATATGTTTACTTGTGCTTTACTGACTATACAAAGACATTTGACTATGTGGATCATAAATTATGGATAACATTGAAAAGAATTTGTATTTCAGAACATTTAATTGTGTTAATAAGGAACATGGACAGAGACCAAGAGGTGGTGGTTATTAGAACAGAAGCAGGGGACACTGAGTTTAAACTTAGGAAAGGTGTATACCCAGGTTGTATACTTTCACCATACTTATTCAATGTATTTGCTGAACAAAGAATCTGAGAAACTGAATTATATGAAAAGGACTTGTCACCAGGTTGGTGGAAGAGTCATTAATAATCTGTGATATACAGAAGATACAACTTGCTTGCTGAAAAAAGGACTTGAAATATTTAACTGATGAAGATCAAAGACTACAGCCTTCAGTATGGATCGTACTGCAATGTAAAGAAAACAAAAGTCCTCACTACTGGACAAATAGATATAGCATCATGATAAATGGAGGAAAAATTTGAAGTTGTCAAAGATTCGTTTTGCTTGGATCCACAATTATTGCTCATAGAAGAAACAGTCAAGAAATCAAACATCATATTGTATTTAAAAATTCTGCTGCAAAGGACCTCTTGAAAGTGTACTGGAAGAAAGATGTCAGATGTTTTCTATCACTGTATATGTATGTGAGTGTTGGGCAGTGAATAAGGAACACCATAGCAAATTCAGTGCCTTGAATTATGGTGTTGGCAAGAATAATAAAAGTACCATGGACTGTCAGAAGAACAAACAAATCTGTGGTAGAAGAATTATAGACAAACTGCTCCTTAGAAGCCAGGATGGCAAGACTTTGTTTCTCATGCTTTTGACATGTTATCAGGAGGGACCAGTCCCTGGAGAAGACATCATGTTTGGAAAAGTGAAGCATCAGGGAAAAAGAGGAAGATCCCCAACAAGATGGATTGACAAAGTGGCATGCTGAGTTGGAACTGATTCAGTGGTACCCAACAACAAGAGCAACAACACATGAACTGACATCCTACTAGCAATACTTTTTTTACTTGTACAATAGAATGAAAATTATTTTAGGTAGTTTCTTAACCAAAGTTATTAAATTATGTAAATGTCAAGAAAAAGAAAATGCACTTTGAGGTTATTTTCAGATTCTGTTTTCTACCCCAAATTATCCTCCTCTCCCCCACTTTCTTTCTTTCTTTTTGCTTTTCTAGTCTCTTGAACTTTGGCTTCAAATCTTGTTTTAATTGTCTGTGTTCCTTTGGACTTCAAAGTGTAGACTTATTATTGCCCCTTGACCATCCTCACTGAGGTTTTGACATCAGTTCCCTTTTGCTCTTTGCCACACACCTGAGGGCTGGCTGCATATCTGCTTAGATGTCCAGCCGTAGAGCCCATGTTAAGCTGTAGCCATGCCACGTAGGCATTTCAAAAGAAATGAGAGGGAGAAGGATGACAACATTAGTTTGACATGTTGACAGTGAAAACTGTGAGATCTAGAAAAGCAAGGCAGCCCCATTGAGTTCCAACTCACACAGATTTCACTGTAGGTTATTCGGTTGGTATTGTGTGCCCTTGGGTCAGTTCCAACTCACAGTAGCCCTGTATAGAGGTTAAGGGGGCAGTTGGTGGTTTTCAGCTGTCCAGCTGTGGTTAGCAGTCCGTTTGCTTATCCTACAGTGGCACAACAGGGATCTAGGGTTCTAAACTATCTGTTAAGAAGGAACCAGATCCTAAAGGCTAAGCTATTAAGATTGTCATCTTAACAGCCCAGTCCAAAGTGTACCATCTTTACAATTGCAAGTTTGCTGTACCTTTCAGAACCTGCAACCAATGTAGTATCTGTTTTGTTTTTGTTGCTTCATTACATTGTTTCAGAAGTTCATGGCTGTTATTATTTATTTAAATTCCTAATTTGGTTCCATTAGTAGACTGGATATGCCACATTATTTTGAAACAACACTACAAAGAAACCAGAATGGAAAATGTACTTGTTTTATAAATATAATTTTTTAACATTAAGGTTATTAAAGATTACTTCTAAAATTTTCATTCATCTCTTTTGAATCACAGGTATTGCAATTTCAGATGAGCTCGATAAGGTAAGTTGACTGTACATATAATAAACAGAAAATCTACATCTCACAGTTTAGTCCACTGTCCAAATTCAAAAGTATCTAAGTTATATACAGTGTTCACAAATTAGAAAAATCATGCTAGTATTTTAGAAAATTGTAATTCTGTGTTTAGATTCTTTTATGATAATTATACGATGAAATAGTTAATATCATGTAGTACACTTTTGACTTGAGAGCTTGAGAATTTGGTTAGCGAAGACAATCACTATATTCAAAAAGAACACTAATCACACTATATTATGTATATTATCTACAAAGTGATAAGGAGGAGGATTATGATGATGCTAGGGAAGACTGTTGTTACTTTTCTACAACAACTACCCTTTGGAAACTTTATTTAGTAAGATTGTTTTAATTTGTTAAGGCACCAAGATAAAATGGTGATGCCTTAGATTGGAATAATAATTAGTGAAGGTGGCAGTATTTGGTATGATTTGAAATATATTGTAAAGGTGATGTCAGTGACACTTGCTAGGGGATTGGGTGTGAGGAGTTGTAGAAGAAATCAATGATTCCAAGGATTGCAAGATGAGTTACGAGTGCATTCGGTTGCCATTACTGAGATGGGGGAAACTGGAGAAAGAGAAAATTTGACAGTTTGGGATACAATCAGGTGTTCTCTTTTGAATTGTTTACTTTGAGTGCCTCTTGTACATATTTGTAGGAGATGTTGCTCATAGTAGAAATTTGATTTAGAGTTATAAATTTAGGAAACATTAGAACAGAGTTTCTCACATGTTTGGTCTCAAGGAGCTTTTGTGTATTTGAGTTCTATATTTATCATGTTGGAAATTATCATGGATAAAAACGTTACATGTTTATTCATTTTTAAATGCCAGTGATAAATCAGACTAGCAGAAATAACATTCTCTAAAATCGATATTTAAAAATGCCGTATACATTTAAAAAAATCTTTTTAATGTCTACTTTAATTGACAGCAGCTAAATTTTCTTGGTCTTCTGCATTCAGTTTGTTATGATCATTATTTGGGTTGGGGAAAAAAGAAATATGGTATCAAATACATAGTTGGAAAAGGAAGGAGGAGCACCTGACAATAAATATTGCATAATATTTGCTTTCATGAGCAGTTGAGAAGCACTAGCCCATATATGTTTCTAAACAGAGGACATACTAAAATTTGACTGGGTGGCTAGATGTATAGGTAGAAAAGTAGCTGCGACAACAACAAATTAATAGAGAATATTTTATTTAACAATTGTTGTTGTTGTTAAGTGCCGTCGAGTCGGTTCCGACCCATAGCGACCCTGTACAGGATTTCCGAGGGTGTAAATCTTTAGGCCATACAAATCATGATATCTTTAGTCATACACAAAAGTGCAATAATATAAATCATGATATCTTTAGTAATACACAAAAGTGAAAAGAAATTTAATACTCTTCTTCTCTAAATAGAAACTTTGCATCAGTAAAATGTATTTCTGATTTACCAAATAAACAAAAAAATAAAATTTAAGAATGTACTCTTAAATATCAATTCTTTTTCATAAATCGTCATATCCGCCATCCTCTCACCTAATTTATTCTCAGCTCAGGGGTATTTTTATTTGACTAAGTTATACTACACTACTAATTTTTATTTATTTACCTAGTATTTCTGATTTTTAAAACTTTATGGATATTGTTAAAATGTATTACACATTTATCATTTTTCCTCTTCACTGATCGAGGCACCAACTGTTTTCATTGAAAAAATATATCCATGAAAAAAAAAAATGGGTATCAGAAAATAAATATATGGAACCCTGGTGGCATAGTGGTTACTAGTCAATACCACCAGTTACTACATGGGAGAAAGATGTGACAATCTGCTTCTATAAACCCTGTGGGGCAGTTCTGCTTTGTCCTGTTGTTGTTGTTGTTGTTGTTAAGTGTCATCGAGTTGATTCTAACCCATAGCAACCCAAGGAGCAGCTGGTGAGCTTGAACTGCCGACCTTGCAGTTCAAA
>NW_006408554.1:9701687-9702653 GCF_000296735.1 Chrysochloris asiatica | reverse complement strand
TCTTAATTTTCACAAGTCACTATAGGTATATTTTTCAAAACTCATATAGTATTGATCTTTTATGCTCATGTTCTAATTCACTTATGATTTCACTGAAATAATTTTTTTCTGAACTTTAAAATTATTTTTTGAATCCTAAGAAAGTTAGTAAGAACTATTCATTCTACCTGAAAAAATAACGGAAACTAATGTTATTTCAAAATACGATTGTATTAATCCTGTCTTTCCTTAGTCACTGTATGATATTCTTTTGCTGCTGAGGCAAATTAAACAACACAAAATTAGTGTGTCACAGTTGTGTAGGTTAAAACTATTAAGTCTTACTGAGCTAAAACCAAGATGTTGGCAGGGTTGTTCTCCTTTCTGGAAGTTCTAGAGGAGAATCAGTCATAAAAGTTTCTCTGCTCTAAGGAATCATTTGACTGTTAAGTAGGCTCTCCCTGAATAATCCAGGATAACTTCCCCATTACAAAAATTGTAATGTTAGTTGAATCTGCAAAATCCCTTTTGACATGAAATAAATATATTCTCAGGTTCTAGGAATCTGGATGTGGGTGTCTTTGGAAGACCATTATTCTTCCTACTTCAGCCACCATCTAAGTTCAGATACCCGTGTAGTGTTTCATATCTGTATCGAGTGCTTCAAACTCTTCAATTCCAATTCATTCTTCAAAATGCCATATAGTAGACATGGTGACCCCTGCCCAGTTCCCTTAACTAGGGAAGTGCAACTCTTACTTCTACTGCTGTGAGTGTTGGAGGCTTATGAATTCATTCTTCTGAGAATTGCCTTAAATCATTGGAAACAATGGTGCCCCAGAAATATTCATTTGACCCTGGGTCAATAACTGAGTAATATGATGTTCAGAGATTCAGTCATTCCCACCCTAGGTTTCCTCATGGGATCCAGCTGAGTAGAGTTCAGCTGAACCCATATCTTTGCCTAGCTCCTATCCCAGGCTTTTG
>NW_006408554.1:9697787-9700677 GCF_000296735.1 Chrysochloris asiatica | reverse complement strand
GAAAAAGAATTCTGCTATAAGCTTTTCCGTGACTCTCTAAATCAAAACCAAATCCACTGTTATCAAAGTTCCATGATGACCTAATGTATATCAGAATAGAACCGTGCTGCATATTATTTTCAATGACTGATCTTTCATAAGTAGATGGTCAAACCTTTTTGTCTGAGGTGCCTCTGGGTTGGTCAAATGTCTGAGACTAGAATTAAGAGTAGCTATTGTGTGGTTCAAATCCATATTGTATGCATGATTTCCATCTTCCCCTAACCCATTTGAGACTCAGTCTGCACTTAAAAAAGAGTATCTTAAGGCAGACAGACTTAGAACTTCCTAGTTATACTTTGAGTCTGTTTCTATATTTCTCCTCATTGTCATTTCCTGCTTTCTCTCCAACTTTTCCTTCCTTCAGGCCACAGTCTTTCCTGATTACCCTTGTGGAAAGTGATGTCATCTCTTCTCTGCTCTTAGAGAACACAGTGACCATATCACACTGACACTTCACATCTTATATGATGGTATATATGTTCACTGTTCAAGAAGTAGCCTGGTACTCTGGAAAAATACACAGACCTTGATTTTATTCTTCGCTCTTGCAATTTGCTAATTATTGGGCTCTGGAAAAGTGTTTTATAGATGCTGAGTTTTAGTTTCCTTCTCTGTGAAATATAGAAGTCTTTGTTGTTGTTGTTGTAAGTGCCCTAGAGTTAGTTTTAACTTATAGCCTCCCTAGATAGGGTTTTTGGGGAGTGGCTGGTGGGTTTGAACCACTAACCCTGTGGTTAGCAGTCCAGTGCTTATTTTGCAGTGCCACACCAGGACTCCTTTAGTAACCATTAAAAATAACATTAATTTCCCACTCCAAAATAAATTTAGACTGCTAAAATATGAGGGAGAATCACAGTTACCTGCACTCTGGCTGTAGAATTGGTCTTAATCAACGTTTAGAAAAGACAGATACATTTTTTGATGTAATCTCCTTGCTTCTCAATACACTTTGTCCAGCTGTCAACAAGCTCTTGTATTCCCTTATAAAAAATGTTTTAGGCTGAGCTGTGAGCCATGAACGCACCACTGTCTTCACTTCTTCTTCACAGGTGAATCTTTGTACTGGAAGGGCTGCTTTCATGGGACCACACAGGTAAAAGTCCTATTGAGCAAAATCAGTACTATAGAGAGGATACTTTAACACCTCAAAACAAAGTCTGGCAGACTGTTAACAGTGTGAGAAGAGGTGTGCAGTTGTGCATTGTCATGCAAGATCACATGATTGATTAGCAGTCCTCTGAGTTTTTTCCTAAATTTAGGCTTCTGCTTTTCAATGAGCATCTCACTGTAATGAACACCGTTGATTGTTGAACCTGTTTCCGAGCTGTGCTCCTGTACTGGTCCTTGAGAAATGCAGAAAATTGTAAGCATCATTTTTCCAGTTGATGATACACATTTGAAGTTTTTCTTGATCATTGGTTGAGGATGTTTCCATTCCATACTCTGCCGTTTACTGTCTGGCTTGTAGTAATGAATCCATGTCTTGTTACCAGTAACAATTTATTTTAAAAGAAACTTTTACCTTCCTTTCTGTATAGGTTCATGTTTTGTTTGCAGATGTCCAATTGCTTCTGTTTATGCTCTTCTGTGATTTGGTTCAGTACCCATCTCACACCAACTCTTGGAAACCCAAGTCTGTGATGGATTATTTCATACGCAGAACCTTGGTTGATTTGCTACATAATCCACTTTCTCTCACCTATTTGACAGAATCATTTCACATGCATGCTCAGTGTTGTCATTAGCTGTGGATGTGAATGGCACTTAATAACAACAACATTTGTTTTGCCTATAATTAAGGCTTCAATAAATAATTAATAAATAAATAGCCAGTATTTGTGAGAAAAAAAATTCCCCCTCTAATCCAACTAGTCTCTTTTTTGTGGCATCTTTGTATTCTCTTCCCATCAAGATATGCTCTTGGGTTATTTTATTATACTGAGAGCTCATGTTCTTTTCATGTGCTTGTAATCTAGATAAAGAGTTAAGATGGTGCAATGTTCATGCTCATAAATAATGTTTCACCATGGAAGTGAAATATATCTGAGACCTTATAAAAGACAAATATTAGTAGACTGCATTTACCAAGCATATAGTATTAAAGGTACGGTGCTATGTGTTTTTCTTACTTTTTCTCATTTTACTCTCAGAAATCCTATGAAAAAGGTTATATTTTTTCCTTTTTACATGTAAGAAAATTGAAGTCCAGATAGCTTAGTAATGAGCAAAATTATAGATCTAGGTAACGTACTATAGAATCCATATCTGAACACAGACTTCACTCTCAAATACTAGGTCATCTTGTCTCACTAACAAGCTGAGAGAGCCCATTTAAAATGATTTAAGTTTAATGATATGTATAAAATTATAACCCATTGTAGACATCATATGCCCTGTGCTTTTCAGCTACTTCATAGTTGCTTTGCTCAGCATACCAGTAAAAATAATGTGATCTTAATTCCTTTGAAGTGAAAAATGTCTTCACCAGGTAGCTTTGTTCTGCTATTCATTTTCCATTTCTATTAATTTCACTGCAGGCAAAAATTTTGCATTCTCTGGCTTTTTTTTTTTTTGTCATTAATTGGAGAATGGTTTTAGGATTTTCTATGTTGTTGTTGCTAAGTTCTGTCAATTCAGATCCGACTCATAGTGACTCTGTGTAGGATTTTCAAGGAGCGGTTGGTGAGCTTGAATTGCTGACCTTGCAGTTCAGACTGACCTTGCAGTCCAGCGCATTAACCTGAGTGCTACACCAGGACTGCTAGCAGTAAATGCTTAAATTTTTGTGATCCCTTTGTCTTGCTGGTGTGTTCCAGAGTCTTGCCTACGTATATGTGACCTATATATG
>NW_006408554.1:9672347-9675432 GCF_000296735.1 Chrysochloris asiatica | reverse complement strand
TGTGGTGCTGTGGGTTAATGCGCCAGACTGCAAAGCCATTTGAAATGCAAGGTCGGCAGTTCACGCTCACCAGCTGCTCCTTGGAAACCCTATACAGGGTCACTATGGGTCAGAACTGACTCAATGGCACTTCACAACAACAACAACAGTAACAGCAAACATACAAATTTACTTTAGGATAACCAAATATTTGATAATGGGTGGTTTCTCTTTATAGAAATATTCCAGCAAATAAATGAAGATGAATTACTAAAATTTTACAATTATTATTTGACAGTTCCTAATGAAATAATTGATGGGGTCTTGGTTTGGTTCGGTTGAATAATCATTGTATTGCTAACTGAAAGATTGGTGGTTCAAACCCACCAGCCACTCCTCAGATACCCTATACAGAGTTACTATGAGTTTGAACTGACTCCACAAACTTAACAAAAAAACCAAAACCAATGAATTAATGGATCCAAACAATAACCAATGTTGCCAACATCACTGAAAAAGAGTCAATGGAACATTATGAATCTGCAGATAAAACTCTAACCATTTTCTCTGAAGTAGTATCAGCAAAATAAACACAAGAACAACAAAACCCACTTTAATGCAAGTCTAACTACTAATTCACAAAATTCACACAGGGCAAGGGAACGTTTCAAACCACAGCACAAAGATGGAAAGGAAAAAATCCAGACTGTGGGAAGCTCAGAGCACAACCAACACAGAATTTTGAAACAACAAAGTAATTCTTCAAAGAAAAAAGTAGATGGAGGAGGAAAATCTATAGACCAAGAGAAACATAAAACTATCAATCAATAGCAAAATAATATGAAATTTTTCTTAGAGCTTGCTTCTCTGAATCAAGTGGAGATAATTTTCCTGAGATTGTCAGGGAAGTTTGGTAACTGATTGTGTTAGTAATTGTTCAAGTTTTGTTAAGTTCTTTCAGACATGATAATGACATTGTGCTTATTTACCAAAGGAAAAAAAGAAGGCGTGTTCTTATAATTAGGGCTACATAACTGGTATATTAGCATCTTGTTGGGTTAATGTGCTGGACTGCAAAGTCAGTTTCAATTACAGGGTTGGTGGTTCAAGCTCACCAGCTGCTCCTTGAACACCCTATACAGGGTTGCTGTGGGTTGGAACTGACTTAACAGCACTTAACAACAACTGATACATTTGAAAATGATGACATAGTAAGTGGGATTTGTTTCAAAATAATTAGAACCGATTCAGTGCGTTCATTGTTGGAGGAGAAAGATAAGAATACAAAGAGTTATCTTCCTATTGTTTCCACTTTTAAAGTAATGAAAATTTCCATAACAGAAAGCAAAATGTGGAAAGAGAGCAAGAGTAATAATATTGGCTACCCATTAAGTCCAGCAGGTATGCTAGATGGCTTTTGACACGTTATCTGCTTGTGTTCTCATAATAGTCCAATGAGGCAGTTACATTTAGGGCAACTGAGGCTAAGCTATTTACTGGTTTGCTTTAAGTCTTAGAGCTATTACTTAGTAGAGATGAAATAAAAATACTCATCTCCTGTCTTCTAAGTCTGTCTGATTCCAAATCAATGTTCTTTCCCTTATATCCTGATTTGAAGTGAATTTAAGGCATTGTTTTAAAAACTTATTTTTTTGTTGTTGAGACTATACCCAGCAAAAACATATTCAGTTCAAATTTCTACATGTACAATTCAGTAACATTGATTACATTCTTGTAGATGAATAGCCATACTCACCCATAGTGACCCTGTGTAGAGTTTCAGAGGCTGTACAGCTTTGTGGGAGCAGAAAGCCTTATCTTTCTTCTACGGGCTCTTTACTAGTTAAGCCAAACTATTGTTTGGTTTTAAGAAGCTTCCAGTGGATTTTGTTTTGTTTTGTTTGGGTTTAAAGTTTAAAAACTATCTTAGGGCAATAGTTTTAGGGATTCATCCAGTCTCCTTGGCTTCATAAAGTCTGGAGACTGTGAGACTTTGAAATTCTGTTATGAATTTCTCCCCATTTTGGTGAGGATTATTCTATGGAATCATTGATCAAAGTGTTTAGAAATGGTAGCTGAACACCAGTCTGTTTTTCTGATTTCGTGGCAAAGGAGGCAGTTGTTTAGTTAGCCACATATTCCATTTTCTCTTCCCATTCCTGACACACCTTCCAATGGCATTAGATGAACAGAGAACGATTATGCCTTATGACCTCTTGGAAGTTGAAGAGGATAAAGCTGCTATAGATATAGTTCCAAGAATTACCAAACAAACCCAGCTACCACTACCAACTGCTCTAAAAGGGATCACATTAGAAGGTCCCAGATAGGGCAGCACAGTGTGTGGAACATAACTCAAAATGACTAAAAACAAAACAAAACAGACCATTATTGATCAGAAAAGAGATGGGAGGAGTCTGAGACTGTGGCCATTGACCACCTTTCAGATCTGGAAAGGAACATACCCTCTTTCAGCCAAGCACTTGATATGTACATAGAGGGAATAACTTCCAGTCAAGCAGCAGATAGGTGTATAGGGGTAACAGCAACACTAGTAAGTGATGCTCACTATGAGTGATGGAACGGTCAATCATTCAAAATCAAAGGGGCAATATATACCTAAGGACAATGGTAAAAAGGTGGGTGGAATGGAAATAGGACCCACTGGGAGGAAGCAGGATAACTGTTATTCCATAGAGGGGATTGCAATCATTGAAATGAAGCAAAGCGTATTATTTGTTGAATCTAAAACTTACAATCTTGTCTGTAAACCTTCACTCAATTCACATTAAAAAGTTAAAATTTTTAAAAATTAAAAAATTGTTGTTACATGTTGTCGAGTGGGTATCGACTCATAGTGACCCTATGTACAACAGAACAAAACACTGCCTGGTCCTTCTCCAGCCTCACAATTGCTGCTATGCTTGGGTCCTTTGCTGTTGTCACTGTACCAATCCGTCTTGTTGGGGTCTTCCTCTTTTTTGCTGACCCTCCACTTTACCATGCATGATGTCCTTCTCCAGGGACTGGTCCTTCCTGATAATATGCCTGAAATATGGGAGAAAAAGTCTAGTCATCCCGGCTTCTAGGGAGCATTCTGGAGGCA
>NW_006408554.1:9669503-9671068 GCF_000296735.1 Chrysochloris asiatica | reverse complement strand
TGATTGAACATTATGATTGAACATTATCTTTTGTTTTTGGTACAGTGGCCTTGTGTAATCCTTCCATCTGCTTTTGATGCTTTCTGTATCATTCAATATTTTATCCAAAGAATCCTTCAGTATTTAAAATTGAGTCTTGAATTTTTTTCCTCAGTTGTTTCAGCTTAAGAAATTGTGAGTGTGTTCTTCCCTTTTAGTTCTCTAACTGTAGATCTTTGGGCATTTCATTATAGTATTTGACTTTGTCTTCATTCCTCTGCAGCTTATGGAATATTACTTACCCAACAGCAAGTTTGAGGGTTGAAATTTTTCAGTATCCTCAATTCTACTTGTTATTGTCCCTTTTTTATTATAGCCGTTCTGTAGCATCTCATCGTTGTTTTGATTTGCATTTTTCTTTTAAATTTTTGTTGTTAATTGAGTGAAGGTTTACAGACAAGATCATCAGTTTTACATTCAACAAATACTACACTTTATTTCATCTCAGTGGTTGCAATCCCCTCAGTAGAATAACAGTTATCCCGCTTCCTCCCTGTGGCTCTTAGTTTGCCTTTCACCATATTCCTATCCCTTCTCACCATGGTCCTTGGATACATGTTGTCCCTTTGATTTAGAATGGTTGAACATTCCATCATTCATAGTGAGCATATCTTACTAGTGATGTTGGTCCCCCTATATACCTATCTACTGCTTGGCTGAAAAAATGTGATTGAGGGCCACAGTCTCAGATTCCTCCAATCTTTTTCTGATCAGTAAGCCCAGTGTTGTTGTTGTTGTTGTTTTTAAATAACTTTGAGTTTTGTTGTACACATTATGCCACTGTATCCGGGACCTTCTAATGTGAACCCTTTCAGAGCAGTTTGTGGTGGTAGCTGGGCACCATCTAGTACTTCTGGTCTCAGAGTCGTGGAGACTGATTACATGTTCTGTTAGTCCATTGGACTAGTTGATTCCAAGCATCTTCAATTCTTATCACTCTTCTTTCTTCTGCACATTGAGAGACCAATAACTTCACCTTAGATTGCTGCTCATGAGCTTTTAATATACCAGATGCTACTCACCAAAGTAGGATGTGGGGTGTTATCTTTGAAGACTGTTGTTGTTGTTGTTGTTGTCAAATGCCATCGAGTCAGTTCTGACCCATAGCAACCCTGTATAGAGTTTCCAAGGAGCAGCTGGTGAGCTTGAACCACTCACCTTGCAGTTCAAATCAACTTTGCAGTCCAGCGCATTAACCCATAGCACCATACCAGGACTATAATTGTGGACTATGTTATTCCAGTTTACCATGGTGTCCCCTGAGACTATGATTCTGAGACCCCAGGCTCAGCTCTTCATTGTCTTAAGATATTTGATAATATCTAAGAAGTTTTCATCATTTTTCCTCCTGTATGCACCACCACATTCACAGTTTGTGTTTTCAGGAAAAGTAAATGCTCATATACCAATATCCTCTTTCACACTCACATTTTTGGGACATGTAAGTTTATATATATAAATATAAATATACACATATATACACATATTCTACTCCTTCCCATAATCATTCTGCATGTGTCTCTGCA
>NW_006408554.1:9666513-9668487 GCF_000296735.1 Chrysochloris asiatica | reverse complement strand
ATATGTATGTCTCGCTTTTTTTCCCTTACCATTCAGCCTATGTCTCAAACCATTTATCTGTGCACAGAACACTGTTGTTCCAGGGTTGTTTATATATTACTATTTAGATCTATCCCCTTTAGTCCATGCATACCTCCCTGTGTCTTCACCTTTCTTCATTATTCTTCTGTGACCTTCCCTCTTCCTGTATACTTCCCTCCTCATTCTTGTATATTACCCTTCCCATCATCCAAGCTAACATGTGTCTACCCTCAAGCCCATGAATTAATTACTCTCTACTCCCTACCACCCCTGGTGACCATCAAAGAATGTTTCATTTTTTAAAGCTCTTACAGTAATATGGTCATGCAACATTTGTCCTTTTTTTTTTTTTTTTGCTAGTTTTCTTGTGCTGAGTCATTTCTTATCAATGTCTTCAGTTTTGTTTGTTTGCTTGTTTTTGCTGGAAAAATAAACTGTGTTTACTGTGATTGCTGCTGTGGTGCTGTGGGTTAATGCACTGGACTGCAAAGTTGGTTTGAATTGCAAGGTCGGTTGTTCAAGCTCTACCAGCTGCTCCTTGGAAACCCTTTACAGGGTCACTATGGGTTGGAACCGATTTGACGGCACTTAACAACAACAAAAATACTATGATTGCAACTATGCAAAAATATTTCAGAGGTAAAAATGCCTTTTCAAAATTATCTGCAGTATCTGTGTAGAAGTTCCAGGACTCTGAATACTACTAGCATTAGATACCAATAAAATTTCAATAGCTAAGAGCATTTCAATCTCAGATAAGTAAGAAGGAATTAGCAGAAGTTTTCGGTATAAATTTCCTTCCAATGGTGGATAGCAGCCCAAAGAGAGAGCACTTTTGTAGTGGGCTCTGGCTTTGAGCCATAAACAACTGCTTCCTAAAGAAGTAATTAATCTTCTAAGAAAGGAAAAATCAATGGGGATGCTCTTTGAAATCATGAATTCTGGTACAGAGGATGACATGCCAAGACTGTTGCTTTCTATTATGACATCTAGGAGCTTATTAAAAAGAAGACTATATCCACAGTTTCTTGAGAATTTTGAAAACCTGGTAGATTTTGCAAAACTTCAAATGTCTGTCTATAAAGGCTCTTGGCTAAGATCTCATGTGCAATTGTGCAGAGCAGATTATGTTGACTGAACACATGCAGTCTGTCACAAGGCCACAGTGAGGTACTGATGATCCATTCTGACTCCCTCAATACCCAAATGGCACCATCTTGACTTTCACTTTAAAGAAAAATTTCTGCTGCAATATTCACAATGTGATATCTTGGTGCTACCTTCTCAGGCCCTGTAAGTTCTTTGAAACTTGTAAATATATTTTTAATTCATACAATTTGTCTAAGACCTTACTTCCCTTGGACCACTGTAACAGTTTGTGATAGAAGTATATAGTGTTGATTCTGATTCTTCCCAGCAAAGTTTTATCTACTTCACTATTTTGTGGATCTTTGCTAACTGTTTCATCAAATTCACAAAAAGGAACACTTGGTTTTTCTTCTTTAAAGTCTTTTGTTAGTGTTTCAACAATACAAGCACAAAATCTCTGGAAATCTGCAAATTTTTCACAGCCTACTTTTACATTAATGTAAAAATTTCATAATTTGGTCCAGTCGCCTTTTTCTTTACAGTGCTCTATTTCATTCAAGTCTGAATCTAAATCACACCCCCATTTCTTTTTAAATAGCCTCATCTGTAGCCTGGATTTTCATTTCATAACAGCAGTTATTTCTTGTTTGGAAGCCTGTACTTGGTATAAGAGCTTAACAATATAAAGTGTTCTGGGTCAAGTATCATCCCAGCTTCAACAAGCTGGCAAAAGATATCAATTAAAGCAGGTATTGCATTCCTTAAGTTCATAGTTGCCACATGCTCAAATATGTTTAGTAATATTTTCAGAGCAGGCAGCATTTTAAGCATTATGCTGAGGTTCACTACCTGAAATACTTCTTT
>NW_006408554.1:9654493-9665698 GCF_000296735.1 Chrysochloris asiatica | reverse complement strand
GGTATTTTAAATAACCGGCAGGGTCACCCATGGTGGACAGGTTTCAAATGAGCTTCCAGACAAAAGATAGACTAGGAAGAAAGAGTGAAAAACTACTTCTGAATCACTAGTCACTGAAAACTCAATGAATAGCAGAGAAACATTGTCAAAGACAGGAACTTTCTGTAGTACTCCATAAAAATGTTTACTGCACATTGTAGCAAACACAACTCATTGATATTTATATATTTCTTAAACACATCCATGCAAACCTTTTCATCTCCTTGCTCAGGGACATGAGCAAACTTACACTGTGATTGTTCACAGCCACGTAACATATTAAAATGAAATTTGCAGTATCTATGGTGTATAATTAACCCTAGAGGCTTCTGGAACATGCCTAGATTTTTTTCCCTCTTAAATATTTCACTAGCTTCAGGATTCTGCAACTTTAAAAGAGAATGTTTTCCTGGAAATCTGAAATCATTCATCCAGGGTCTTAGGATTGTGTCTTCTTGATGAGCACTTAGCTGTAAAGATGGCACCAGTAAATACAGAGGTTTTGGACCCAGTGCTGCTAACTGACATTCACCAGCTATAATCTCTGCATTATTCAAGTCTTTGCTTTTGCATTCTTCATAAATATTTTCTTTTTCTTCTTTAATAGTCACCTTGCCTTGGAAATCTATACTTCTCATCCAAGTCTGAACCTGTTTTGTGCTCACTTGAGTCTCCCAATTTTTTTCATTTTCAGAGGTTTCATTGGTACTGTCTCCTAAGGAAATATTTATACCCGTGGATTCATGCTTTATTTCATTTGCTGATAACAAGGAAGCACAGATGTCTGGCTTCTTCAATCCAGGGTCCAATACAGGAAGATCTCAGGTCATTTCCTGGCTGTGGATCATCACTTGAGGCTTCAGTAACTTGTCTTTTTCCGTGGTGTATCTTCCCGACTGCAAGGGGTGCTTGGCCGCCTTCACTGCTTCTAGGCCCTACTGATCCGCTCTCATCAAGGCGCACGGGGTCTCCTGTCAGCCTTCCCAGGCCCTGACGCCTCACCTGACTTATCACTTTCCACCTCTTCTCTCCCAGACACCGGGGTCACCATTTTCCTCTTCTGCCGGTTCTCCTCATGCCCCCTGGCCTCAAGGCCTCAACCTCCAGCCTCGCTGGCTCAGACAGTGCCCTTCGGCCTCGCTTCCTCAGGCAGTGCAATTCGACTTCACACCCCTGGGCCGCCACAGGGCCCGGAGGAGGCAGACGGATTTCTTCAGTTTCAATGTTACAAAATCTTAATGGATTTTCCTTTTCTTGATTTGATGTGAAAGTGTATTAAGTTTCTTTGGGGTTATCTTGTATTTTATTAATTTCTCCAACACTTTAAAACATGTATGTTATCTTTAAATCTACCTGACTTCGCCACCTGGAGCTCTGTACTTATACTTTTCCCTCCCTTCACTTTGTAGTTGTCCTGATCATGGATTGACATTTCTGGTCCCCTGTTTTCAGTTTTGTAACTTTTTCTACTCTGGACACTTCCATATCTGGACTGAATTTCAGTTCATGTTGCCATGTACATCAGTCTCTGGTTGTTGATTCTCAATCCAAAGAACTCCCTTTAGAATATTTTGGAGCATTTGTCTTGGCCTTTACAAAGTTCTTTAATTTCTGTTTATCTAGAAATGTAATTTTACCATCATACTTAACCACTTTGCTGATTATATAATTTTGGTTGGTAGTTTTTTTCTTTCACAGTTTTATGTTAATGTCTTCTTCCCATTGCCTTCTTGCTTGCATGACTTCTCCTGAGAAATCAGAACTTAATCCTACTGATTTTCTTTCTTTCTTTCTTTTTCACTGTTTTTATTATAGTGTTTATGAATGCAAAATTTGGGTAACATGTCCTCCAACTTAAAATGTGGTCCACAAAAATATATACAGATTCCTCCTGTAACAAAAATAAATTACCCCCCCCCATCCAAAAAAAAAAAAAAAGCTAAAGAGGATAGAGAGAAACACTGTTAACTGATGATATATGGAGGGGATAATAATCAATGTAATGAAACAAGCTATATGAATGGTTGAATGTGAAGCTGATGATGTGCCCTGTAAACTTTCACTCAATGCAAAATAAAAACATTTAATTAAAAAATTAATTAATTAATTAATTAAACTTTACAGTTGCAAAAACGAAAATCTGACATAGGCCTGAGTGAGCTTGGAAAAAACAAGTTAGGATGTGTTTCAACATATGGAGGAATATTCTAGAATCCATCTAGAAACATTTGGCAGAATAAATGACCTGGTGCTATTGGTGGTTTTGTGCCTTAGGAAGTGAAAGGGGGTGCATGAAAAGGAGCTGAAGACTCAAAATAGTCACAGTATCACTCACTCAAAATTAACCACAACCCAATATAGAATATTTAATAGTAGAACAATTTCAACAGTGACTCAAGGTCTGGAAAGCAGTTGTAAGCTTAAAACAAGTACCTTAGTAGGAACAATATTCAACGTCTATAAGACTTTGAAGGTAAGAAAACATCATTCCTAGATGATGTCTTGTGCACAAGTACATTCATTTCCAGGACACTGGGGAAAACCGCAAAACATACAAAGTAAAAATCTAAGCTGCTTAACTTTCTACCATTCTCTTGAGTATTAAACCCAGACCACCTTTGGCCACTTGCAGGGGTGTATTTTCTTTTTTATTTTCAATGTAAATACTTGCTCCTTGGGACACCAGCACTTTTGTTTCTTTCACTCTCTCCTCATCACAGGCTAAGTGTCCTTGGCTGCTGCCCAGTGCATTGCTGTTGCTTCAAAATGGTCCTTAGCATCTGGATTAGCCGCACCTTCTAGCAACATGACAGCAATCTCCTGCCTGTTTTTGGAGGCTGCATAGTGCAGGACAGTACAGCCATTCTGATTGACAGCATTCACTTGAGCACCTTTGCCCAGAAGGGCTTTTACAATCCCATCCCAGCCAGCAAAAGGAGCAATATGAAGGGGAGTCCAACCTGCGTAATCTTTATCATTTACTGGCACTCCACGCTGTAGCAGGAATTCAACTATTTCTGTGTGTCCTGCTGAGCATGCCCAGTGCAATACAGTTCTGTTGTCCTGGTCCATTTTAGTAGCCAGGGATTTATCGGCCAGGATCCTCGCTTTCAACTCATCCATCTTCCCATTGTAGGCGAGGTTGCAGACCATTAGGTTAGACACCCACATGTCCATTTCACTTTCCTCAGTCTCTCCGCCTGATATTCTTTTGTAGGTAACATTTTGTTTTTCCCAAACTCTCTTCATGATTCTTTCCTTGTATTTGATATTGGGATGTTTGATTATAATATGTCTTGGTGACTTTCTATCCTGCTGCTTGGGGTTCGTTCAGTTTCTTTAATGCCTATCTTCTCATCTTTCATGACATTATAGAAATTTTCTTCCAGCAGCTCTTTGACTATCTTTTCTGAGGTTTCCTTTGTCTCTTCCTGTCTTGGAATTCTGATCATCCATAGATTATTCCTCTTCATGCTGTCACAAATAATATCTTAGGCTTTCTTTGGATTTAAAAAATTTTTTCTGATTGTTCTTCTCCCTTACTAGTATTGAGAGATTTATCTTCCAGCTCACTAATTCTAACTTCTATTGATTCAAATCTATTCTTTTTCCCTTTGAATGTATTGTTCGTTTCTGTTATGGTAGTACTAATCTTGTGGATTTCTGTTAGCAGGTTTTTTATTGTCTGCAACCCCTTATCTGTTTTGATTGTCCTATAACACTTTTCTGAATTCTTCTTTGTTTTCCTCAAACTGGAGGTACCTTATAGTACTGGGGAATGAGGTTCACAGAATTTTTAGTAGATTTGAACAGTCTGAAGACATAGCCTTTATTGCAGTGCAGTGTTCAAGCCCACTTGTTCTGGTTCCTTCTCTCATGCTTGCTAGAGGTTCATTCAGGCTCCCTAGAAGCTCACCCACTCTAGCTCTTTTTCTTCACTCTCTTCGCTGCTTCTATTCATTTCACTTCACTCTAGCTCTCTTCACTACTCCCAAGAGAGAGTCTCCTCCCTCTTTATACTGGCTGAAACAAAAGAGGCCTGCTGCCAACATTCCATTATTGGTTATACAAGTCCTGGTCATGGCACTGACCAGGACTGCTGGCTCACTAGGGTAGCCCTTCTAGTAGAAATGGGTGAGAAAGCCTGACCAACTCCATTTTCCCCACCTACCTAAATATCATTCCCTGAACTCTTTTTTCAGTCTGGTTCAGTACCTTTTTTTTTCCTCAAAAAATATTTTCTAACTCTGCCTCTTCGTTGTTTTTTTGAGATACATTTTCTTATTGTTGTTGTTTTTAATGTGAACAGAGATTGTTTTTTGTTTTCGAGGCATTGTGACCTCATTGTATTTGTATTAAGTTGAAGAATTTATGTTGTTATATTCTTAGAGATGAGCCTGTGCACCATTCTCTGTTTGTTATTTGTGAAGTTCAGTTCAGGGTGAATTTAATTAATGTTGGTTGTTGTTCCTGATCTTGTCTGTGTATGGTAGCTACTATTGGCTCTGTCCCAATTTTTGGAGATGTAGACAGTACATCTGTGGTTGGGTTGTTTTGGCTGCAGTTGCTGTCTCCTTTAGAGTAAGGCAAGAAGAGAAAATACTCCTGCAAAAGATAAGGAGAACAAAGAAACAAAACAAAAAACAAAAACTAAATAAAAACTGAAAAAGAAAAAAAACAAAACAAAAAAACCAAGATCAACAGAAAATTAAGTGTAATTCTTCTGCGCCACCTACTGGCTTCTTGCCTTCACAGCTACCTGGGAAATTTCAAGATGTGTCTTTCTGCTTATAACCAGTCTTTTTCTTTCTTCCTTTCTCTATCCCACAAGTCCGTTCATCTGCTTCTCCTAGTGAGAGCTAGCCCAGGGCTGGCCAAGGTCGAGTTAGAGCAGGGCCTGCTGTAGTGGGGCTGTTGCTGCTGTCTCTTCCACCTTCATTTATGTACGTAGCCAGGGGGTCCACACAAGACCTTCCCTGGGGGTGTCCACTTCTACAGACCTTGCCTCTGGTCACCAGGGGATATAAGGAATCAAAGGGGAAAGAAAAGAAAGAGGGAAAACTCCCCTCTTCGTCTTTGTGAATCACAGACAGGTTTCTGCATTGCAAATGTTTCCTTGTCTCAATCTGCTTACACTCATTCAAAATGGAAGTGGTGGGTCTCATTGGTCACCCCAAATCAGAAGTTACCTTCTTTCTTGCATCTGTTCACTTCTCTCCCCTGGTAAGCACTTGAAACACTTACTTATCCCTTTATCAGAAGCTCAGAGTTCCAGGACCATCCTCTGAACCTGTTTTGGCCTGTTTTCCTTATCTTCACTGTAGAGGGTAGAATCTTTCTGCCTAGTTCACTATCCTGCACTCTCTTTTTGCCTAAGTAAAATTGTTGAATCCTGGGTCCCGGTGGAAGAGTAGGATTTGTACTTTTCTAATCCTGGTGTGGCACCATGGATTAATACACTGGACTGTAAAATTAGTTTGAACTGCAAAGTTGGCAGTTCAAGCTCACTAGCTGCTTCTTGGGAACCTTATACAGGATTACTGTGGGTCAGAACTAACCTGATGACACTTATCAACAACAACAAAATGACGAATTAGGAGTCCTGGTGTAGTGCTGTAGGCTAAGCACTGGACTGCTAAATCAGTTTGAACCTCAAGATCAGTGATTCAATCTCACCAGCTACTTCTTGGAAACCTTATACAGAGTTGCTATGAGTTGGAACCTACTGGATGGTAATTAATAACAAATAATAAATAATAATGACTTATGATGTTTAAGGAGTCCTGGTGTGGCACTGCAGGTTAGTACGCTGGACTGCAAGGTTGGCAGTTCAAGCTTAGCAGCTACTCCTCTGAAACACGGAGTCAGAACCAACTTGACGGCACTTAACAACAACAATGATGGTTAAAGGAGCCCTGGTAGAATAGTTGATTCTGAGCTGGGCTGCTAACCAAAAATTCAGCAGTGAGAATCTATCAATCACTGTGTGGGAGAAAGATGATACTTTCTGCTCCCATACAGATTTACCACCTCAGAAAACCTCTGCATGGTCTCTATGAGTTGGATCTAAGTTAGTGGCATATAACCACCACCACCACTAATGATGTTTAGAATGTATTGTAGAAGCATTATTTGACCTAAGTTTTGTGTCATTCTTTCATTCACTTAGTGAACATTTATTGAGAACCTTTTTAGAGCCAGACCATAGAAAAGATTAAATGACAGTCCATGTATTGTAACAATAGGTAAGAAAATAGGCATATTGGATTTGGTGGTTATAATAATATCTGTTCTAAATGCCTTAGTTTTCTCACTGAAATAAGAGGAACAGCATCAACTGAAAATGAAAAAGGGGACAGGAGGTTATTTGGGGTTGATTTAATTGAGAAGTGAAAGTATGCCTAAATCCAAAAAAGTCAGAGCTAATTGAACTTCAAATAATCTATCTATTCATAATTTTTAACTTTAAAAATTATTATGACTGCATCATGCATCAAAATATGTGAAGAGTAATATAATGAACAGATGGGTATCTTTCATGTATTGAAAGAATAACTTATTACTGATAATAGTTGAAAGTCTTGAAGTAACTTTATATTGTTGTAGTCAGCTCCACCCCCGCCTTAAAATTGATCTTTATTTTGTTGTTTTTCTTTGTGTTTCACTATACATACACACATACAAGCACTTTCCTAAGAACATACTGCGTAGTATTATATGGCTTTAAAATGTATATATATATATATTGTATCTTGCCACATTCATTTTCCTGCAGTTTGCTCCTAGAACAACCACATGGCGCTGTGAACAATGATATACACATATACTTGTGTATGTGAGTCATGGTTTCCTTCCGGTACAACCTTAGATGGTAAATTTCTCAGCAACAGAGCCATGTGCTTTTTCAACTTTACTATTTAATACAGAGTTTGTCTCAGATGAGATCTCACCAACAGTTAATAATCTTTTTTTGATCTTAATCTTTGCTAACACTGGATGTCATTAAACATTTGAATGAAAAATGGTGCCTCACTTTTCAATGAATAATTTCCTAATTTTTGGTAAAATTGAAACCTTGCTTATCTATTTTTCCTATTTTTATTACCCGATTTCATATATAACATTTCATATATTACATATATTGTTGTTGTTAAGTGCCATCGAGTCGGTTCCGACCCATAGCGACCCTGTACAGGGTTTCCGAGGGTGTAAATCTTTACGGGAGTAGAGAGCTTCATCTTTCTCCCACAGAGTGGCTGGTAGTTTCGAACCGCTGACCTTAAGGTTCGCAGCCCGATTCGTAACCATTACGCTATTAAATATATATTTATTATGCATTTGGGCACTAACTTTATTCCTAAATCTGACTCAAATATATTCTCTAAATTTGAGCCTATTACCTTAAAGATAGTATCATTTATTTTACAGAAATTTTGGACGACTTGAATATTGTTTTTTTGTTGTTTAAGAAATTCCTTTCAATGTGGATTACTGGCAATATTGTCTTTTGTTTTCTTCTAAAAGTTTTGTTTTTCACCTAAATTAGCTCTTTGATTTATTTGCAATGGGTTGTTTTATATGGAAGAAGTTGGGGCATATTTTCCCCATGTGGATAATCAATTTCCCAGAACCATTTATTGAAAAGTTCATTATTTTCCCATAGATATGTATGCTTCCGCTGTCACTTGCCTAATTTCAAAACCCTCTCTTTTCTTCCATTAGCCTGTTTTTCTATTTCCAGTATTACATTGAGCTTAGAGTTTCATCATGTCGTAGATTGACTAGGGAATTGATTGATCATGGAAACTGCCTTCATTAATCGGGTTGTGGCCACCCCATCTACTATTTTCAGTAGTTCTTGATGCCTTTATTTTGGAAGTTTCTTCCTTTTTTTGTTAACTTTTTTCACCACTTCTGAAGAGGTTATTGGAAAAGATGTGTTTGAGTAATGTCTTCAGTCTGCCTTCTTCCTGCAGGAAAATTGGGGCTTGGAGAACTTTTGAAACTTTGATAGTTTCAGATTCTTTTACTCCACACTGATGCTTTTGCTAAATAAACTCTCACAAGTAATATATGAATTTCTTATATGTTTGATTCCTTTCTGTTTTTGTGCCAAAATGCATTACTACAGTTCTTTTTAAGACAAACTTCTCACTCTAAATATATGTCCTCATATGCAAATATGTGAAACAGTCTCCAAAAGTAGGCACTGTTACACTATTTTTCAAGGGTGTGGCACTGTGGGGTTAATGGCTAGACTGAAAAGTCGGTTTGAACCCCAATGTCAGTGGCTCAAGCTCACCAGACACTCCTCAGAAACCCTATACAGGGTTACTGTGGGTTGGAACCTACTCAATAGCACTTAACAGCAATAACAAAAACATACTGATATGAGCATGTAGCTCAAACTCTAGATTTTTTATTAATGAGAATGAACATTCTGTAACATATCCTTTTCTCCTCTTCAGGAAACAGTGGCTTTTAATTCATCTCTGCTGAGACCCCGTGTGATTGGAGAATGGATTGGTAGAGAAGAAAATGATGCTGATCCACTGGCTGCTGAAATGCTGCAGCCCCCAATTCCACGAAGTAAAAATGAACAGTGGGAAAGTGAAGAGAGCAACTCGAGCCCTGCAGGGAGGTAAGATGAGATGTCTCCCATGATTCTCAGTATTATCAGTCTTTAAAAAGTAAATGCCAAATAAACTCAAGTGCATGGTTTTGGTGAAGTAACTGTCAGTACTTTTATATGGAGAATCATGTTGGGTACCATACAGGATAAAAGTGAAGCTTTTCCTCACATTTAACTAAATAAAGATATAATCTGAAGGAGATGAGCTGTTAATCAAGAAGTACTATAATATTTGTTAGGAAATGAGTGGGAATTACGAGCCTGGAAAAAGGTATTCTGATTTGCCAGAGAGGTAAATAGGGAGAAGAAAATGAAAGTATTGTTGAATAGTCAATGCAGAGTCATTATCAAATGTAAAGAGAGAAATATTGGAATATAACCATTTAAGTTTGGAGTTGGAAATTTTGACTGAATATACTAACATTTTCTTGACTTAAGTTTGGAAACTATAATGATTCTCAGTGTGCTGGTAGAGGTGGTGTTAATGATGAAATTTCCTGATCATACTTATTAGAAAAATCATTTTCATTTCATTATATATATATATATATACACACACACATACATATACACACTCTTGGTGTAGCGCTGTAGAATTAGCACAGGACTGTGAACCATAATGTTGCAAGTTCAAACCCACAAGCTGCTCCTTGGAAACCCAATACAGGGTTACTATGAATCGGAACAAACTCAATGGCATTTAACGTGTATATATATAGTAATACCAACCACAAAACTCAAAACAAAAATGAAAACTTCTTTATGGAAATTGGAGTGAAGAAATGTGAAAGGTGTGGCGTATACATGGGGCTTCAAAAAGTTCATGGAAAAATTCCATCATCTTTTCATTCAATTTTTCCACGAACTTTTTGAAGTCCTGTCATATAAAGTTGAGGCACGTGATTTAAATACTCATCAATTGAAATGTGACAAGGATTAAAACGAAAAACTATTTGTGAGTGTACTAATTGACCTCCACAGAATAATTTTTTCTTCTGCACAGCCTAGCAATAATAACTTGATATTTCCTATTTTAAATGTAGCAATTTGCAACCAATAACTATTCTTTTTCAAGGAGAAAATTGTATTTCCTATAATGTAATAGCTTTCAGGGGTTCTTAGCTTTGACTTATCATCTGGCTGGAGAGAGGGAAATTCAGAATTCTCATTAATGTGCTTCAGGCATGGAGAAAACTGATTCGTTTCTCTGAGAAATAACTTAAATTATTTAAATAGTTGAAGTGTCCTATATATGGAGAAGAAAAGCATTTTTTAAAATCCATTTACTTTCTTTTGTGAAATGCCACATCCATTTCAGTGGTCAACGAGGTAATTTCATTTTTAATACCAGACGTATGAAACCTACTAGACCTTTCAACTTTACTCATTGGTAGATCTTGAGCTCTAAAATATAAGATAGAGAATGTCCACTCTCATTTTTCTTTCATTAATCATCATAATAACCGGGCTATTTATTGAAAATGTTTCTATGTCAGTTTTCTTCTTAGCTTGAGTGAGCTCTTTTTCCCTGTTGATTATCCAATAAAAGCAAATATTTTCTGTTATGCTAGCTGAGCCCTTTACCAAGAAACCTCAATCCAGGAAGATCTCCCTCTAATATTTGTTTTGAAAAGTTCTTTTTAGTTTCATATTCCTCTATATTTTGAGTTAAGATATGCTATGAAATGAAGAAAGTGGTGAAATCCTGTCTAGGCACTATGTTTGAATAAAAGAATACATGAATGTTTTAATTAAATTTAAATAATGACAATAAATGATAGGTAATTATCAATTTTCTTACATCTCCTATAACAGAATTGTACTTCTTGCCTCAAGAATTGATACCAGGGACTCACACAGAATTAGACATAATTTGAATGAATAAGAAAGGATGCAATGAACCTAGTCACACTAGCTTTGCCTGCATTGTCATTGAGCAGTCTGTGGCACTGAAGGATAATGCACTGGACTGCAAGGCCAGTTTGAACCACAAGATTGGTAGTTCAAACCCACCAACTGCTCCTCAGAAACCCTATATAGGGTCACTATGGGTCGGAATTGATTCAACGGCACTTAAAAACAACAAATATCAATTAGTTAAAAATGACATTCTAGATGCCTGTGAGAGGGGTCAAGCATGACTTTATTTTTTTCCTTTTCCATTGTTTGTGTGTGTGTGCATAATATTTTATTGAGATTTTAGTGAAAGTTTACACAGCAGATTTTGTTAATTTTCCATATTGTGTCAGCATCCCCCTTATTTCTGTTCTGATAGTTCTACTTCCATTAGCCCATCTTCCTTGCTCACGCTGACCCTCTCAACTTTGCTTTAGGGTAAATGTTGACTGGTCTTATATACATGATTATTATTATTATTATTACTTTTAAAGAAGCACAGGACAAAAGAATAAAAAAATAATGGTATTTATTCTAGTGTCAGTCTGTTAGTTAGCTGAAAATGATCTCTGGGAGTAATTTCAGTTCAAAGTTTAGAAGGTATCTCATGGCAAGATTCTCAGGGGTTTCTGTAGTCT
>NW_006408554.1:9645965-9653969 GCF_000296735.1 Chrysochloris asiatica | reverse complement strand
ACTCCCATAAAGATTTACACCCTCGGAAACCCTGTACAGGGTCGCTATGGGTCGGAACCGACTCGATGGCACTCAACAACAACAACAACAACAACTCATTCATATATATATATATATTTTTTTTCTTTTGCCCTAGATAAATATTTGTATCTTAGATAGCCACTTTCAAGCTTTTAAGATCCCAAATGCAATAGAAACATAAGCTTTATAGACCATGTTGTGCCAAATGGCAGAGTTGCCCCATGAGAGTATAGTCCTAAGCCTTCAAATCCAGTAAAACAATCCTCTCGGAGTTTGGTTATATCTGGGAGAGAACCATAACTGTATACCATTTGCGCCTTATTATATATTAATATATCAGGAGCATAATGGCTTTAGAGGATAAGCGCTGGGCTGTGAACCACAAAGTCATTGGGTTGAACCCACCTGCTGCGCCATGGGAGAAAGATGAGGCTTTCTGCTCTTACAAACACTTACAGCCAGGGTCGCTATGAGTTGAAATAGACTCGATGCCACTTGACTACAACATATATACAATACTCACAAGCATATATATATCTATGCCTATGTTGTTGTTGTGTGCTGTCGAGAGGATTCCAACTCATAGAGTTCCTGTATAGGGTTTCTGAGACTGTAGATATCTACATGAGCAGAAAGCAATATCTTTCTCCTATGGATTGGCTGGTGGGTTTATACCTCCGTCTCCATGGTTAACAGCCCAGTGGCTTACCCACTATGCCACCAGGGCTCTGTGAGTCTTGGCCTATAGGCGCATCTGCATATGAACATATAGACCTTGCTAGTGGCTACGGTTTGGCTGCAAATCTCACTGTCAGCAGTTCAAAACTACCACCTGCTCCTCAGGAGAAAGATGAGGCTTTCTGCTCCCTTAAAGATTTATAGCCTTGGAAACCCTGTACAGGGCTGCTATGAGTTGAAACTGACTCCACAGCACATAACCACCACCATACACATATATGCATATATATCTATATAGTCCCTAACTTATTTTTAGGTTGCTACTGTGGTTGTTTTCAAGTTGTTTATGTTATAGCATCTAACTCTAAGGTCCTTAATCTTGTGTATTTATTACTGTCATGATTTACCTTGTTTTAGTTACTCACACTTCACCCACATTTGACATTGCTTTTCCTATGTTCAAAAATATCAAGTGTCTACAAACTAGAGAGTGATTCTTTCTCCTTCCTCCTTCCATCCCCCATAAACACCAAAGAACACTGATTTCTGTATGTATACCTATTTTTGAATTTTTATAGAATTAGTCACATACAATATTTGTCCTTTTTTGCTTGACTTATTTCATTCAACATAATGTCTGCCAGAGAGTTTTGGGTGTGGCACTGTAGGATAAAGCACTAGATCTCAAGGTTGGTTTGAACCACAAGGTGGGTGGTTTAAACCTACCAGTCGCTTCTCAGAAACCCTACACAGGGTCACTATGAGTCAGAACTGACTGCAGCAGCAGCATCGTCCTCCTAATTACTTTATGTTATGTTATGTTTCATAGACTCAAAATTATTCTTTGTTGTTGCCTTGTATTTAATTGTATATGTGTACTCTAATGTGCTTATCTGTTCATCCATTGATGGACAATTAGGTAGTTTCCCTAGTTTTGCTGTTGTGAATAGTATTGCAGTGAGCAAGGATGTGCATATGTGTATTCATGTCCCTGCTTTTATATCTTTAAGGTATATAGCTAGGAGTGAGATGGTTGGATCATGAGATATCTCTATTTCTAGCTTTTTGAGAAAGTGCAGTGCCATTTCCATCGCAGTTGTGGCATTTTCACAATCCTACTACCAGTGATTAAGGGCTCAATATCCCCACATACTGATCAGCTTTATTTTTGTTCCTGCTTTTTAGATCACTACCACTTTTGTAGGGGTGAGATAGTGTCTTATTATAGTACTGATTTGCATCTTTCTAGTCTAAAAAGATTATGAACATCTTTTCCTGTTTGTTGGTCACTTGAATGTATACTTTGGTGAAGTGTCTGTTCATGTCTTTTGGCCATTTTTAAATTGGATTGTTTGTCTTTCCGTTGTTGAGCTGTTGACATTTCCTATGTATTTTAGAGATTGTAGTGTAGTGGTTGGAGTCCTGGTGTGGCACTGTGTGGTAATGCACCGAATTGCAGAGTCGGTTTGAACCGCAAGGTCGGTGGTTCAAACTCACCAGTCACTCCCCGGAAACCCTATACAGGGTCGCTATGGGTCGGAACCAACTTGACGACACTTAACAACAACAACAAATGTAGTAGGTATGAGTTGGGCAGCTAACTTCAAAATCAGCAGTTCAAAAATACTAGCCATTCTATGGAAGAAAGATGAGGCAGTCTTCTCCTTTAAAGCTTTACTGCCTTGGCCACCCTATGCTGGCACATCACCACCACCAGATCCTTATCAGATACATTGTTCCCAAAGATTTCCCAAACTTATAAGTTCCTTTATTCTTGATAAAGTCTTTTTCAGAGCATAAAATTTGATTGTTTAGAAGACCTTAGTTTAAATTTGTGTTTGGTATTTGCATTTAAATTTTTTTTGGTGTTCTATTAAGTTTTATATTTTTACCTTTAACTTTGAGGTCTTTGGTCCATTTTTAGTTAGTTTTCATGTATAATGGTAGGTGTGGCTCCTGCTTCAATTTTTCTTCCAATCCAGTTTGTTCAGTATCATTTGCTAAAGAAACTGCTTCTTTCCCATTGAATGGACTTTGATCCCTTATTGAAAATTAGTTGTCCATTGTTCTTGCTGCTGAGTGTCATTGAGGGGATTCTGACTTACAGAGACCCTGTATAGGGTTTCCGAGGAGTGGCTGGTGGGTTTGAACCATCAACCTTGCATTTCAAACTGACCTCCTGGTCCAGTGCATTATCCTATAGAGCCACACCAGGACTCCTCGTTGTTAATAAATGATGGATTTACTTCTTGATTCACAATTATATTCAATTGGTATATGTATCTCCCATTACACTAGCATCAGAATATTTTGATTCTGCAGCAGTGCAGACTGTTTTGAGATTGGGAAGTTGGAGGCGTCCTACTTTGTTCTTCATCAATATTGCTTTGACCATTTGGGACCTCTTTCTGTATAAAAGTTGGTGATTTCGTTTTCTGTTAGTAAAGAATGCTGTTAGAATTTTTATTGGAATTGTGTTTTATCTATAGATAGCTGTGGGTAGTGTTGGTATTTTCAATATTGAGCCTTCCTATCCATGAACATAGAATGTTGTTCTATTTATATAGATCTCTTTTGATTTCTTGCAGTAGGGTTTTATAATTCTCCATGTATACGTCTTTTATGTTGATTTCCAGGTATTTTATCCTCATGAGTGTTTTGTAAATAGTGTTTTGTTTTGTTTTTCTTGATTTCTGTTTTGGAGTTCTTGCTAGTGTAGAAAACCCAGTTGTTTTTGGTGTTGATTTTGTACTCTGACACTTTGCTGAGTTCCACTACTAAATCCAAGGAGCTCTGGTAGTGTAGTAGTTATGGGTTGGGCTGCTAACCTTCAAGGTCAGCAATTTGAAATTACCACTGTTCTGTGGGAGAAAGATGAGGCTTTCTGCTCCCATAAAGATTTACAGTCTCAGAAACCCTGTACAGGGTCACTATGAGTCGGAACCGACTCCACGGCACATAACCAACACCACTACTCAATATGGTATCTTTCTTGTAGAATTTTTAGGATTTTCTGTGTAGATGATCATGCTGTATGCAAACAGAAGCAGTTTTATTTCTTCTCTTTTCAACAACAACTTCATTATGTTGTTTTTGTTATTGATAAGTTCTATCGAGTGGTTCTGACTCATAGCGACCCTGTTTAGGGTTTCCAAGGAGCATCTGATGGGTTTGAACTGCCACTTTGTGGTTCGAAGACCTGTGCTGATCCTACAGTGCCACACTAGGAGTTCAATTTCAACTTGGATGCCCTTTATTTGCCTTTCTAGCATTATTATTCAGGCTGGAACTTTCAGTAAAATAATAAATGTTGTTAAGTGCCATACAGTTGGTTTTCATAGGGTTTCTGAGGAGCAGCTGGAGAGCTTGTACCATCAACTTGTGGTTCGAACTGGCTTTGCAGGACAGCGCGGTAACCCACTGCACCACACCAGGATTCCACAATAATAAATAAGACTGTGAGTAGTGGGCATCCTTGTCTTACTCCTATTTTCAGGAGTAGGTGTCTTAGACTTTCTCTATTGAAAGTAATGTTGATTATTGGTTTTGCACGTTGTTGTTAAGTGCCTTCGAGTCGGTTCTGACCCATAGCGACCCTGTACAGGGTTTCCGAGGGTGTAAATCTTTACGGGAGTAGAAAGCCTTATCTTTCTCCCGCGGAGTGGCTGGTAGTTTCGAATTGCTGACCTTAAGGTTCGCAGCCCGATTCGTAACCACTACTCTACAGGAGCTCCTTATTGGTTTTGCATCTGTGCCCTTAATTATGTGAGGAATTGCCCTTCTATTTCTGTTTTGCTGAGAGTTTTTTAATGAAAAAAGTGTGGGATTATATCAAATGTCTTGAGATGATCATGTGATTTTTTTTCCTTTGTTTTATTTATGTGGTGAATTACATTTCATTGATTTTCTAGTGTTGAAGCACCCTTGCATTCTTGTTATAAATTCACCTGATCGTGATGTATGATGTTTTTTGATATGCTATTGGATTATTTTAGTTAGAATTTTGTTGAGAATTTTTATACCTATATTCATGAGGGGATAATGGTCTATAATTTTCTTTTTGTGTTGTCTTTACCTGACTTTGGTATCAGGATAATTTCTAGCTTTATGGAATGAGTTTGGGAGTATTCCTTCTTTTTCTACTTCATTTGTTTTTGCTTTGATCTTTATTATTTCCTTTCTTCTGGTGGCTTTGGTCCTTTTTTGCTCTTTTTTCTTTTTCTTTTCTATTTGTTTGAATTTGCAGATTAAGTTATTGATTTTAGACTATTCATATATTTTAATGAATTTATTGCTATAAATTTTCCCCAGAACATTATTTTTGCTGTTTTCTGTGGGCTTTGATACTTTGTATGTATTGTTGTTTGGTTCTAAATATATTTTAATTTTCACTTTGGATTTCTTTTGTGACCCAACAGTTTTTAAAATAATGTGTTCATTAGTTTCTATGTATTTCATCTATCTCTCGTGCTCTTCCTATTATTGATTTATTTCATACTTTAACGTTCAGAGAAAATGCTTTATCTAATTTCAGTCTTTTAAATTTATTGAGTCTTGCTTTGTAGTCTAAGATACAGTCTCTTCTGTAGAAGCTCCATGTATGCCAGAAAAGAATATATATTGTTCTCTGGTGAAAATTTTCTTCTATTTATATCTGTGAGGTCCAGGTGGCTGTAAGTGTTATCTAGGTCTTCTGTATCTTTGTTGATTTTCCTTCTAATTGTTCTGATCATCGTTAAAAGTACTGTGCTAAAATTGTCTACTGTATTGTGGATCTTTATATTTATTTCTTCAATTCTGTTGTGGTTTGTTTTACAAATTTTCGACCTCTGGTTCTGGGTGCAAAAAAATATTTATAGTTATTATGTCTTCTTTTTGAATTGACTCTAATTATTATATAGTGTCTTTCTTATTCTCTTATAGTGGTTTTTGACTTAAAATCTATTTGTCAGATATTAATATTGCCACACATGCTCTCTCTTTCTTTTTGGATAAAATAGACATTCATTCAGAGGACATAATACCAATAAGAGACTCCCCAAGACCAGATTAGGGGTGGAAGGAAATGGTGGCCATCAGCTGCCTCCATTCTTAGAAAATGAGAACTATAGCACTCCGTACATCCTAGTTCTGTAGGCAGTCCTAGATGAGAGTTCAGGGCTGGGCTTTGGGGTATGAGTCTGGGCGTCTGATCTGCCCGCTTACCCATGGCTTAGTGTGTCTGTGATCCAAGAAGCGTGACATCAGATATGGTGGAGGAAGTCATGCAGAGCAAGGCCATGACCCCTGAAAAGAAGATCTCCAAGGTGTCAGAGATACAAGCAGCTGTCATGTCAAATGCCCCGTGCTCATCACTGGTCTTCAGGGTAAGATTGTGAAAGTTGTTCAAGCAGGCTGCACCCCCCTAGGAACCCCTCATACAGAATTATTAGAAAGACAAGGTACATGCTTGGCAGGAAGCTGAACCACATATCCACCATCAGGAAGGCCAAGTTGAGGCACTGCAGCAGGGTTAAGGGTCACATAGAGTGGATGTGACAGCATTGGAGAGAAAAGCAAGAGACAACGAGAAGCAGGAGGCCAGCCTGGAACAGCATTTGGTACCAGTGGGACTGTTCTGGAAAAAGAAGAGCGCAAGCAGTCCCTGGATGATGAAATACTCAGCAGAGTAAACCAGGACAATGGGGATGGTGTGGTGTGTGGCAGCAGGATCTTGAACACTGTCCACCTTTTCTGAAGGGAGAGGCTTGAGCCAAAGTCTGGTTTTGATTTTGGGGTCTTGGTGGTTTTCAGGGGCTGCCAAGCTGCTGTCTCTGCCTTTACTTCCCCTCTGGGATCCTGGGTTGCCGGGAATATGAGCTGTTGCTGTTTATTGTTATAAATAGCTGGCCAGCAGGAGGGCAGAGATACTCAGCATAGACGGCAGGGTGTGCTGTGGGGAGAGGCCAGCCTGGGTGACCACCAGGAGATCATAGCCCTGGGGTAGAACGAGGTAAGCTAGAGGAAGATGATCTCCTCCAGGCCTGATGAGATGCTAGCCAAGACCACACCACCCAGGCTCGTCCCCATGAAATGAGAAAAGGCAAACCCCACTGATGGGAACTGGAGGGCCAAAAGGAGCCAGCAATTTGATGAGGAGTATAGGGAGAATGTCTGCCAAGAGCACTGCAATTGTGGAGACAGAATTGCAGTCCAAATGAGTTGAGCCAGTATGGGGGACAAGTGTTGGGCTTGAGTACACATGGCTCTGCTTCCCAGGTGCCCTCTGGTGTCTGAGGATGTCAAATACAGCACTGAGTATCACCACATAAGAAAAGTTGATGCAAAGGCCTGGAAGCCAGAAGCCCATAGTGTTCTTCCAAAAGGTGCCCCACAGGCCAACAGAGGAGACTAACGTTTGGTAATAGTTTTTTCCTAGGAATCCAAAAGGTATCACCACAAGTCTGCACAGGAAGCCATGGCATTAAGTTTGAGTCACCTAAAGAGACTGAGGTCAGTGATCACTCCGAGTTAGCTGAGTAGGGCTGTGGGGATTTGTCTGTGACAGATGAGAAGGATCAACGCCCTATTGCTGGTCCAGCTCCTGGTACTATGGGAAACTTTCACCAGGAGGGAGATCCATCCTTTACATCCTGGACTCCAAGTCACACCCCTTCATGTCCACCATGCCCCACTTGTCAGACTCCACCTCTGACACTACCCCCCACACATACTCTTATAATTACTGTTTGCTGGCCTGTTTTCCCCTTCTTTTATTATTTAATTTATGTCGTTATGTCTAAGGTGTGTCTCTTACAGGTGACATATTGATGAGTTGTGCTTTCTTTTTTAATCCACTCATTCATATTGTCTCTTGACTGGCATTCAGTATAATTATTGATGTCATTGTTAAGTGCTGTCCTGTTGGTTCCGAATCATAGTAATCCTGTATAGGGTTTCCAAGGAGCAGCTGGTGAGCTTGAACTGCTGACCTTGCAGTTCATACTGAACTTGAAGTCCAGCATATTGACCCAGAGTGCCACACCAGGACTTCATAATTATTGATAGGTATGAATTTATTGCTGCCATTTTATTGCATTTTTGTGATAATGGCTTGTTTGTTCTTTACTTTCTGTGTTGAGTTCTTCCTGAATATGAATTTTTTTTTCCTTTCATTTATTGTTGTTTTTGTGTTTCCTGAGTCATCTTGTTTTTTCTTTTGTTCAGGTGAGTGGTTACGAATTGGGCTGCGAACCTTAAGGTCAGCAGTTTGAAACTACCAGCCGCTCTGCGGGAGAAAGATGAGGCTTTCTACTCCCGTAAAGA
>NW_006408554.1:9641878-9643935 GCF_000296735.1 Chrysochloris asiatica | reverse complement strand
TTGTTGGCGGAGCTCTTCACTGCACTTCCACCCAATCCACCATCTTGTTTGTTCCTTTCTCTGTGTTATATTTTGAGATTACTTTGCAGAATCACCATATGGAAGGCCTATAATTACACCATTTTTTCTTCCCTTTCTTTTAGAAGTATTGTCATTTTCATCATTATATTCCTGGTTCTGTTTAATTAGTTTTGTAGGTTTCTTTTATTTTTAAATCTTTACTAGACTTCATATCTGGGTGATGCTGTCATGTTTTTGTCCCAGGTTGTTTTCTGATATAATTGGTTTTCTGTTTGAAAGATTCCCTTTAATACTTTTTGGAGGGCCAGTCTCATGGTTATCAACTCCCTTAATTTCTGCTTGTCAGGGAATATCCTGATTTCACCCTCATTTCTGAAAGGCAATCTTGCTGGACATACTGGTTTTTGTTGGTAGTTTTTTTGTTTTGTTTTGTTTTGTTTTTTCCCTTTAATGGATTTACATTTGTCTTCCCACTATCTTCTTGACCACGTGGTTTCTCATGAGAAATCAGTCATCAGTTTCATTGAGACCCCTTTATAGGAGATACTTTCCTTTTCTCAAATTGATCTCCTAATTTTTTCTTTGTTTGGTTCTATGAAGTTTGATTATGATATATCTTGGGATATTCTACTATATGGGATTCATTAGACTTAGACGGAAATTTCATCTTTCATGGTATTTGGGGAATTTTCTGCCATTGTGTCTTCAGAAATTCTATCTGTACTCTTTTTGTCTCTTTCCCTTCTGGGATAACTAATATGTGTATAATGTTTCTCTTGATGATGTCCCACGTAGTCCTTAGGTTTTTATCTTCTTCATTTTTTCCCATCTTTTTTTGATTGTTCCACAAAAAAAATTAGTATCAAGGAATTTGTCTTCTATTATTTCAGACTCTTCCATGGATTCAGTTCTTCTGTGTCCTTCCATGTTGTTGTTGTTAAGTGACATTGAGTTGTTGCTGACTCACTGCAACTCTATATAGAATATCCAAGGAGAGACTGGTGAGTTTGAACTGCTCACCTTGGGGTTCAAACTGATCTTGTGATCCAGTGCTTATCCTTTCATGAAATTGTTTATTTCTTATATTTCATTGTTAAGTTTCTGAAATCTAGTTGTCTTCTTCTTCTTCTTCTTTTTTAAATGTGTTCTATTTCTCTACTGAATTTGCCATTTTACACTTGTATTATTTTCCTAGATCTTCCTAGTGTGTTTTTCTCTTTAAAGACCCTAAATATTATTCTTTTGAGTTCCTTGTCAGATGGATTTTTTTTTTTTCAATATTTACAAATGCTTTATTCAACCCATTACAGTAGGCAAGTGCCCAGCTAAGTAACAAAGATACAAGCGAGGTATTCTGGGTTAATGCAAGAACTAGTGGGTTACATAGGGCTTTGAGCATCAAGGCCAAGGAGAAAGCACCGTGGTTCAGAATCAAACCTCCCAGAGACAGCTACTGTCCCAACACTGACAGGCACTTTCTGATCACAGCTGGTCACACCGGAAGGCAAGTTTTCAACATGACATCATTTTAGTGAAGTTAGGAGAACAGGTATTAAAGAAATGGAAACCGTAACGTGGTGCACCTTTGCTGTTCTTGCTTTGGAAGTCACATAATGGCACTTGAATAAGAACATCCTGGTAACAATGGGCCATAGAGTGGGGAAGCCTCTGTGTGGCTCCCTCGTGCTTCCTTGCCAGGTTCCCTTCCTTCATACTTGCACTCACGCCTTTAAGTCAGATGCCCTGATGTTGAAAGTCTCACAGTACCCAACAAAGTCTCTTAGACAGCAGCAGCTATTCCTGAGGAGCATCCTGGGCAGATGGTCTATGACCATCTCTGGCTAGCTAACCTCTGTGAAGTCGTTACCCCTGATCAATGCCTAATTGAAAGCATAATTTGGAAGGCTGATTCAGGAAGTAGACTGGGCCAGAAAATGATCAAATGCACAGAAGGTCTTACTTGTAGCTACCAAACGGTTTCTTACATAATTATTAGAAATGCATTGGAGTTCACAGCTGGTAATCTGTAAACTGCT
>NW_006408554.1:9614337-9641343 GCF_000296735.1 Chrysochloris asiatica | reverse complement strand
CAAAGGCTTTAAAATGTGGCTCTAAAGATAACATCATATGCAGAGGACAGCTACACTGGAACAAATTCCCTTAACTAATTAATCAGTGACAGCATTGCTTCCAGATTATCCCACTGTAACTTTAGAAGTCCTCTTCATCAGCCCATGTGTAAAGTTGTAAAGGCACTGTGCAAAATGTGGGCTGGTTAGAGTATGCTTCTGCTGTGGAGTGCATATTAAAAAACAAAAGCATGTTTCATAGACATCAAACTTTGCTTTGATAAAAATAATCATTTTAGATATAAAAGTAGGTAAGCTTGGTAATATAGCAGGTTCTAAGTCAAAAGTCTTGAAGAAGTCTCTTGAGCAGCATGCTTGAGTTTCACGGGCTATTCTAGAAGAAATACTCCACACAGCGATGATGATGATGGCAATAATCACAATGCTGATCCCAATGGCCCACATCTTGCAATTCTTCCACCAATATTTTCTCTTTAACTTGGCAGCACTCATTTCAAACTGGGATGCTCCTGCCTGGAGGGCATCTACATGGTCATCCAGCTCAGAAAGCATCTGATTTCGTTCTAATACTTTGTCCACGTTGACACACATGATGTCCACCACCTCATCTACTTGGTTCTGTGTCTGCTGCAGTCTCTGATTACTGCCAGAGGCAGCATTTGAACCTGCAGGTGTGCCTGCAGACATTTTGGCAGCAGTGGAGGCAGTGGACGAGGGTCTGCGACAGGACAGCTCACAACAGGAACCACAACTGACTAGGGAGAGGGGCCGGGCGGCCCTCAGATAGATTTTTTAAATCAATTTATCCTCAGAAAGGTTTTACAACCCTTTATTTTGCTCATTTGCCTTATCTATTGTGTCCTGTTTCTTCATGTGGTGTGTAATTGACTAAGGACTCCTGGTGTGGCTCTGTAGGATCAGTGCTGGTCTAAGAGCCATGATTTCAGTAGTTCAAATCCATCAGCTGCTCCTTGGAAATCCTATACAGGGTCGCTATGGGTAGGAACTGACATGACGACGCTTAACAACACCACCACCAATACAATATTGTCTTCAAACCACTAAATTTGTTTATGTGTTTCTTGCTGATTCTATGTTTGTTTGCCTTTTTTGTTTTGTATTGCTTTTGTTTGGGTCTATCTGTAGCTTAGCTCACCCCTCTCCCTGTTTATATTGTCTACTTTCTTGTGCATTGTTTTAATTGATGTTGTTTAGTGATGTTGATCTGTGTATGACTATGATGCTGCTTATTGGTTGATCTGTGTGTAGGTTTGGTGCTGTCATTGGTTGCATATGTTTTATTCTTGTTGGTAGGTTACACATATACTGGGGCCCTACGTTGCTGGGATCTTATAACTTCTCTTAGAGGATTTCTTTGGTGATGGCGATCACAGATCCTTTTCTCATTGTGAGGTGAGAGGTATCAAGTAATCAAGATATTTTTATAGCTGTTAAGGGATAATGTGCTCCTTTTTTTTTCCCATTAATTTCAGGCATATTTGTACAGAATCTCTTATACCAAATGTATTTTCATTAAAGTTTTTGTCCTCTATTGGCCAAGGTATGCCATGTTGGCTTCTAGGATGCTATATATCCATGAATCTTTCTTTTCCTACTTAACCTCATTCTAACTGTCCTTCAAATTGGTGTTCAGTTGTTTCTTCAACATATCATTTCATGTTCTGGAGCCCAAGCTCATTAGTTGTGCCTATTTTACTTAGGTTCTCAAGTCTTTGTTATTGGGGGTCATTATGATATGTCTAGTTGTGCTAGCATCTTTAACTGGACTTGACTTCTTTTATTTTTTCATCTACTTCTGTACTGACACATAAGATGTTGCCAGAAGATTGCTGTTAAAGAAAACTTGTTTAAAGAAGAATTGTTTAAAATCTAGATTTATTCCCTATTTAGTACACAGCTTAACATTTCATTTAATGTTTAATAATACATCAGAATAATTAGATTCTCAAAGAGGATGTAAATAAAGATTACTTAAGAAATAAAATGAAATCATTTTTGCAAGGTGAATGCATTAGGAAATGATATAAGATCTTCCATGAATATCAGATACTACTGATTGGCATCTCTACTATGACGTGTTTATTTTTGTAGTGGGAGAGCATGTACTCTTATTGTACACTTAAAATTATGGAGACTAGTAGTAAACATTTATAATAAAAATTAAGTTTAATAAATTTATAATGTTTTAAAAATGAGATGCAATAATTAGTTAATACATTTCTGAAATTTACTTGCTCAGGTGAAATGTGGGCTTATAAATAAACTCATCAAGCCTTGAAAACCTAATGAAGCTCCTTTAATTCTGATGCACATTATTAAAACAAGAATAATATCTATAAATATTAAAGACCTGGTATATTAGTTTTATTTGTCAAGTGAATATGTCTATTAGGTTATGAATGAGCTGTAAAAATAAATAGAAATCTTACAATTAAAAATATAACTTACATATAAAAATAAAAACTGAATTAACTTTCTTATAAGAAGTTTTTACTTTTATTGAAACTAGTTTTTGTTTCAAACACATCAGTAAACCTTTCTGGAAATGTCCTTCTTCCTCATAAAGTTTGCATTCCAGTAGAAGACATTGATATGTAAGAAGTGAATGAATATACAAATACATGCCATACATTCACATAGTGATAAGTGCTTTGGTGGAAAATAACCAGGCTCAAAAAAAAAAAAGAAAATGGATGGAAGTTTTGCTTTTTCAAGAGGAGTCCAGGAACAAAGTCATAACTCTAATACTCTAAATTTTTGACTATCTGACAAATACCTGATAGGAAATATATATGCTGTTATTGCTAAGTACCATTGAGTTGGTTCTGACTCATAGTGACCCTACACAGAAAAGAATGACATGCTACCCTGTCCTGTGCTATACTTTCTATTGTTGTTACATTTGAGGCATTGTTGCTGTCCCTGTGTCAGTCCATTTCATTGGGAATATTCTAGTTTTATGCAGACCCTTCACTTTACCAAACATGAAGTCCTTCCCTAGGGACTGGCCTTTTTTGACAGCATGTTAAAAGTATGAAATATAAAGTCTCACCTTCCTTGCTTCTAAGGAGAATTCTGACTGCTTCTTCCAAGACTGATTTGTTCATTTTTCTGATATTCCATCGTATGGTCAATACACGTCACCAACACTGTAATTCCAACACACTGATTCTTCTCTGGTCTTCCTTATACATTTTCAGCTTTCACATAGTATTTTCATTATTGAAAATACCATGGTTTGTGTCAGCCATACCTTAGTCCTTAACGTGACATTTTTTTGCTTTTTAACACTTCAAAGAGGTCTTTTTTTTTTTTTTAAATTCATTAGAGTCTTTAATTTGTCTAGATTTCCGTACTTTTCTTTTTAAAGCTTTTATTGTGAATTGAGTTATAGTTTACATGGGAGATCACTGGTTTTGCACTCAACCAATCGTATTTTTGTTTTATGGCAATGATTACAATCCCCTCCATTCACCATCGGTTAACCTCTCTTCCCTCTTTTTTTTTTTTTTTTGATGTACACAAAAACATGCAGGAATATATAATCATTTAAAAACCAAAGGGCACATTCTTCAAGCCAGCATCCTGCCCGTCAGCATACAGACTCTCTCCTTCCATGAGTCCAGAGTCCTTAGCTTTCTCCTTGCCATTACCTCTGCCTCCATCTCTGGTGTCACTGCTTCCCTGGTCAGAGTTCCATGTTCCACTCATGTTCTCTCTTGATGGTCCTAGGGTACTCTGTTCCTGGAATGTAACATTAACTACTCCTCCCTTTTTGGTACACAACTTCTACCTTTACAGTTGTGACAACCTCAATTAAATTATCATGATAACAATTGCTCAGTATTGAATCAAAAGAATCCTATCTCCATCTCCTTTCACCAGACCCATTTAGACAAAAAACAAAACAAAAACTTATTCAGGGGGGATTCTGCCAACCCCCGTGAGCTCTGGAGCTAAACTCCCTCATGAAAACTTATAGGCCAGTCATTTTGTGCCCTCAAAGCCCCCCTATTTTAGGTAGCCAATGTATCAGCTGCCCATCCCTCTACTCCTGTGTACTGAGGGATAGGCTTGATACATGATGTGAAGACATCTTCTCTCTTGGGTGGTATTTTGAGCTACTACATCCATAAGTAAAGTTCAAGTTCATCGAATTGTAGCAATTTACACTTGTTTCCTGAAACAAACTTCTTTATCTTCCTCTAGTTGAATTCTGATCATCAAGCCATCCAAGTTCAAATGGGTACTATCGGCAAGTTTGGACGTTCTTGTACACCTCCTCCCACTTTATATCAGCTGGACACTTCACTGTCAGCTCCAGCCCACCATGGCTAGGCCAGTGTCTCTAGGACCCTGTTAGGTATTCCAGTCGGCTATAGGTTGAAGATGGGCTTACAAGCTTTCTGCAATCATGTTTCCTGATATTCCTTTCTGTCCCACTCAATATTCGGAAGCCAATATCTGTAAGACAGTCAACACATCTTAACATTATTTCCTCTGTTTAACCCATTCAGACTGTGCCTCGCTACCTGTATCACAGAGCCCTGGTGCACCAAAGTTGAGTATATTTACCCCTGTCTCCTTTAGCCCCTGCAAACCTACCTGTGTTTCCCTATCTTCCTTGTTCTTCTATCGCTCCCCCATCTTGTGTATTGCCCTCGCCAGCACCCATGCTCTGATGTGTCTATCCCCTAACCTGTGCTCTACTGTCCCCTCCCTCCCACCACTGGTAACCAAAAAAAAAAAATTTTTTTTTAGCATGGATAGCTCAAAGAGTTCTTTTGCAGCAAATTTGTATAATTTAATACTTTATTTGATTTATTGACTGCTGCTTCCACGAGTATTGATTACGTTTCAAAACAAACTCTTTGACAGCTTCAATCTTTTCTCAATGATCACATTCCCCTGCATACATCATCAAACAATCAAAGGGTACACCTCACATGCCTGACCCCCAGCCACCAGCACACAACCCCTCTCCCTCCCTGAGTCCAGAGTCCCCAGCCACTCGCTCCTTCTGTCCACTTCATTGTCTCTGTCTCCATCCCCAGTGTCACACTTGCACTTCTCAAACTTCTAGCTTTTCTCCCTTGATGGTTCCAGGGGTCTGAAAAATCAGCCACTCCCCTCCTTTTGTTACCAAAAATTTACTTTTACATTTACCTTTCCAACACTCACTGTCAGACTTGATAGCAATCATTCCCTATTGAACCACAGGAGTCCTTTCCCCCTCACCTTTTATTAACCCCATCCAGAGAGTTTGGAAACAATTCATTGGAGGTTCTATTTTTCCCTGTATCCTCTGGGGCTAGGATCCCTATTGAAAGCTTGTAAGCCAGTCACTTCTTGCCTTTGTAGTCCCCCTTTTTGGGTAGCCAATGTGTAAGTTCCTCCTCCCTGTCTACCCTGTGTACCAAGGGAGTGGGAATAATCCTCACTGTAGAGATTTGTCCGCTCCTTTGTCATACTGTATCCACAAGCATAGGTCAAGATCATCCACTTTTAGTGGATTACTCCTTTTTTTTTTTTAAATGTGTGATTTTTTTTTTATACCATCCCTCAACTCCTGTGATTTTCTTTTATTAGTGTTAGGTGTTTTTAATCAGTTCTTAAGATGATCTCTAAATTCTGATGGGATATACTCAAGGTTGTATAATGCCTCATGTAAACTTGTTTTCATTTTAATTTTCTTCTGCTTCAACTTGAGCTTGCATGTAAGCAGTTGATAGTCTGCTATACAGTTTGCCCCTAGCCTTGTTCTGACTGATGATTTTGACCTTCTCCATCTTTTCTTTCCACAGATGTAGTAAATTTGATTCCTGTGTATTTCATCCAGTGTAGTCCACATGTATAAAGATACCATTTAAGTTGTTGAAGAAAAGTATTTGCAATGAATAAATTGCTGATCTTAAAAAAATTCTATCATGAGGTCAACCATGTCATTTTGATCACTGAGGTCATATTTTCCAGTCACTGGTCCTTCTCCTGTGTTTCCAACTTCCACATTCCAATCACCAATAATTATCAGTGTATCTTGAATGCATGTTTGATCAATTTCACACTGAAAAACATGTTGGTGAAAATCTTCAATATCCTCATCTTTGGCATTAGTGGTTGGTACATAAATATAAGTCTTATGAACTGGCGTTCTTTGTAGCCTATAGATATTATCCTACTACTGACAGTGCTGTACTTCAGCATAGATCTTGAAATGTCATATTTTAACAATGACTGTGACATCATTCCTCTTCAATTTGTCATTCCCAGCATAGTAGATCATATATGACTATCGGATTCAAAATGTCCATTAATAGTTGTTTCAGATCACTAATGCCTAGGATTTTGGTCTTCATATGTTTCATTTCAGCTTTTATTACTTTCTAGATTTGTATTTTGTACTTTCTACATTTTTATTATTAATGTGTGTTTCTAGCTGTGTTTCTCATTTTAAGTCATACTACATCAGCAAATGAAGTTCCTAAAATCTTTGCTCTAGCCTTGTCATTAAGGTTGATTCTTACTGTGAGAAGGCAGCTCTTCCCAAGTTGTATTTTGAGTACCGTCCTCCTTGAGGGGCTCATCATCTGGCACTAAATCAGACAGTGTTTTATTGCTGTATATAAGGATTTCAGTGACCAGTTTTTTCAGAAGTTGATTGACAGGCCCTGTTTTCTAGTCTGTCTTAGTATGGAAGCTCCACTGAATCCTGTCTACCATGGATAATCCTGCTAGTATTTGAATACCAGTGACATAACTTCAGGAATTACAGTGACACACAAGCCACCACACTACAACAAACTGGCAGATAAGTGGTGGAATGAAGCATATGGACTGCAGTAAAAGCATGCCCAGAGGGAAATTTATAGGTATAACTTTCTGCATATAACAGAAGAAGGGTCTCAATCAATACCCTAACTTTACACCTTGAAAAACCAGAAAAGAAGAGCAAACTAAACCAAATGCTACCAAAAGAAAATAAATAATAAAGATGAAGCCTTGCTTAATAACATAAAGACTAGAAAAACCGTAAAGAAAAACCAGTAAAACTAAAATACGAGTATTTTCAGAGGCTCATAAAAATTGACAAATCTTTGTTAGATTGATCAAGAAATGGAAAGCATACAAATATCTAAAATCAGATACAGAAATAAAGAGGATTATCAGAAAATATTGTAACGATTATATGCACGCATAAGATAGCTTAGTTGAAATGGACAGGTTCCTAGAAATACACACATTATCTAAATTGTCTCAAGAAAAAATGAAAGAGGTCAGTGTACCTATAACAAATAGAGATTGAATCAGTAATCAAAAGCCTCCCAATAGAAACAAGCCCCAAACCACATGACTTTACTAGTAGATTCTACCAAACATTTAAAAAAGAATTAACACCAATCCTTCTCAAATTTTTTCAAACTCTAGAAGGTAAGAGAATGCTTACCAATTTGTTTTTTGAATGCAGCATTACCCTGATACCAAAGTCATATAAAAACACCTCAAGAAAAGACAATTGTACAATTTTCTTCTACATCCCTTATGAATATACAAACATCTTTACAAAATACTTGCAAACAGAATCTGGCAGCATATTAAAAGGTTTACACGCCATTACCAAGTATGATTTATCTCAGGAATGGAAGGGTAATTCAACATATGAAAGATCAATTCACTACATTCACAGAATAAAAGGAAAAAAAGAACAAAAATAGGTTATCATCTCAATTGTCACAGAAAATGCATTCGACAAAATTCAAAACTGTTTTCATTTTTAACATACTCAACAAGAACAGACGTGAAATTCTTCAACATGACAAAAGATATATATGAAATACCCACAGCTAACATAATATTCGTACTCTTGATATGGTATTGTAGAATAAGTACTGGACCATGACCCACAAAGTCAGCAGTTTAAACCCATTAGTCATGCCTCAGAAACCCAGTAGAGGGTCATTAAGAGTTGGAATACACTCAATGGCACTTACATTAACAACATAATATTAAATAGTGAAAGAGAAAGCTTTACTCTTAAGATTGGAAACAAAACAAGGATGCCTGCTTTCACCTCTGGTGTGTGCTAGGTGTTGGACTACTGATCTCAAGGTCAGCAGTTCAAATCTACAAGTAGCTGGTGAGACAAAGATGAGCCTGTGTGCTCCCATAAAGATGTTTTTTTTAAAAACACTTTTTATTAGGAATTGAGTGAAGGTTTAAAGAGCAAATCATCAGTTTTACATTCAACAAACCATATACTTTGCTTCATTACATTGAATGCAAGTCCTTCCTTGTACCAACAGTTAGCAATAATTACCTCTGTTTACTTTAATAGTCCGTTCCTGTGTCTCCCACTGTCTTCATCTTTCCTCCTTCTTGTATGTTCCCTGTTCTGTCACCTATGTTGACATGTTTCTACCTCTAGCCTGTGAATAATTTTCCCTTCCCTGACCCGTAACTATCATAGATTATTTTCTTTTCATTACTTAACATCCAATCATACATTTTGTTTCATTTATTTGATTACACTTCCCTCCCTCTTTGGAAACCCTATACAGGGATGCTATGAGTCAAAAACAACTCAACAGCACTTAACAAACTAGATTAGCAGTTACCCTGCTTCCACCATATGACTTCCCTTTTACATTTTGTATTTCACAAATGAATAAAGCAAAAAATATTTGATGTATACATACAAAGAAGCTCTGGTAGCGTAGTGGTTACGAATCAGGCAGCAAACCACAAGGTCAGCAATTTGAAACTACCAGCTGTTCCTTGGGAAAAAGATGAGGCTTTCTGCTCCTGTAAAGATTTATAGCCTCAGAAACCCTGTACAGGGTCACTATGAGTGGGAACCGACTCCACGGCACATAACCACCACCACCATACATACAAAATGAAAATATATAGTCATTTAAATGTTGAAAGGGCACGTTTTGCGAGGCAGCCTCTTGCCTGCAGGCACATACCCTTTCTCAGTCCATGGGCCTAGAGTCCTCAGCTGCTCCCTCTCTATGCCATTGCCTCTGCCACTCTCTCTATTGTCACCAAATCACTCATGCGCTTATTTCTTGATGGTTCTGTGTCCTCTATTTCTGAACTGAAAGATTAACTACTCCCCTCATATAGTTACACATCTTCTACAATTACAGATGTAACCATTGCATTTCATCCTGATCAGTTATTCACAATTGAATCATAAAATCCCATCACAATTATTCCCCATCCCCTTTTACCAGATCCACTTGGAAAAGAGGAAAATTATTCAATGGAGATTCTACTTTACCCCCTCATTCTGAAACTAAGCACACTGACAAAAGCCACTTCGTGTCTTTATAGCACCCCCCCCCTTTTTAAAAAAGTTTTTATTGTGAATTGAGTGAAAGTGTACATGGGAGAATATCAGCTTTACATTCATCCTATCGTATTTCATTTCATTGAAATGATTAAAATCCCCTCCATGCATCATCAAACAGCTAAAGGGTGCACCCCTAAGCCTGCCCTCCAGCTGTCAACACACAGCCCGTCTCTCTCCCTGAGTCTAGAGTCCCCAGCCACTCCATCTCTCCACGTCATAGTCTCTGCCTCCATCTTTGGTGTCACTGCTTCTCTGAATAGGGTCCCACACTCTGCTCTTCTCCCTTGATGGTCCCAGGGTCGTCCGCTCCTGGACTGCAAAATCAACCACTCCCCTCCTTTTGTTACAAAATGTCTATGTTTACATTTCCAACCCTCACAGTCAGTCCTGATAACAATTATTCACTATTGAAACACAAGAGTCTTATCCCCATCTCCTTTCACCAGCCCCATCCAGACAGGTTGGAAACCACTCAGTGGAGATTTTATCGCACCCTCTGGAACTAGGCTCCTTCTTGAAAGCTTGTAAGCCCATCACTTCTTGCCTTTGTAGCACCCCCATTTTGGCTAGCCAATGTCTTAAGTTGCCTATCCCTGTCAACCCTGTGTACTGAGGGGGTGGGAATGATCCTAATGATTCAGTTCCTCTTTTGATCTGCTACATCCATAAGTATAGGTCAGGTTCATCAGATTGTAGTGGATTACTCCTTTTTTCCCTCTTCTTTCTTCCTCTAGTCGAGTTCTGATAATCTAGCCATTGAAGTCAGGACAAGTTGGTACTATCTGCAGGTATGGGTATTCTTGTACATCTCCCCTCTCTTCATATCAGCTGGACGCTTCACTCTCCACTCTAATCCTCTGTGGCTCTACTCCTCTACGGCTCAGGATTCCCCAGGTCTTGCCATATATGTCAGTCCCTTGTTGTGGGCTGTTCTTGTTGGTTCTCAGTCTAAAGAACTCCCTTTAGTATGTTTGAAGTGCTGATTTGGCTTATACAAAATCCTTTGATTTCTGTGTATTAAATGTACTAATATCTCTGTTATATTTGATGGGCATCTTTGCTGGGTATATGATTCTTGCTTTGTTTTTTCCTTATTTCAGAATTTTGTATATCTCTCCCCATTGCTTTTTGCTTGCATGGTTTCTGTTGAGAAACCAAAGCTCCATCTTATTGGTTTTCCTTTGTAGGTAACATTTCTTTTTTCTGTAGCTGCTTTCAGGATTCTTTCCTTGTCTTTGGTTTTGGAGATTTTGATTATGATATTTCTTGGTGATTTTCTTTTCAGGTCTGTCCTACTTGGGTCTCATTCAGCTTCTTAAAAGTTTATCTTCTCTTCTTTTAAGGTATTAGGGAAATTTTCATCCAGAAGCTTTTCAACTATCTTTTTTTCTGTGGTTTTCTGTGTCTCATCCTGATCTTGAATTATGATCACCCACAGGTTATTCCTCTTCATGTTGTCCCACATGAATCTTAAACTTTCTTCAGATATTTTCATTCTTTTTTTGATTGTTCTTCTATTGTAGCAGCATTGAGAGATTTATCTTCAAGCTCATTAATTCTGGCTTCCTTTGATTCAATTCTACTTCTTTGCCATTGTGGTATATTGTACATTTCTAATATTTTAGTATAGATCATCTGGCCATCTGTTTGCTGGTTTTTTATTGTATCCAAAACTATATCTATTTTGTTTAATTGTTCCTGTAGTGCTTTTCTGATCTCATCCTTATTTTCCTTGACCTTTTTGTGGAACATTTGGACCTACCACAATATCATTCTCCTAAACTCTTTTTCAGGTAGTTCCAAAGCCTCTTCTTCCTCAGAAAACATTTTCTAGCTCTTCATCGTGTTCATTTGTTTAAGCTCCTCTGTCTTGTTTCTGTGCATGAACAGAAATTTTATGCTGCTTTTTAGGCATTGTGGTGTGGTATTTTTATTAATTTGGGGAAAGTGTTTTGATATATTCTAAAGTACTTTCCAATTGCCTCTTGGTCGGTGTAATTGTGATCTAGTCTTCCTTTTCAGTGTTTGTATAATTCAGTTAACAGGTGTTGTTTGTTGACCCTGCTCTTGTGTATAGCAAATGATGTTGGCTCTTACCCAGTTGGTGACAAGTAATACAGTTCTGGCTTATCTGTATGGTCACAGTTGTTGTCTCCTGTCAGGTGACACAAGAAAAACGTTTTCTCCTATAAGATATCATGAGAACTTAAAACACAAAACTAAAACCAAGATTTATAAAAACCCTGAAAAGCAATATAGATAGAATAAAACTAGAAAAAAGGGGAGAGAAAAAAAAAAAGAAAGAAAGAAAGAAAAATCCCCAAACCAACAAAAAGCCATGAGCTAGCTGTGGGAGAATAAGAGTAATTTTTTATTATCAACCAATGGACTCATCTTCACAGCCACTTGAGAAATTTCACAGTGTTCATACTGTGCCTTTCTGAACTATCACCAGCTTTTTTCTTTCTCTTATCCTTTTTTTTTTTCCCCCTCAAGTCCCCATTCAGCTGTTTTCTCCTAATGAGAACCAGCCCAGGGTTGGCTATGCCCAATTTAGAAGGGACTGCAGGTGCTGGCTCTTTTTGTTGTCTCCTCTCACTTTGTTTATGTGCCCAGCTGAAGGATCCACATGGGACCTTCTTTGGGATTATGTACTCATACAAGTCTTCCTTCTTTGTCCCTGTAAATTGCCGGCAGGTTTCTGCAACAGGAATGTTCTCCTGTTTCTCACTCTGCTCACTCCCATTCAAAATGGCTACAACAGGTCATGTTGGCTACCCCCCCATTAGAAGTCACCTCTTTTCTTGCTTTGGTTCAGATTCTTTCTCCTGGTAAGCATTTGTCCATTTGTTTATCCCTTTATCTGAAACTCAGAGTTTCGGACTGTCCTCTGAATCTATTATGTCTGGTGTCTGTGTTTTTGCTGAAGAGGGTCTGCTATGGGCCTTTCTGCCTAGTCTGCCATCAAGCCTTTCCTCCCTCACTCCCATAAAGATTTTCAGCCTCTAAATTCTAAATGGAAAATGGGTGTGGTGCAGCAGATGTTTTAGACTGAAAGGTCAGTTTGTACTGCAAGACTGGCAGTTCAGGCTCACCAATGGCTCCTCAGAAACCCTCCATGGGATTGCTATGAGTGACTTGATGACACTGTACAATAACAACAAAGTCCAATATAGGGTCATTATGAGTCAGAATCAATTTGATGGCAGTTGGTTTGATTTGATTGATACTGAATGCTGAGGCAAATTTCTAACCAGAGCAATTATACAAGAAAAAGAAATAAAAACCATACAGATCAGAAAAGAAGTTAGATTATATCTTCACAGATGCCATGATTTATATACAGAAAGTCCCAAAGCTTACTACAGCTAATAAATAAATTCAGCAAGTTGTAGCACATAGGATCAACACACAAAATTAAGCATATTTCCATATATTAGCAATGAACAGTCTTTAAAGGAAATTAAGAAAACAATTCCATTAGCCATTAAGAAAATTAAAAATAAAGTCACGTCTATCTGAATGGCCAAAACACAACAACTAAAGAAAAATAGTGACAGTGCCAATCCAAGTGAAGATGCTATAAATATAAATAAAATTATAAATGTGAATGTAACATAAAACAGTCACTTTGAAAAACACTTTATAAAACTAAAGGATGGCTTTATGACCCAGTGGTCTATAAATGAGCAAAACATGGCCACTGTGTATTGAGCTATTTCACACTCATAGCAACCCTATATAGGTTTCTCAGGAGTTACTGGTGGTTTGAACCACCAATCTTGTGGTTAGCAGTCCAGTGCTTATCTTACAGTGCCACACCATTGACTCCAAGTTATGTACTTCTTCAAAGTTTGCTAATGTCTATTAGTACCCCCAAATCCTATCAACATCAAACTTAAATTTCTGTGCATCAAATTGTTTTTAAAATACCCCAAATAAGCTGATTTTCGGCCAGTTAGTTCCTGTTTGCTTTATCTATCCTTCAAAAATGCATCTGACATCTGCTAGCTGTAGCTAAGATGAAACCTTGCAGTTCTTAGGAACCCTAACTAGGTCGCATCTTCATTTCTTCAGAGTTTTGTGGCCAGGAGACCACTCATCAAGCTGCAGATGGACATCATAAGGGCACACGTTAGTCTTCTCTGCCCCTTTGTTCTTTTCCGAGTTTATCTTTCTTTATTTCCCCTGGTTTCTCCCTCAGACTCTTGCCTCTGGAAAACCTCTTTCTGGGGGTACTGCCTCCAGCATGTGGCTGTTAATGTGTTGGCCCCAATGAATAGCTTGTTGTACAGTACTCCTACCCTTTGGTCATTTCTTTTTCCTTGATTGTCTCTTGAACTTCTTCAGATTCACTATACCCAGAAAATACACTTTTGCACATTTTTTGTGGAATAATGGAAAGTTAAGTTCACAAAAACCCTGTAAATTAGTGATAGTCATTTTGTTGAAAACAGCCAAGACATCCTTGAATATTTGAATGTTTACAGAAAATGTGGTACATCCACACCATGGAAGAATATTCTCAGCAAAGAAAATGAATGAACAATTGATATATAACAACTTGGGTGAGTCTTTGGGGAGTATGAATATACTGAGTGAAAAAGCCAATCTTAAAAGGTTACATACTGTATGATTCCACTTATTTAACTTTCTTGAAATAAAATATGTATGAATTGAGAACAGACTTTTGGTTGTCAGGGGTTAAGGATGGGGAGTGGTGGAGATTGATGTGGTGATGAAAGATAAACACAGGGATTCTTGTGGTGTTTGTGCTGGTTTGTATCATGACTGAGGTGGTGGATGCATGACAGGAACCTACACAACTGATAGTTACCTAGAACTAAGCACATACACAGTACTATGGGGGAAATCTGAATAAGATCAGATAATTGTATCAATGTCAATATCCTAGTTGAGATATTGTACTATAGTTCATTAAATGTTACCTTAGGAAAGCATGGACTACCACCAAGAAAGAGGGGCCAGGAGCAGGGTGTGTCCACTGGACACAGGGTTTCTGTGCCATAAACCTCCAAGACCCTGGGGGCAGATTAGTACTAAGACACATGGAGATCTCCAAGGGACACCAAGCCCACAGATGTTGAAAGGAGACAAGGACCTTTCTCCAGAGCTGACAGATAGAAAAAGTTTTACTCTAGAGTTAGCACTCTGAATTTGGACTTCTAGCCTCCTAAACTGTACCCAAGGTCCTAATGAAATGCAATCTAAAAAAGCTCCTACTTCAATAAGTTCTAAATCATATGAAGACATGTTGAAGCTTTCATCTAATTTTTGGACCAGCACTTGGACAACTTCTGTTGAAGTCATGGAAATTTCTTCTGTGAGTGTGACTTTAAGATCCAGGAAACTAAAGGATTCTATGTGATCTTCATTTACAACCATTCTACCATCCTTTAGAGTCTTGAACGCCTACCCCAAAGGAAAGGTAGCAACTCACTGCTCTTCTATCAATAACTTCATTGGCCAGCACATGATGCTTTCTGTGGAACCAGATGACAACTTTTTCTTAATTTTCAAGTTGCCTAAACATAGCAGTGAATAAGAAAGACTGTAGAAGAATTTATGCTTTTGAGTTATGGTGTTGGAGGAGAATATTGAAATTTCCATGGGCTGCCATAAAGAACCAACAGATCTGTGTTGGAAGAAGTGCAGTCAGAGTGCTCCTTGGAGGTCAAGATGGCCAAACTTCATCTCTCATACTTCGGACATATTGTCAGGAGGGACCAATCACTGAAGAAGGATATAATGTTTGTTAAGGTGGAGGGTCAGAGAAAAAGAGGAAGACCCCCAGTGAAATGGATTGGCAAAGTGGCAACATCAGAGGGCTCAAGCGTGGCAACAATTGTGAGGTTGACCCAGGACCGGGCAGTGTTTCATTCTGTTGTGTGCATAGGGGTCGCTATGAGTCAGTACCGACTCAATGGCACCTAACAACCACAGCAACAATAAACATAGCAGACAAGAAGTGTGCTCAGCTTGGGTCTAAGGCCCCAGGACAAAGTTATCCCAAAGGAAAAAGATATCAAAAGAAATCTGGAGTTTCACCCTGGGATTCACCTTTTCCCCAGAGGCTAATAAGGAAGTTAATGGAACAGAAATTGCAAGCAGTATCAGAGAAAGTCTCCCAGGGACTCTCTGGACTACATTGTATATTAAAAAGTGACCTGGATGATCAAATTAATATGAAGAGGAGGATGCTAGGAAAGAAGAGGTGGAGAGTAGAAATGCTGAGATACTGTCTCAGCACAGTAACAGCATCATGAATGTGGACCAAAGAAGCTAAGGCCAGGACTTTGCCATGCTACAAAGCACCTCTACAGATCCCATTCGCTCTCTCCTTTACCAGTGAACAAACAAAAACAGTGTCATATGGAGAGAGCAAAAGAAATACAACCATTGAATCTAAGCTAAAGCAGTAGCTAAAGCGTTTGAAAGGAACCTAAGAAGAAATAAAAATCAAGAGTTTTATTGCGCTTGTAGGATTGAATGAAAGCCATGGTGCATAGTGGGTTACAACTAGAGCGGCTAACTACAAGGTCAGCAGTTCAAACTCACCAAGTGTTCCATAGGAGAAAGATAAGGCTTTGTGTTCCCATAAAGATGTACAGCCTTGCAAACTCTATACAGGGTCACTGTGAGTCAGAATCAACTCACTGGCATACAGCAGCAGCAGCAAGAGTGAATGAGGAATGCTGGTGCACTGTGGGGTAGGCATTGAGCTGTTGTTGTTGTTGTTGTTAAGTGCCATTAAGTTGGTTCTGACCCATAGTGACCCTGTATAGGGTTTCCAAGGAGCAACTGGAAACCTTGCAGTTCAAATCAACTTTTCAGCCCGGTGCATTAACTCACAGCACCACACAAGGACTGTTTGTTAATATTTCTTATTAATAAGTAATAATTATGTCCACACCATGCTACATCAGAAGTGATGTAAAAGTGGTATTGTTGGGCTACTAACTGCTAAGTCAAGGGCTCATACCTACCAGTCACATCCAAGAAGAGAGATGAGGCCATGTGCTCCTGTAAAGATTTATAATTTCAGAAGCCCAGTGGAGTAGGTCTACTCTGCCCTGTAGGGATGCTCTGCATCAGAATCAACTGGATGGCAGAGAGTTTTATTTTTTGGTTTGAGGGATAAATGACAAGAAGGAGGAAATAGAAAAATATACAGAGACGTTGTTCAGAAAGAAATGCTAAAACCTTGTCACCCTGGAAAGATACAGTCTAGAAAAACTACAACTCCAGGTCCAAGAAGTGACTTCCCCAAGACAGATAAAGCAGTTCCAGTGAAAGTAAATGAACATTGTCTCCTGCCTCTCTTGATGGAGCAGCTTCCATTTTTCTATGCTTCTGGCCAGACACTAAGCAAAATGTGGAAATAGTAACTAGCACAGGTTCAACAGCTCAGAAAAGATGCATGTGGAGAAAATTGGCCAAAGAAGAAACTCCAGAATGACTCAGAAGAAGGCTTCAGCAAGCATGACCTCCTTCCTACACTTGTTAAGAGAGAATATGAACCTGACAAGAAACTGCAAGACTTCAAGGATCTCATTAACCGGCAAAGGTTGATGCAATCAAATACCAAAGAAAATCAGCAGCAAATTGTTCATGCCAGCAGATATTATGATGATTATAGAGTTCAATTGCCTGCCCAAAGGACGAGAATGAGGGCCTGGGAAGAAATGGTTTTAAGTAGCTACTTGAAAAAGATTTACAAATTCAGGAGCAAAGATTACAGGACCTGAGAAACTATGCTACAGAAAAACCAATAAGAACAAAAGAACAGAAAAACAAAAGACTCAGTGGAGAAGTACTATAAAAACCAGTTTTCTTGGACATTCTTGTGATACAGCTCTGTCTGCAATCACTCAAAACCAGAGAGAAATCCGAGGTCCAGACATTACATAGGTGAAGAGGGAGTAGAGATCTAAGATGGAGCATGTAATTCAGCGACTACAAAACATTATAGCAACGATGCTTTCTTCTGGGAAGTGGGAGCTGAGTGCTTCAAATCTCAGCTTCATCTGGATTTCTTTATCTCTTTCTTTTTTTGTTCCCAACTCTTTCTTGTATATTGCCTTCCCTATCATCTGAGTTAATATGTTTTGTACCCTCTAGCCAGTGAGCCACTCTCCCTTCCCTCCCAACCCTGGGAATCATCAGAGCATTTCTTTGAGTATGATGGTTTCCTTTCATTGCAGTAAAGGAAATGAATCCTGATTTTACCAAGGGAAGTTTTTGGAAACCCTTACCAGAGCAGAGCTAAAAGTGATAGTGTAAACCAGAAGAATTATTTAGAAATTCCTAATCTATGTATTCATCCAGTAGTTTTTATGAACTAATTTCTAAATAGAAATTGTTTCAATAAAAAAAAAATTATTCTAGGGGAAAACTGCATAGCTGGTGCATAGGATTTCTCAGAATTGTTTCCCATAATTGCATGTCAGTCTACATTTAATTCAAAGCATACAATAAACAAAGCATTGATAACTCTGCTTGAGTAATCGTTGTTTTGGTGACTACAAAGTGATGGTTTTTAAAAAATCTGTCATTCCTTCTTCCTTTACTGGCTAGCAGTATTCTAAAACAGCAACAACAAAGTTTGCTATTTTTACTGGTGATCTCTATCATATCTTAACTGTGAGCTGAATTACTAAGGGTGACTTTTGTTATACAATACTCCTTATTGTACTGCCAACCTTGTGGTTCGTAGTCCAGGGCTGATCCTATATTTGCCCACTAATAACTTATCCTGACATGTTTACATTTCCAACTGCCTCTTTGTATCAGGTTGAACCTGGTACCTTTATTAAAGCAACTTGAAAATTTCTGATTTGTGCCCTAAAATTTATTTTGTTGCTTCTATCCAAGTTTTTCTGGGTTTTGGCTTTGTGGCGGTAGGAATGTGATGTGTACTTTCCTCTCTTCCCCATTTTTCTTCTCTTTCAGACCTACTTTCTGCGTAGAGTGTATTTATTTCCCCTTCCTTGCTGGGACTTCTTTTATATCATTGATTCTTCCTTCTTCTTTTTTTTGATGTTTTACGGTGCATTATGTGATAGTTTATATGGAAGAACATTAGCTTTACATTCATCCTGTTGTATATAGTTTCATTGTCATGGTTACAGTCCCCTCCATGCATCATCAACCAACAAAAGGGTATATCATACAAGCTTACCCCCCACCCCCGCCCCGGTCATCAGCACACAGCCCCTCTTCCTCCTCTCTGGGTCTAAAGTCCCCAGCTGCTCCATCTCTCCATGTCATCATCTCTGCCTCCATCTCAGGCATCACTGCTTCTCTGGGTAGGGTCCCGCTCTCCACTCTTCTCCCTTCATGGTCACAAGGACCTCTGCTCCTAGCCTGCAAAGTTAACCACCCCCTCCTTGCTACAAAACGTCTACCTTTACATTTCCAGCCCTCATAGTCAGTCCTGATAACAATTATTCACTATTGTATCACAAGAGACCCATCCGCATTTCATCAGCCCCGCCTAGACAAATTGGATACCACTCAGTGGAGATTCTACCTTCTTCCGTGCCCTCTGAATCTAGGTTTCCTCTTGAAAGCTTGTAAGCCAGTCACTTCTTGCCTTTGCAGCCCCCCCATTTTGGGTAGCCAATGTCCAAGTTGCCCATCCCTGTCGACTCTGTGTATGGAAGGGGTGGGAATGATTCTTGCTGTAAATATGTGTTTCCTGTTTTTAGCTGATTCCTCCTTCTTTAGGTGACATTTGTCTTATTCCTCCATTTGGAAATATGTGGAAAGAAATTGGATTAGAAAGAAGAGGAAAACTTGAACAGAATTTTAAAAAACTATATTGTTGCCACATGGATTTATATATTGTCCTGTTTAATATTACACTGTATCAGAAACTGCTGAGAGAGAAACATGAAAGGGAATCCTGGGTTTATTAAAAAATGCAATATATAAGTACATTCAAATTTACAAAGGCTCCTTTAAAGCCTTGTGTGGCGCTGTGGGTTAATGCGCCAGACTGCAAAGCCATTTGAACTGCAAGGTTGGTGGTTCAAGCTCACCAGCATCTACTTGGAAACCCTATCCAGTGTGCCTATGGGTCAGAACTGACTCGATGGCACTTAACAACAACAACAAGCATAGTTGTTTACAAAATGGGCTGCTAACTAGAAGGTCAGAAGTTAGAATCTACCAACTACTCCATGGGAAAAAGAAGCTTTCTTCACCCATAGAGATTTACAGCCTTGAAAAACCTATACGGGGTTACTGTGAGTTGGGTCTGACTCAATAGCACACCACCACCACTTTTATATTGGCAGAAACTTGGAGATTTTTAATGTGCAAATATGGCTGTATTTTCCCTCTACCCTACTTCAAGATTTTGTCAAAATGTATCGGACTGGTGAGAAAATTTATTTCAATTTCAGAAATAAAATTTTTTAAATCTTATGTTAAACTCTTCATCCCTTTGCATGTATTTTTTATAACATGCTTTGGTTTTAAAATCATGTTAGCAGTTGACTAGCTTAACTTTAAATGGGACAGGAGTTTTGCAGTTTGCTATATTCCTTACCTGTAGCCACTTGGAAAAAGGCAAACATTTTTCAATCTGAAGAGAATCCAGAATATTACCTATGCTGCTGCTACTGCACGTCATTGAATTAGTTCTGACTCACAGCGACCATATATAGCGAAGGTTTGCAAGGCTGTAAATGTAGTGGTTACGAATCGGGCTGCGAACAAGGTCAGCAGTTTGAAACTACCAGCTGCTCCACGGGAGAAAGATGAAGCTTTTGCTCCCGTAAAGATTTACAGTCTCGGAAACCCTGGGGTCGCTATGGGTCGGAACCGACTCGACGGCACTTAACACAAATCTTTAAGGGCGCAAATAGTCCACCTTTCTTCTGAAGAGGTGCTGGTGGATTCTAACTGCCTTGGGGTTAGCAGCCCAGTGTTACACTTTGCTATTGGTGTTCGAGTCCTGGTGTAGCACTGGACTGCAAAGTCATTTTGAACTGCAAGATCGGCGGTTCGAGCTTACCAGCCACTCCTTGGAAACCCTATACAGGGTTGCAATGAGTCAGAACCAACTCAACGATGCTTAACAACAACAATAGGACTCTTTATAGTATTACCCATTATTGTTGTTGATAAGTGCCATTGAGTCGTTCCAACCCATAAGAATCCTATATAGGGTTTCTGAGGAGTGGCCGGTGAGTTTGAGCAGCTGACTTTGCAGTTCAAACAAAACTTGTGGTCGAGTACATACTCTGCAGCACCATTTCTAGTAGGATCCTTGTGGAATATTTTAGTAATATGATTGTAAATTTGCACAATAGTCCGTAAACTCTCTTTACTTACTACAGCTAATTCATAATCTCCTTTTCATTGACAATTAATATTTAAATATTTCTGCAGTTTAAAGATGGAACCAAAAACCAAGGGATTAAAACAACAGCAGCAACAGCATAAAAAACTTCTGGCAGCAATGCTCTCTCAAGATTCTTTCGAATCCATCCACAGCCCTACCCCATCTGTAACAGAAGAAGATATTGATAATGAAGATGATGCAATGGAATTGCTGGGTAATTTTAAAAATTAATAATTTCTATTTTCTTCTTTGGTGTTGTAACAATATGTAGTGATTTAAGAGATTATAAACACATCTGAATAGTCTTGTCTTACAGGAAAGAAAATGTTTGAAGACATGCTTTATTTACAATAGACCTTCATTAAATTGCATGTAAGAACTAAGTTTAACTTTAAATAATCTAAGCATTTGAAGTATTTATTAGACTATATTTTGTGCTTTGTATATGCAGAACTTTATGTCATTCTGATTACTTAATCAAGCTTTTTCTCTGTGCAACTGTGATAAAAGCTCAAGCCTGTCTGCTTTATTCTCTGATAATAATTGCGTGATTCACAAGTGTTTTCTATAATATGTACCCAAAATACGTAATTCAGTCCTCATCCAAGATGTCTTTCCTGCTGTTTTGATGATGTTCCAGGAAAAGAGAGTAAAGATTTAAAGGGATAGATAGTAGATTCATGTTTTATGTTTTCCATAAATGACAGAGAAGTTTGCAGAAAATTCAAAGTTTTTACAGGCCCCTTAGTTTCATAAAAACCTTATTATATTTTATATGTAGAAATTCATTTTCTGTCTTTTAATGATACACATATATAATTTTTGGTTTATCAGAAATGTCTTCATGGTAAAGCTATTAATTGAACTTTCCCCCTTGGGAATCCTTTTTGTAAAATAAGGAAATGTCTTTTATTTCGGAGAGTCTGCTCCACATATAAAACCACATGTTTTTAAATTGAAATCACTTATTCTATTATAAATAATTAGAACAACTTTCAAATAGTTTGTAAAAATATATTATGTTTTAATTGAAAGAAAACCATGCAATCATTTGGAGACTTCAAATAAGTTTATTGAAATATCTCTTAATTCACAAGTCTACTAATGTACTATCTGGTCGACGATGTTTTTTATGGTACAATAACTGCATTCAGTCCTGCTGTGGCGCTGTGGGTTAATGCGCCAGACTCCAAAGCCATTTGAACTGCAAGGTCGGCAGTTCAAGCTCACCAACTGTTTCTTGGAAACCCTATACAGGGTCGCTATGGGTTGGAATCAACTCAATGGCACTTAACAACAACTACAACAAAATATCATGGCATTTTCACTATTTGCTATTACTGTTTTGTAACAATTAAGTGTGAGTATTTTTTTAAAGGACTCTTTTTACTCATCAGAGGATCAAACTTGCCAGCCACTCCTCAGAAACCCTATAGAGGATTGATATGAGTCAGAACTGACTCAGAGCATTAAACAACAACAAATCATGGCCGTGGACAATTTGCTGGATATGGCACATTGAATTTATATTTCATTAACACTTACTGTGTGCTAAGCACTGTGCTTGATACTGTGGACATACCGAAAAAAAAAAAAAATCATGTTCTCTATATGTAGGAATTTTACTTTTTAGTGTTCTCAATAAAAATGTAAATTTACCACTCTAGTAGTGTTTGCCACATGTGCTCATAGGATTCAGCACACAGTGTTCATAGGAGTGACATTGAATGCAGGAGCTGGTGACCAGGGGATGCTTCCTAGAGCAGCTGATTCTTCAGGTGTGCCCTAACAGACAAATAGATGTCAGTTCAGAAGGCCCAGTGTGATTATTATCCTCTTTGGTTTGTTCTCCTAGGTAGGTATGATCTCTTTGGTAATTGTGCTCTATAACTATGCTTGTAAATTGTTCTTCTGCTTTGGTCAGCAACAGAAGGAAAATCTTAAGCAGTGATTGACCATGGAAGGGCTAGAAGGTTGCTTGTTTAATATTAGTGTTGATATTTTGGCTCATTAACAACATTGGGTTATGCCAATATCCTCCTTTCTCTCTTTCCTTCACTGCAAGTGAAAGCAGCTGTTCTCTATCTTGTGAAGGTAATCTTTTGAAGAAATCTAGACATGCTAAGAATCACACAGGGAATTAATCCTGGTAGCCTTAGAAATATCTAGGCAGTGTGGAGAAAACCATACTTCACGATTCAAGAGATTTTTTTGCATAGTCTCAGGCATCCACACAGTGCCAGTTTTTAGTCTTCTAAGCTGAAGACTGGAGGAATGGGTTTAGTAAGTTGTCTATGATGAGAAATTAGCAACTGGTCTCCATTTACTTATTACTTTTTTCACTTAGATATTTTAGTCTGCGATTTAGGCAAGTTTCAGAATGAGAAGTGGGCACACCACTGGACTTTCTCTGTGTAATCCAGTGTATCTCAGCACAGTCACATGATGATCCCTAAATTCTGAGGTTTCTTTGTGATAACCTGGAATGTTCCAAGTTCCCTGGGCTATCACCTAGAATATTGCAATCTGCAACTCACCATGTTGCCCAGTTGTCTCAGAGAACAAAGGCCATATAACAGAAAATTCTCTCTAAAACTTGACTTAGATCAGAAACTCATCATTGAATGAAATGTTGTTGGTATGTGGAATATATTTGTCTCCAATACCCAAATACACCTGCTCATAAACATCATTTAATTAATTAAAACAAGTAACTCATTGCCATCGAGTAGATTTTGACTCAGAGTGACTCCGTAGGCCAGCATAGAACTGCTCCCTAGCATTTCAGAGCCTATAAATCTTTATGGAAACAGATGGCCTCATATTTCCCCCATAGAAAGGCTGGTGGGGTTGAACTGGAAAACTTTCAGTTAGCAGTCCAATGCTTAACTCACTTCACTACTAAAAATATAGATTTAGAGTTCTCTTCAAAAGTAACTAGTGTATACAAGTTCATGGTTTATAATGTTACGTATGCCTTTTACTAATTTAATGGCTCATCTCTTTTGTGAACTAAAACAGATGTGCAGAAATAATTTCAGGTAATATAAGAGTTAAGAAACTTTTCAGTCATGATGTTATCATAGACAAATATGCAGAGAATTAATTTAAAATAAAAAAAGTTATTAAGTTATTCTATTTTAACACTTGATGTCTTCAGTAACCATGTATCGACAATTCATCAAATTTCAAGTTTTGCACTAATTCATTATGAAACTGCATAGTGCCTACTATCCTAGTCGCACTGTAAGATAGCTAACTGCTCTGGACTGCTGACCACAAGTCAGCAGATCAAACCCTCCACCTGCTCCTCAGAAACCCTATACAGGGTCATTTTGATTAGGAACTGAGTCAATGGCACAACAACAATAGAATAGTCCTTTAAAAGATTTATGTTTAGGAAATCCTGTGGAGCAGTTCTACTCTGTTCTGTAGGGTCTCTGTGAATCAGAATCAACTAGATGACACATAATACCAACAATCCTTTAAAAATTATATTTCCATATTTTTGTTTAGTATAATAAAATTTTAAGATAAAATTTTTAGAACTCTGATTCCAGAGAAATATATGTAGTTATGTATGATTCAAAATGCTATGCTCTTACAAAGTTAGGTGAAATCCAATTTTAGTCCATAGAGTAACTGTCATTGTAGGTTGTAATAGAGATTTTGATAGATAAAATATGCTTTTCAGCACAAATTTTGTACAATGTTTTCAAAGACTTACTGTTTGATGGAATTTTAATTTATTATGCATGTGAAGCACTCTGCAAGCCTTGTGAGGTGATAAATAAGTGTAAGGTATTATTATTAGTAATGTTAACACAAAATAGGCTAATTTCTAAGTAAAATTAGTTGATTTGAAGGAAAAAAATAGCCTTCTAGTTGAGCCAGTAGGAATCAGTAAAACTATATCCTTGTTTTGGTTATTAAAGAAGATGCCGTTGTTAATGCAAACTGATTAATATTTAATTATTCTCAGGTAGTTTAATTGCTTATTTGTGAATTACTTTTCCTAAGTGTATTGAATACCTGAAAATAAAATAGAAAATAAAATTATTTATAATTTTAAAAATAGATTAAATATTCTCTGTGAGATTTTTTAAATTACTACTTATAAATTCACTCAGCATGGTACAAAAGTAGCTTAATAAGGAATTAGTGTGCATCAGCGATTAAAATACCAAATGTGTGGGATTTTAATATAGAACAGTTTTTAGAAACTCTTAGGTATATCTATTTTAATAAGTAACAATTTCAAGAAACTCTGAGGTTGGTGCTCTATATATTGATTATAATACCTGCCAAATCACTTCAAAGTAAGTAGCTCTTACTTTCAAATTTAAGGTAATTTCAAATGTTCTAGCAATTATGTTGGAAATTAACAGCCACACTGAATCAAGCATTATAGAGATCTTGTACATGTTTTCAAAATATTACTTAAGCCAATTGAAGAGATGATACAATGATAGAAAATAATTTTATAAAATTTTTATATATTTTATTCCATTCATTTTCATAGACAACTTGAGGAACTTTATTAGTTTAATAGATATTTCAGCTTGAATGAGGGTAAATCATTAATAATGCTACTGGTATTCTAGGCCATACATATCCAGGCATATTCCAAACAAAACGTGTTCAAGCACATGTCTGTGATCATGTTCTCTCAGTGATACACGGAATTTGTCATTGTGTTAGTCTTGTTAGGGTGTTTTCAAATAAAAGCTTTAGTCAGAACAATGACTTGCAATGGAATCTGTTGGGTCAGTTAAATGTAAGGCATAAAGGTCAACTCAAAAGGTTATGACAACTATTTGGGGGGACCCAAAGGCCTAATCTTAATATGCTATCAGGAGGGACCTGATTGGCAAAGTAAAGTGTCAGTGAAAAAGAAGAAGGCCTTCAATGAGGTGAGTTGACACAATGGCTGCAATATTGGGTTTAAGCATAACAGCAGTTGTGAGGATGGTACAGAACCAGGCAGTGTTTGCTTCTATTGCATATAGAGATCTCTATGAGTTGGAACAGACTTAACAGCACCTAACAATAAAAACAATCTCAATAGATTTTCTCAAAAGACAGAGAAAACTGCATTGGTGAGAAAAAGGCCAGGAAAATTGCACTGAAGAATTTGTTCTCTTTGGGACAAAGTACCTGCTCATTCTTCAAGGGTAACAAGGACATTTTTAGGAGAATTTCAGTGGAAAACCTTACCCCATCCTCCCTATAGCATTGATCTTGCCCCTTCAGGATTACTTTTGTTCCCTAACCTCAAGGATCATTTAAAAAGAACACTATGTGAGTTTCTTCTAGGAAGCCCAAACTTCCATTTTGGTGTTGTGTCAATCAAGAGGCACAGAATTCTATGGAGAAAGATTGTTGTTGTCATTCAATGCTGTAGAGTCAATTCTGACTCATAGCAACACTGTATTAGGGTTTTCCAGGAGCAATTGGTGAGTTTGAACCACTGACCTTGTGATTCTGATGATCTTTCGGTAGAGTGCTTATCGTACAGTGCCACACCAGGAAAAGCATTGTTGTTGTTACGTGCCATCGAATTCATTCTGACCCATAGTGACCCTGTATAGCATTTCCAAAGAGTGGCTGGTGAGTTTGCACTGCCAACTTTGCGGTTCAAACCGACCTTGCAGTCCTAGTGTATTATCCCACAGCACCATACCAGAACTCCAGGAGAAGGGTTGTTGTTGTTGTTGTTACTATGTGCTGTGGAGTCCGTTCCGACTCATAGCAACCCTGTACAGGGTTTCTGAGGCTGTAAATTTTTACAGGAGCAGAAAGCCTCATCTTTCTCCCTCAGAACAGCTGGTAGTTTCGAACTGCTGACTTCGCGGTTTGTTTATTCATTCGTCTATTGATGGGCACTTAGGTGATGTGCATCTTTTTGCTACTGTGAACAGTGCTGTAATGAACATTGATGTGCTTATATGTATGCATGTTTTGGCTTGTATTTCTTGTAGATCTATACCAAGTGGAGGAATTGTTGGATCATAAGGTATTTCTATTTTTAACTTTCTGAGAAAGCGCCATACCACTCTCCAGAGTGGTTGAATCATTTCACAGTCCCATCAGCAGTGTAGGGGAGGATTCCAGTCTCTCCACACCTTCCCCAGTATTTGTTGATTTTTTTTTTTAACTTCATTGATCTCTCATTGTTGTTTTGATTTGCATGTCTCTCTGGTGTGGCGCTGTGGGTTAATGCGCCAGACTACAAAGCCATTTGAACTGCAAGGTC
>NW_006408554.1:9611609-9613697 GCF_000296735.1 Chrysochloris asiatica | reverse complement strand
ATTCAATGGAGGTTCTACCTACCCCTGTCCCATCTGGAACTAGGCTCCCTCTTGAAAGCTTGTAAGCCAGTCACTTCTTACCTTTTTAGCTCCCCTCCCCCCCCCCCACCCCCGCTGCCATTAGGGTAACCAAAGTCTAAGTAGCCCATCTCTGTCAGCCCTGTGTACCAAAGGGTTGGAAGTGATCCTTGTTGTAAAGATTTGTTCCCTTTTTTAAACTACCACATCCATACGTATAGGTAAAGTTCATCAGATTGTAGTGGGTTACTGGTTTTTTTTTGTTTTTTTTTTTGAGAGGGGGCGTTTCCTCCCACTTCTTTCTTCTTCTAGTTGAGTTCTGATCATCCAGCCATCTAAGCCAGGTCAAGTGGGTACTATCTGCAAGTATGGGTGTTCTTGTGCATCTTCCCTCATTTAATATCAACTGGATGCTTCACTCTCCACTCAAGTCCTCTGTGGCCATGTCACTGCCTCCAGGCCCAGGAGTCTCTGGGTCTTGCTGTAACTGCTGGCCGTCCAGGTCTCAACCCAGGTTCACAGCAGTCTATTGAATGTGGTAGGACTTAGATCCCAACTTGATTGCTGTTTTTCCTCCCTCTTCCCCTTGTCAGTGACCAGCGTGGTCACTAGCCAGACCACATGCCTGATCGTGTATTCCCCTTGAGTTTTAGTCTTGGAAGGGAGTTTGCTCTGAGGGGACCCGACCACTTTCCTTGATGGTTCCCAGGTGAACATCTTACTTGTTCTTGTAGTAATGAATTATACTACCATTATTGTTTCTGATTTTTCCTGCTGGTCTTTCTTCATGTAGTATCTTCTGTTCTTCTAACCACTCCAGGCTGGTCTGTTCCTCCTTTCCAGTGGAAATTTCCCATCTCATCAATTCTGAATGGGATTCTGGTTTCCACCTATGGTCTTATGCAATGCAAAAGCTCCATAGGAGGTTTCTTTCACTAGGCAATTTCTAGCCCCCTTTAAGTTATTCCAATCAGTTATAGGCTGAACACAGGCTTACAAGCCTGTGATGTTTCTGGCTATCATTCTCACCCACCCCCAACACACACACCCTCAAGTGTCTATTATACAATGATAGGCAAGGGAAACCAAGATTCAAAAAACAGCCAAGCATCTTAACATTATTCCCTTCTTTAAACCTTTCAAACCATGCCTAAATCCCTATATCCTGAAGCCCTGTTATTCCAAGGTTGTGCATACATTATCATTTACCTCTGTCTCACTTAGCCCATGCGAACCTGCCTAACTGTACTCCCATCCATCTTGTTCTTCTGTTCCCCAATCCCCTTCTTGTGTATTTTCCCCCATCCCCCTGCCCCCCAGCACCCAAGCTATCTTGTGTCTATTCCCTACCCTGTGCTCTATCTTCTCCCTCCGTCCCCTCCTCTCATCCCATACATCCCGGTGATCAGCAATTATATATAGAGTTTTTTCCCCCCTGTTGGGTGGATTCTTTTTCTTAGTCTTTTACAATAATGGTCTTTTGCAGTATTTCTCCATTTGTGACTGACCAATTTCACTCAGCATAATGTCCTCAAGGTTCATCCATATTATGCGCTGGTTTGCAGTTTCCTTGTTGTTCTTTAAGGTAGAGTAGTATTGCATTGTGTGTATGTACCACAGTTTGTTTATCCATTCTTCAGTGGATGGGCATTTAGGCTAGCTCCATCTTTTTGCTATTGTAAATAGTGCTGCTATGAACATTGGTGTGCATATATTTACTCGTGCTGTGGCTCGTTTCTTGTGGGTAAATACCAAGTAGAGGAATTGCTGGATCAAAAGGTAATTCTATTTCCAACCTTCTGAGGAAGTACTATGTTGCTTCCCAGAGTGTTTGGACCATTTTGCAATCCCACCAACAATGTAGGAGGGTCCCAGTCTCTCCACATCCTCACCAGCATTTATTGTCCTCTAACTTTTTGATCTTTGCTGTTATTGCTGGTGTGAGATGATATCTCATTGTTGTTTTGATTTGCATCTCTCTATTGGCTAGTGATCGTGAACATTCCTTCATATGTTTGTTGGCTGTCCAGATCTCTTCCTTGGTGAAGTGTCTGTTCATGTCCTGTGCCC
>NW_006408554.1:9581776-9602286 GCF_000296735.1 Chrysochloris asiatica | reverse complement strand
AGCATTTCATCTTAGAAGAAGCCCTGTAGTATTTTGATGCTTTTAAATTGATTAAGACTTGCTTTATGGCTTAACACATAGTCTATTATGGAGAATGTTCCATGTGCACTGGAAAATAATGGATATTGTGCTGTTGTGTTGAATGCTACATACAAATCTATGAAGTCATGTTGACTGATTGTGTTGTTTAGTTCCAACTTTTATTTATAGAGTATCTTTCTGGTTGTTCTGTCTTTTTTTGAAAGTGGTGTATTAAAATCTCCCACTAGTACTGTGTTGTTGTTGTTGTTGTTGTTGTTAGGTGCCATTGAGTCAGTTCCGACTCATAGCGACCCCATGCACAGCAGAATGAAACACTGCCTGATTCTGGGCCAACCTCACCATTGTTGCCAGACTTGAGTCTATCAATGCTGCCACCTGGCCAGTCCATCTCATTGGGGGTCTCCCCCTCTTTCTCTGACCCTCCACCCTACCAAACATCATATCCTTCTCCAGCAATCGGTCCCTCTTGACACTATTACTGTAGACTTGTCTATTTATTTCTTCAGTTCTATTAGGGTTTGATTGATATATTTTGAGTCTCTTTCACTGAGAACATAGTTATTTATTATGATTATGTCCTCTTGTTCAATTGACCCATTAATCATGAGAAAATGTCCTTCTTTGTCTCTTATGCTGGTTTTTTCCTTAAAGTTTCTTTCATCAAAGATTAATATTGCCACTCTTGCTCATATTTTATTGGAATTAGCTTGATATATTTTTCTACACTTTAATTTTTCCTCTATTTTTGTCTTTGTGTGTAAGATGTATCTCTTGTAGACAGCATAATCAAGGATCTTGTTTTCTTATCCATTCTCCTCCTCTCTGTCCCTTGACTCATGCGTTTAATCCATAGATGGTCAGTGTAGTTATCAATAAGTCTAGATTATTTGCAATCATTGTGCTTTTTGTGTTTTTGTGATACTGCTGGTTTCTTCATTTTGTGTGCTTTCTTGTGCTTAGTTCATTATTTTGTGTATTTTTTCTTGTTAATTTCTTCATAGCTTTAATGTTTTCAAAATCTTACTGGATTTTCCTTGCTTTGATTTGCTGTGAAAATGTATTAGGTTTTTTTTTCAAGTTCCCCTGTACTTTATTAATATCTTCATTTTATAACCATCTGTTTTTTTCCTGCAATCTACCTAACCTCCTCATCACCTGGATCTCTTTAATTATACATTTTCCTTTTTTCACTTTGTAGTTGTCCTAATTGTAGACTGACACCCAAGATCCCCTATTTTCAATCTTAAAGCTTTGTTCTGCTGTGGACTCTTCCATATCTGGACTGAGTTCTGGTTGGTGTTGCCACGTATGTAAGTCTCTTGTTTCCTGCTGTTTTCAGTTCTCAGTCCAAAGAACTCCCTTTTGTACATTTTGAAGTGCTGGCTTGGCTTTTACAAGATTCTTTAATTTCTGTTTATTCTGAAATGTTCTAATTTGTTAAGTATATGATTCTTGCTTGGCATTTTTTTTTTTTTTTTCATTTTAGAGTTTTGTATATGTCTTCCCATTGCCTCTTTCCTGCAAGATTTTTGCTGAGAAATCGGAATACCTTACTGGTTTTCATTTGTAGGTAACATTTCTTTTTTCTCTAGCTACTTTGGATTCTTTCCCTGTCTTTGATTTTAGAGAGTTGCCTTACGCTGTGTCTTGGTGATTTTCTTTTGAAGCTTATCTTACCTGGGATTCATTCAGCTTCTTGAATGCTTATCTTTTTGGCTTTCAAGATACTGAGGAAAATTTTTTCCAGCAGCTCTTCAACTATTTCTTCTGTTGTTTTCTTTGTCTCTTCCTGTTCTGAAATTCCAATCACCTGTAGGTTATTCCTCTTAGCAGTATTGAAAAGTTACTTTTAAGCTCACTAATTCTGTCTTTATTTGCTTCAATTCTACACTCCTCTATCCTTTCAGTGTTTTGTCCATTTATGATATTTTGGTACTGATCATCTGGATTCATGTTGGCAGGTGTTGTATTATCTTCAATGCTGTATGCATTTTGTTTAATTATTACTGTAGCAGTTTTCTGACTTCTTTAATTTCCTCAAGCTTTGTGTGGAACATTGAATGTACCTCAGTGTCATTCTCCTTCATTCTTTTTCACAAAATTCCAAAGCCTCTGTTCCCTCCAAAGCAATTTTTAGTTCTTTCTCTTGGTTGTTTGTTTGAGCTACTCTGTTTTGTTTCTGCACATGAACAGAAATTTTCTGCTGCTTCTTAGGACTTGCAGTGTTGTTTTATTTGTATTTATTAGAAGAATGTTTGTTTTTGAATTCTTAAGCACTCTCCAGTTGACTCCTGGTAGGTATGATCAGGAGCTAGGTTTCTCTGTTCACTGTTCATAGAGCTCAATTCAGAGAGATTTTAGCTGGTGTTTGTAGATGCTGCACTGGTGGATAGCAGCTAGTATTGGCTATTGCCCAATTGGTAGGATTTTAGAGGGTGCAATTGTAGCTTGGCTGTATGGCTGCAATTGCTGTTTCCTTCTAGGTAAGACATGAAGAGAAAGTGCTCCCACAAGATATAAGGAGGGCCAAAAAAACAAGATTCGAAATGAAAGTCATAAAAACCCAGAAAACAACAACAATATAAAGGCAATAGAACTGAAAAATAAAATTTAAAAATAAAGGAATTTAATGATAAACCCAGCCATGAAGCAGCCACCTAATTTGGAAGCGAGTGCTGGCGATGACTCCTTCTGTTGTCTCCTCTCACTTCTTTTCTGCACCCAGCTTCAGGAACCATGCTGCACAGGACCTTCCCTATGGGTGTCTACTACTCACCTCTGGTCACCAGAGGGGAAATGAGTAGAAAGAGAAAGAGAAAAGAAGGCTGGCCAGAGGGCTGGCCAGACCCAATTTGGAAGAGAGTGCTGGTGCTAGCTCTTTCTGGTGTCTCCTCCCCCTTTGATTCTGTACCCAGCTGCCTGAACCATGTGGCACATACAGGTCACCTCCAGTCACTATAGAGGAAAAAAGAAGGGGGAAAAAACAAAATAATCTTCACATCTCCGTCAGTGTAATGGGTATTATCTGTGAGTTTGGGAATTTTCCCATGCCTCCCTACACTTTTAGACCAGCTGGTTGATTCACTCTCAGCTCTAGCCCCCAGTGGCTAAGTCACTGTCCATGGGCTGGGGAGTTCACACATCTCCCTAAGCTTCAGACCAGCTAGCTGGCACGTTTCTACAACGAGAGTGGTCTCTTGTCCCTCACTTCACTCACTCCCTTATAAAATGGTTGTGTGGGACGTGCTGGCCACCCCAAATTGGAAGTTACATCCTTTCTTGTTTCTGTTCCAACTCTTTCTCCTGATAAACACTTGATACACTTATGTATTCCTTTATCTAAAACACAGTTCTGAAACTGTCCTCTGAAGCTGTTTTATCTGGTTTTTGTGTTTTTGCTGAAGAGGGTCTGCGCAGCCTTTCCATCTAGTCTGTTATCAAAACCCACCCTCTGACCATAACTCTTGTATGTACTGGGAAACAAAATCAAATTATTATGAGTCGCTTTACTCCAGTGATTAACAGTAAACCCACAATATCTCCAAGGTATGCTTGTACTCATGTTCCCAATGGAAGTCAGGTGGCAAGGCTTTCCTTGTTTCAGTTCTCATGTTATAAGCAAGTGTCCTTTTTGAGTTCTTTGTAGTCCCATATTTCTTTGTATTTTTGTGCCTTCTGTTAAAAGTAGCCCCAAGCGTTGTGTTGAAGTGTTTTCTAGTGTTCCAAAGTACGAGAAAGTTTGGTTATGCCTTATGTAAAAAACATGTGGGTCTTAGTTACTAAGAGCTTCCATAACAAAAAACACAACAAGAAAATGGCTTTAAAGAACAGGAATTTATTTTCTCCAGATTCTGGAGATTGTAAGTGAAAATGAGGATATTGGTATGTTCTTCCCTTCTGTGGACTTCCCTTTTCATTTCTGATGTTTGTTGGCTTGAAGACAGGTCTTCACAGGATATGTATTCTGCCTGTTTGTGTGTCTCTGTGGTTACACATATATTTTTCAAAATCTGTGTATATATTGTAAATTATGTGATAGTTTACATGGGAAAAAATTAGTTTTATATTCATCCTATCATATATCATTTCATTGCCATGGTTACAATTCCCTCCATGTATCATCAATCAACCAAAGGGTATACCCTACAATCCTGCCCCCCAGTTGTCAGCACACAGCCCCTCTCCCTCTCTGGGTCTAAAGTCCCCAGCTGCTCCATCTCTGCACGTCATCGTCGCTGCCTCCATCTCAGGCTTCACTGCTTCTCTGGGTAGGGCCCCACTCTCCACTCTTCTCCCTTGATGGTCCCAGGGACCTCCACTCCTACACTGCAGAGTTAATCACTCCCCTTCTTGCTACAAAATGTCTACCTTTACATTTCCAACCCTCACAATCAGTCCTGATAACAAGCACTCACTATTGTATCACAAGAGGCCTATCTGCATTTCATTTCCTCAGCCACGCCTAGACAGATTGGATACTACTCAATGGAGATCCTACCTTCCTCCATGCCATCTGGATCTAGGTTCCCTCTTGAAAGCTTGTATATACATATATTTTTGAAATAATCATTAAATTATCAGATTAAGTAATTTAAAAATCTACAACTTCACACAGATGCATAAAATTAACTTTCACAATCTAAATAGTGAATATTCTGACTATTGAGCCATGTATTTAAATTGTAAGAGAAATTGTATGACATGCTTTTGCTATAAATTCAGTCCATATTTCCAACTTTCTTCTATAATACTGAATTCTAACTTCAGATCATTTATTATTTTGTGAGTTAAATAGCACTGTGATTAACTCTCTAGATTACAAAGATATTTGAGGAAACCCATTTAAATATCTTTTTCATTCAGAAAATATGTACCTGCTATGTGAAAAAGTTTGGTCTGCTAACTACAATATTGGTATTTCAAATCCACCAACTGCTCCTTAGAAACCACATACAGAGACCCTATGAGTCAAAACTAATTCTATGGCACAACAAGTGTAGTGGTTATGAATTGGGCTGCAAACTGCAAGGTCAACAGTTCGAAATTACCAGCTGTTCCGTGGGAGAAAGATGAGGCCTTCTGCTTCCGTGAAGATTTACAGCCTTGGAAACCCTGCACAGGATGACTATGAGTCGGAACCGACTCCACGGCACACAGCCAGCCATGTGAAAAAGTTTGGTCTGCTAACTACAATGTCGGTAGTTCAAATACACCAGCTGCTCCTTAGGAACCACATAAAGAGTCCTTATGAGTCAGAACTGATTCTATGCACAACAGCAGCTTGTGAAAAGCTCTAATAGATATTAATATATACAGCATTAGAAATATTACATCTTATTATTCCAATCTGCCTTGATATTTTAAGGCTTATAGAAACCTGAACAAATGAATGATGGCCTCTGTATATAACCCAACAATCTGTGGGTCTACAGCTCTCAATTAATACATTGATTCTTTATTGATATGTGGCATTCTCAAATGTGTATCCAGCACTTACAAAGTGACAGTGTGCAGTTCCTGACAGTCCAAATTCGAGCAAATACAGACATGTTCTAGAGGTGTTAGCTATGGAATGATTCTCAAGATTTGGTTTTCTTAGAATAACCTGTGTAGCTTGTCTAAACATAGTTTTCAGTGATCTACTTTTTAAATTTATTTGTTTTTGATACAGCCTATGAATCAAATTTTTTTCAACAGGAACACACTGCCTCTCCTTACATTGTTTGATGAAATTTATCCTGAAGCAAGAAGAATAAAATACTAAATAATCTAGTATTTTATATTTAAAGACTTGTTTCTGATTTGACCAAATGCTTTTTGAAGTTTGTTCTATGAAGTAAGAAAAGACTTGTTAGCAAGCATTGGCTAATACAGTTTTGTTATCATATTATTATCTTCATCTTCCCTCTTGATTGTGTTTTATAGCAGCACTTGAAAAATGAAGCTCTTAGAAAAAATTGTGTCCTAAAATGAGTCTAGTATAGAACTGAAACATGTTTTTGTTGTTACTATTTTCAGATTGTATTTTATCATATTGACATATTAAACTTTTATTTAGGATTATTTTTTTTGTTTTCCTTAAATAGGTTTCATCTTCCCTCACTTCCTTTTAGATTAATTTGTTTTTAGAATTGTATTTGCATTTCATTCTTTCCAGTCTTCATTTTTATTTCTTTGCAACAAAATATCAGAATACTTGCAAATGATAACTAGGGTTTCTATGTAGAATTTATCTTTCAAATAAATATATACTGGCATAATACCAAAACGCATATTTTATCCTGCATGATTTACTTTTAGACTATAAAAAGAACTGGTTTTTTTTTTTTTTTGCTCCAGTGAAAATTGTCTACCTATGATAACAGCATATCAAGATAGCAGATTAATATCTATACCTGAAAATAAAATCTAAGCCTAAAAGCAGATTGTTGTTGTTATTGTTTGTTAAGTGCTGTCAAGTCAGTTCCAACTCATAGCAACTCTTTGTAGGGTTTCCGAGGAGTGGTTGGTGAATTTGAGTCTTTGACCTTGTGATTCATACTGACGTTTTGGTCCAGTGCTTATCCTACAGCACTGCAGCAGATTAGTGGAACCTTTGAGCTATTTCTAATATATCTATGGATTGATGTTGTTGTTAAGTGCCACTGAGTTGGTTCTGAATCATAGCGACCCTTTATAGGGTTTCTGATGAGCCACTGGTGGGTTTGAACCACTGACTTTGTAGTTCACAGCCCAGTGCTGGTCCTAGAGCACCACACCAGAAGTCCATATTTATGGGTAGGATTATTTAATGTTACTGATACTGCCAAGCAGTTTTTGTTGTTGTTAGGTGCCGTCAAGTTGGTTCCAACTCATAGTGACCCTGTGTACAACAGAATGAAACACTTCCTGGTACTGCTCCATCCTCACAATTGTTATCCTTGAGCCCATTGCTGCTGCCACTGTGTCAGTTCATCTAATTGGGGGTCTACCTCTTTTTCACTTACCCTCCATTTTACCACGCTTAATGGCCTTCTACAGAGACTGGTCCTTTCTTATAACATGCCTGAAGTATGAGAGTCAAAGTTTCATCATCTGTGCTTAAGGCACATATTGGCTGCACATTTTCCAACACAAAATGTGCTTGTTCTTTTGGTAGTCCATGGTTCTTTCAGTATAAATACAAATTGCCTGACACATAGTAGTAATATAGGTTAATGTGCCTTTTCATATTTATGTCAGAGCTTTTCTGTTTTGAGGGTTTTTTTGCAAGCTATTCTTCAACGGAGTCCTGATGTGGCGCTGTGGGTTAATGCGCCAGACTGCAAAGCCATTTGAACTGATTCAAAGAACCATTTGAACTGGTTCAAACTCATTAGTGGTTCCTCGGAAACCCTGTACAGGGTCGTTATGGGTTGGAACCGACTCGACAGCACTTAACAACAACAAATTCTTCTTCCAGGACACTTGATGTGGTGCTGTAGGTTCGGGACTGGACTGCAAACCACACGGTCGGCAGTTCAAAACAACTGCTGCTCCTTGGAAACCCTGTAGAAGGTCACTGTGAGTCAGAACCAACTCTACAACACTTAACAGCAACAACAAACGTCTCTCTTTAAAGGGTGTAAGCCGCATTTCAATGTGTTGTATGCAGTATGTGGAAAAGTCCTGGATTTTAATTCTGAATCGGTGCCCTTCTCTCGTTCTTCCTCTGCTAATTTTGTCATTTGAGTTTCAAGTAATTAATTATAAAATGCTGTAACATTTGATTTTCTTATCCAACAGGAATATTGTTGGGATAAAAATTGAACAACCAGAGAAAATACTTTAAATTTTTTCTCTCTCTAGTCACACCTAAGGACTCCTGGTGGTGCACTGTCAGATCAACACTGGGCTGAGAACCACATGGTTTACAAGTTCAAGCCCAGCAGCTGCTCCTTGGAAACCCTTTATGGTATTGCTCTGAGTCAGAACTGACTCAATGGCTCTTCACAACAGCAAGTTATACCTAAAAGAATTATTTGAAAAAAGACATTAGAATTTACTATAAAAGTTATCCCTCAAATAACCCACATACATTTTTTAAATTATATATGAGAAAAAAATCAAAAGCACTTTCTTTAGTTTTGAGAAATTGCCTACTAACAGTAAAATTAGATGTTTCTAACAACAGAATAAAATTAAAGAGAAAGGAGATAAAACTGCAAATGTATTTAAAACTCAAAATATTTGTTCAATCTATATAACAGCATCATAATCTTTTATTTTCTACACAGATAGGCAGCTACATTACTTGGTTAAGAATGTAGAGCACATTACTAGACTGTCTTTAATTTTCTTCTTATAAACGTATAAATGAAGTTTTAGGAAGAAAAAGTAAAAACATTTTGGGCTTACATATGAATCTCTGCTAACAAGGGTTGAGCTGGGGGTTGTTGTTAAGTGCCATCAAGTTGGTTCTGGCCCAGAAGGACCCTGTATAGGTTTTCCGAGGAGCAGCTGGTGAGCTTGAACCACCGACCTTGCAGTTCAAACGGCTTTACAGTCTGGCACATTAACCAACAGTGCCACATGGGAGGAAAAAGGAGTTATAAAAGAACTAGAAATCTGTACTGTGTTTACATGTACCTATAACAATAAAATCTTAAAGGTTTTGAAAATATGCAAGCCTGAAAAATGTCAAATTATATTGATAAATACAGAAATATTTCAAACAGCACAATTTTAATGGTTTCACATTAATTTATTACATAGGCAAGTCACAACTAAATTGAAAACCATTGGTAGATATTATTAGAGTTTTGTCATTTAAAATTTTTTTTGCTAATTTAAAATATTACACATCATGTTATATACATCAAAATGATTTATTTAGTCATGATAGTGATTTTTATATTCATTAACTGAGCCCATTAATTTTGTGTTCTATATAAGAGTTGTTTTAAAGTAGTTCAAATCACTCTAAGATCATGAAATGATTCTTTTTTGGTATTGAAATTGTGTAAAAAAATTGTTTAATAATTATTTACATTTCAACTTAAAAAACTAGATGTTTAAGAGGTATTGAAATTGTTTTTAAGGAAGTGTTTAAAGCTTCTTGTATAACTATGTAGATGTGTTTAGATTTCTATGTATCACAGTATCACTGAAAGTTTATTTAGTACTATAAATAAAAGTCCTTAACATTATTTAAGTTGGATACTGAATACACAATAATATAAGAGAATTAACAAAACTTTCTGATTATTTCAATATCAAAAAAACAAATAAAAATAAAACTTTAATCAAGATTTTTAAAAGATGTTTTATAAACATATTTGTTTTCTATTTCAGATTTTTGAATTGGGCCTATTATATTTACTTTGGAATGAAATTGCGATAATTTTCTTTTCAAGTGTGTTTATGTGCAGTGATATGAGTGGGGAAATCTACTAAATACTATGGATATGTATTTTGATAATTGCTCTAAAACTTTTACATAGGAAAGTACGGGAGGAAAAATATGCCACTGATTGGAGGTGAATTAAGTCTATTGATTGATTTTATACTTCAACTTTTTATTTTTTTTGCAAAAGTCATTGAATCCCTTAATGTAGGATTAATTTGTTTATATCACAATATAACTATCTTAAAATATCTAACATATTTTATAAACTTTCAATTTCTTTAAAACTTAACTTTTTCAAAACCTATAAATTCGTTACCTTAAAATTCTATCTCATTGTGAGTGGGGAACTTTATTGGGATGACTGTTTTCAGTTAAGTGTGTCACATTGACTTGGTAATGATTAACATTTATTTTTGGACTCTGTAGTTCAAGAATTTCATGCACAATATTAATGATATAGCAAAACAAAATTTACAATTATCTTATGAAATGAATTTTACTGATGATAGTAGAGCACACCATTTGTTGTTAAGTGCTGCCAAGTTGGTTTTGATTCATGGTGACTCTGTATAGGGTTTACAGGCAGCAGCTGGTGACTTTGAACCACCAACCTTGTGGTTCAGACCAAATTTGAAGTCAAATACTTATCTTACAGTGCCACATCGGGACTTCAATATACTATAAGTACTAAAAGCATTAACTGGTCATTCAAATAGCTCTAGTTTCTAGTTTCTCTGCTTTACCTTACTCATTCTAGGAACTTTCTTCCTTAAAAATATGAGATTTGTCATCAGAATAGTGGCAATTAAATTATAGCTGTGCTGTAAAGCTTTGTGATGGTTAAGTAAGCTGAGTATACTCAGCTTTGTGATGGTTAAGAATAGCTGAGAAAAAGTTAGAGCTAGAAAAATTTGTTATTGGAATTCATTTCATACTTATACCAGTTTCTCTTCAATTTCCATCTAGTGCCAAATGTTTTGGTAAATGTTAAAAAAAATAGTAAGACCATAGGAATTGGGTATTTGGGGTTTAAATGTTTGATCTTAAATTATAACTATGTCATCTTGACATAAACAACCTATATAGGGATGATTTCAAATTCATAGAAGATGATTTCTTTTATATATTTAAACTCTACTTCTAATTTATTTCTTTGCTTTAAAGACACAAATAACTTTCTCAGAATAGCATTTCACAAAATTTTCCCCAATGTGTTATAAAGAATCTTGTTCTTTTCTTCCATTTAAAGACAGTAACTTATTGTCATGTTTAAGTTTTTCTCTTGATTTGACTGAGCAAATTATTCTTAGCTATTTGAAGCATTCAGAAATCTCTAAAGAAATATCTATAGTTAAAGACTTTCTCTTGAATGTTATTTCTGTTACTCCCTGCCTGCTTGATAAGGAGCTCTGTTGGTGCTGTAGGACAAGTTCGGGACTGCTAGCTACAAGGTTTATGTAGTCATGAACTCTCTAATATCTTCATGTAGCATGGAGAAGGCAATATCTAGCCTTTAGGAACATAGAGACTTTATTGAGAACAAGAATTCCAATTTCAAATGGTAACAGAATATACAGCATTTCCTGAATATCTCAAAGAAGGAAATATTTTCCAAAGCTTTTAAAGGCTACATACACATTTCTATATTACAATGCATTCTTTTGTCCTTATACAATTCAGATAATCTACTCCAGTGAGATATAAGTAACAATATCAAGAAAAGAAAAGGAGGAAAACTTAGTTCTTTTTAAAATTTCTAAGCCTCCTGACCCAGATTACAATCTTATGTTCTTATCTTCTCTTTATAGACTTCTGACATTTATGATCTGAAACTTTCTCAAGTAGTATTGTAATTATTTTGATACCATCTGATTCCTAGCATTTCAGTGGCTGAGATTAGAACATCTTTTTAGAAAGTAATTTAAGGCAGAAAATATACTGTTACAGATACATAGTCTAGACATAAAAGGATCAAATAAGCTCCAAGCAACTCTCTGAAGATGAGGGAAACTGATAGAGTGAGAAGTCAAGAAGGATTACTCTCCAGCATAAAAATGTTTAACTGAGAGAAAGAAAAGCCCTAGGAAATTACATTAAAACAAAACAAAACAAGCAGAATCACAAAAGCAGTATTTCCTTCACATTAGCATCAGGGACTGCTTTTTTGTGTGTGTTTTTTTTTCATAAACAAATAAATGTGACTTTTTTTCTTTCTTTTTGAAATGGCTTATTTGTTTGTTTAAACCATGTATTCTTCTTATTATAAAGGAAAAATGTATATAATGCTAGGAGTTCTGGTGTGGTGCTGTGGATTAATGCATTGGTCTGCAAGGTCAGTTTGAACTGCAAGGTTGGTGGTTCAAGCTCATCAGCGACTCCTTGAAAATACTATACAGGGTCGCTGTGAGTTGGAACCTACTTGAAGGCACATTATGTCAACAATAACAACATATAACATTTCCTCACATTTAATTTCTAAAACATTTTGTTGCTTTTCATAGTAATGAGAATTTCAAATACTTTCTCAGTAAAAAACAAGCAAGCAAAACAAAAATCAAGAAAAAGCATATAGGCTTATTACTTACTTTATTGTGACTTCACAGTCTTATCATTTTCATTCCTCTGTCACTTAATGTTTGAATATGTGTAATAGCAACATTATTTCATTTTTTATTGGCTTCCTGATAAGTAATACATATTAGAAATTTAGACTTTTTTTTCTGGAAAACAACGTTTTTTTCTGAAAAACTCTAGTATGTCAATATATACTGATTTCAAGACCTTTCGATTTCATATCATCTGGGAGTCAACTTATTTAAAAATAATATTTTAATTATTTAAAAGTGTATATTCAATGTAAATTTATGGAAATTGTAAAGGACAAAAATAAATAAAAAGTACTTAGAATAAATACTGTTGATGTTTTAGTGATAGTCTTCTTAGATTTAAAAAATATTGTGTGTATTAATATCTCACATATATATGCATTTAGAATATGCACTGAACTGTGCAAAGTGTTCTATGTATATCACTTATTAATCACAAAATTATCAGTAGGCAATAATATTATCCCTGCACCACACAGATTATTGGTAAACAAAACCTATCCAAATTTCATAATTGGTATTCAAAAGTCAGATTCCTGAGTAATAGCAATTTAACAGTGTGATATGCATTTGTAATGCAATGTGCAATTATATAAATATATATATATATATATATACATATTTCCATATAGAGTCATGGTGTGGCACTGTGGGTTAATGCGCTGGACTGCAAAGTCATTTGAACTGCATGGTCAGCAGTTCCAGCTCACCAGTCCCTCCTTGGAAACCCTATACAGGGTCATTATGATTTGGAACTGACTCAATGGCACATAGCAACAACAATGTATTTCCATGTGCTTTTTGCACAATAGAAAACATTTTAAAATTTAACATCATGGCTGCTGAATCTAGTCATGATGGAATAATCTAGTCATGATGGTACTGCCTTCATACTTCCATAGTAAATAATTATAAAACTGGGTAAGAAATTTGAGACCAATTTTTCTGGTATTGGCAAAGGCCGCACAGGTCCATAAGAAAAGTGATATAAACAAACTGATCTCCATGTTCCATCCTGATTGTCTTACTGGTAACACTTCCCAGAATAGTTTACATGGAGGTTGAGCTCCAGTGGAAGGGAAGAGTGGTGTTCTCACTGATCTAAGAAGGAAGATTTGAGTTTGTTACTGCTGAGGAGGCTTGCATTTGTGGGACAGTGTTCTTACAGAAGGAAGTCAAATAGAGTGACAGAAGTCTGCAGGAATGTTCCTGTTATATCCTTGACTGAGAACTGATCTGCTCTCATATAAACAAGAGTACGCAAGAGCTTAAAGAGAGAGGTGTCTATGTGCCTTAGAACTGTAAGAGAAACAGGTCAGCCATGACTGGGAGACGTTTGAGTTCCAGACCTGCCAGATATATTACACCTGACTATATTTCTTGAGTAGAGTACTCATGTGGTGCTGCAGGCTAGTGTGTTGGACTGCAAAGATGATTTTAATCACAAAGTCAGTGGTTCAAGCTCACCAGCTGATCCTCGAAAAGACTATACAGGTTCTGAACCAACTTGACAGCACTTAACAAGACTCCTTGGAAAGGTCAAACTTTTAGAGCAATGACCACATTTTAAATTGGCCACTCCTTATAACGAGGACAAAAATGAAATAGAACTAGGTTATCAAAGCATAAAAAACAAGTTTGAAAATATGAAGACGATCTACAAATAATTTTTACTTCCTGACAGAACAAAAAGGTGATATCCAGCCTCTGTACAAAGTGTCATCTACAATGTCCACTATACAGTTAAAAAAGAAGGAAAGAAAAGAACTGGTAGTTATACAAAGAAGGTGGGGAATATGATCCAAGTCCAAGACAAAAAAGCAACCAACAGAAACAGATTCCACTATATTCAGATTTTAAATTGGCAGACAAAAATGTTTTTAAAAACTAACATTATAAACATTTACATGAATTCAAAGGAAAGAGCATAGGATGTAAACAGATGGAAAATTTAAAGAGATAAATTGAAACTAAATATCAAATTTAATCACTTTTTAGAATGAATGGCTAATTGAACACCACAGAAAACATCTATGAACTTGTAGACAGGTCAAGAGTGATGGCACAGACTGAAGAGCAGAGTTGCAGTAAAAAAAGAAAACAAGATGAAAAGAGCTTCAGTGTATGTGGGGAAATGTCAAATGATATAGCATTTAATGTGAGTTCTAGACTTTAAGACAAATAAAGGAAATGAAAACTATTTTAAGAAATAATGCCCAAATATTTTCCAAATTTGTTTAAAAAAATAAATCTAAAATACAAGACGTTCAGAAACTCCCAGCCTCAAAAAATTACATGTTGGCACATACTAGTCAAACTTCTGGAAGTAAATAATAAATATGAAAAACTTAAAAAGCTTCCAGGGAGTAAAGATGGCAAATATGGTGGAACCATAATGAAATATCAACTGTTGTCTTATCAGAAATAAGGCTAAAACTCATTGAAGTAATAGGTTTACAGTGAGGAAATAATTGTTATCTAGCATTCTAAATCCAACCAAATTCTTTTTCAGAAATAAGCCTAAAATCAAGACAATTTTGGGTAAGCAGATATTGAGTGAATTTGTCACAGCAGGCCTGCACTATAAGACCAATTACAGGTATCCTTGGGCTGACGGAAATGATACTAGATGGAATTCAAATCTATAAAAAGGAATGAAGATCACTAGAAATGGTAAATATGTGAGTAAATATGAAAGACTATCTGTAGTATGGGAGATGTAAATTAATGATTTCGTATTTCAATCCTAAGAGCAAACACTAAAAGGATCATTTAAAGAGATTTAACTAAAAATGTGTTAAAGGCCATAAAATTGAATACTAAAAAAATATTTGGTCAAAGATTAATGAAATAGGAAAAAAGGAACCCAAAACAGAGCAAATGAGAAACAAATAGTACAATGGTAAAGTTGAACCCAAATAAATTAATAATTGCCCTAAAAATAAATGGGCTGCACATATCAATTAAAAGGCAGACATTGTCAGTCTAGATAAGCAAGCATGACTTAAATAAGCAAGTTGACTATAAGACTCACACTTTGAATACCAGATAGATTGAAAGTAAAATGATAGTAAAAGATATCACAGGTAAAAAGTAAGCATAAAAAAAGTTGATTTGGCACGATTATCAGAAGGTCTACTATATTCATCAGAAAGACATAACAATCCTAAACACATACTTAAAAAGCAGTTTCAAAATACATGAAACAGAATCTGATGTTGTTGTTAGGTGCCATTGAGTCGGCACCGACTCATAGTGACCTTATGCACAGCCGAATGAAACAATGTCCGATCCTGGGCCAACCTCACTACTGTTGCCACACTTGTGTCCATCAATGCTGCCACCTGGCCAATCCATCTCGTTGGGGGTCTTCCTCTTTTTCTCTGACCCTCCATCTTACCAAACATGATATCCTTCTCTAGCGATTGTTCCCTCCTGACAATATGTCTAAAGTATGAGAGACGAAGTTTGGCCATCTTGGCCTCTAAGGAGCACTCTGGCTGCACTTCTTCCAAAATGGATCTATTGGTTCTTTTGGCAGCCCGTGGCACTTTTAGTATTCTCCTCCAAGACATAACTGAAAGGCATCAATTCTTCTACAGTCTTCATGGTCAACTCTACTTTGAGGAGGCATCTCTTCCCCATTTACAATTTGAGTGCCTTCCAACCTGAGGGGCTCATTTTCCGGCACTCTATCTGACAGTGTTTCTCCGCTATTCATAAGGTTTTCAGTGACTAAAGATTCAGAAGTAGTTTGTCACTTTTTCTTCCTAGTCTGTCTTTGTCTGGAAGCTCATCTGAATCCTGTCCAGCATGGGTGACCCTGATGTTAATTTAAAATACTGGTGGCATAGCCCTGAGAATCACAGCAACTCACAAGCCACCACCATACGACAGACAGACAAGTAGTGGCTGTTTGGTTTTATGTCAAACTTTAAAATATTAGACAAATGGGCTATCGGAGTTGGATACTTTAACAACTTTATCTCTCAATAATTGATAGAAAAAGTGGAAAAATATTAAGTGTATGTAAGATTAGAACATTAGCAACATTTATTGCAGAATGAAACTGATAGTACTCTGCATCCAACATTTGCAAAATACACATTATTTTCAAGTGAGCATTTACCATTCACCAAGATTGAGCATATGCTGTTCCAAATTTCTATAGTCTAATAACAGGATTAAATTAAAAATCAATAATCATATTTAGAAAATCCCAAAACATGAAAATTAAATCATTTTAAATAATATATTTACCACAGAAAAAAATCAAATGAGAAATTAGAAAATAACCCAAACTAAATGATAATTTAAAGTACAATGTATAAAAATGTGGGGGATATAACTGAAGTACTATGTATAGAGAACTGTAATTTGAAAGCTTTTTCAACTACTGATATGTTCTTATTTTATGAAACTGGGAAACAAATTCAATTAAATCCAGATAAGTGGCAAGAAGGAAATTTAGCAGTTAAAAAGAAAGGAAATTACACAGCTAAAAAGAGAAATCAATGAAACTAAAACAAGATAACAAAAAAAAAATAGCAATAACAAAATGAATAAATAACAATACTGAAAAATAAAAATATAGAGAGAGATAAATTACCATATTGGAAATTAAAGGACCAGACTTCACTTCAGATCTAACAGACACTAAGAGGATGACAAATGAATATTAAAAAACAAAACAAAAAAAACATATATCAAAAAAATGAGACAAGATAGACGTAATGGATAAAGTTCTGACAAAGGACACCATACCATGAAACTAGAAATACATATAGTGTATCTGAGTAGTCCTATACTGGTTAAAGAAATTGAACATATAAACAAAATTCTTTGTAAAAATAAAACTTAAGGTTCACTTGATTTCTTTGATAAATTCTGCCAAATTAGGAAAGAAATTATACCAAATTTAAGAAACTCAGAAAATCAGGATGAAAGAACAGATCTCACTTTTATGTATCCAACATGACTCTGAAACCAAAACCTGAAAAACTAAGAAAATTTGTTATAGGTGAATAGCCTTATGAACATAGATATACTCTTTAGTATATCAAATTAAACCTCTTTGGTACAATACAATTTCAATCCACTTCTTAATGGGCTTTCAAAAAATAAACATTAACAAGCCTATTATAAAATTATATTTTAAACATGATCAAACCATATGTGGAATCCTGATCCCCAACCAGAACCTTCTGAGGTGGGACATTACCTCTTGAAAGGGCATGCAGACCCTCCTTGAGTGGCTAGGAGAACAGAAGGTATTTCTTGAAAGAAAGACCAGCAGGAAAAAGAAAAAAAAAAAAAGCAGACTGTTTTTCTATTACAAGAACAAGCAAACTGTTCATGTTGGAACCATCAAGGCCCTTCAGGGAAAACCCTCTTCCAAGACTGAAACTCAAAGGTAACATACAAACAGGTTTGTAATTTCACTGGTGACTGCTTTGGTCTACCTGTGAGTGGAAGTGGGGGAAAGGCAGTAATAAAGACATGGTCTGAGTTTGACCACGTTCCAGAGACTCCTGTTAACCTGGAGATTAGAGAGCGAAGAGAAAGGGCTGGTTGGTCCTAAGTTTGGGGAGACATGGGAACTCCTGAACCCATGGACACTAACCTAGCCATGGGGTGGCTAAAGCTAAGAATGAAGCATCCATGAAGTAGAAGGAGGAATACAAGAACACCCAAACTTGTAGATAATGATGCAGCTTGGATGGCTTGATGACCAGAACTTGACTTTTTTGTTGTTATGTGCTGTGGAGTCGGTTCTGACTCATAGCGACCCTGTACAGAGTTTCTGAGGCTGTACATCTTTATGGGAGCAGAAAGCCTCATCTTTCTCCCATAAAATAGCTGGTAGTTTCGAACTGCTGGCCTTGCAGCTCTCACTAGAGGAAAATAAATTTGCTAGGGGAAGCAAGTATAAATTGCCACAGTTTGACAAAGTTGACCTCTGTTATTGATGTAGTTGCTCAAAATACCAACTGAGAAGGAAGGAGTGTTCACATCAATGATCAAGCCTATCCCCTCAGTACACAGGGTTGATAGGGACAGGCAGATGAGACATTGGCTACCTAACATGAGGGTGCTATAAAGGCACAAAGTGGCTGTCTTACAAGTTTTCAAGAGGGAGTTTAGTTTCACAGTGTGCAGGGGAAGGTAGAATCCCCAGTGAACAATTTTTATCTTGTCTAGATGGGTCTGGTGAAAGGAGATGGAGACAAGATTCTTTGGATTCAACAGTGAATAATTGTTATCATGACTAATTGCAATAGTTACAACTGTTGTAAAGGTAAACATTGTATAACAAAATGGGGGGAATAGTTAATCTCACATTCCTGGAACAGAGGACCCTAGGACCATCAAGAGAGAAGAGCATGAGTGGAAAATGGGATCCTAACCAGAGAAGCATTGACATCAGAGATGGAGGCAGAGAAGATGGCTTGGAGAGACAGAGCAGCTGAGGACTCTAGACTCATGAAAGAGAAAGGCTGTGTGCTGGTGGGCAGGAGTTTAGCTTGCTAAATGTATTCTTTTTTTGTTTGTTTATATGATTATGTATTCCAGCGTGTTTTTGTGTACATTAAAAAGAAAAAAAAGATAATAGAGGCAAATACTGTTAACTAGTGGCGCATACAGGGGATTGTAATAATTACAGTGAAACAAAATATGATTGATTGAGTGCAGAATCAATATTCTGCCATGTAAACTATCACTCAATTCACAATAGAAGCTTTAAAAAATGGCCAAAATCATTAAACAACATCAAAAAGAGAACAGTATCCATGTAATTACAGCATCAGATTTCAATTTCAAGACATCATTTATATATAGGATTTCCAAGGAGAGGCTGGTGAGTTTGAACTGCCAACCATGTGGTTCAAATTGACCTTTTAGTCCAGTGTTTTATCCCACAGTGCTACTAGAATGTCTAAAATTGAAGACTTAAAACACCAAGGTTACCAAAGATGGAGCTGCTGGACTTCTCAAAAGTTGCTAATGGAAATGCAAAGCAGTACAAGTACAATCACTACTGAGAAAAGAGCTGAGAGTTCCTTTTTCAGCTCAGTATACATATACCCTATGGTTCAGCAATTCTACACCTAGATATTTTACCAAGAAAATAGAATATATTTTTCCACAAAAATATTTTATTTATAATACCTCATACAGGAAACAAGCCAAATGCTCATCACCAAGATACTGTATAAACAAATTGTATATTCATAAAATGGAATAGTATTCAAAAGTAAACATGAATCAAGTACTGATTTATATGTGGTATAAGGAACTCTGGTAGTGCAGTGGTTATGAATTGAGCAGCTGACGTCAAGGTCAACAGTTCGAAACTACCAGGCATTCCACAGAAGAAAGATGAGCTTTTCTGCTCCTGTAAAGATTTACAGCCTTGAAAACCCTATACAGGGTTGCTGTGAGTCAGAACTGACTCCATGACACACAACCACCACCACCATACATGTGATATATGTGGAACCCTTGTGGCATAGTGGGTTATACATTGGGCTGGTAACTAAAAAGTTAAAAATTTACAGCTTCAGAAACCCTCACACGGTCACTATGAGTGGGAACCAACTGACTGGCACACAATAACAATAAAACAATACATGTGGTGGTATAATGTTTAAGCACTTAGCTGCTAACCTAGCATTTGGTGGTTTGAACCCTCCAACAGTTCCAAGGAAGAAAACCTGAATATCTTGTTTTGCATCAATTACAGCCAAAGAAACTAGAGCTGTCACATTAGGGATGCTTTGAATCAGCATGGACTAAACGGACGTCCAGCCAGACACAGATGACTACACACTATACTAATCTAATCTTAAGGATTTCAAAAACAGAACCTGTTGAGTTGCCATCATTGTGTCAATCCACCTCATTGATTCCACCTCATTGAGGGTTTTTCTCTTTTTCACTGACCCTGAACTTTACCAAGTATGATGTGTCCAAGGGACTGGTCTTTTCCAGTGTGTCCAAAGTAAAGAGACAAAGTCTTGTCATCCTCACTTCTAAGGGGCATTCTTGCTGTACTTCCTCCAAGATTCATATTCCATGATAGTATGTTATTGTTGAGTGCCTTTGAGTCAGTTCCAACCCATGGCAACCCTGTATAGTGTTTCCAAGGAGCGGCTGGTGAGCTTGAACTGCTGACCTTGTGGTTCAAACTGACTTTGTAGTCCAACACATTAACCCACAGCACCACACTAGTACTCCTCATGATTTGCTGTTGTTGTTAGGTGCCATTTAGTCGGTATCGACACATAGAGACCCTGTGCACAACAGAACAAAACACTGCCCAGTCCTGGGCCGACCTCACAATAAACTTGACATTTGCTATTGCCTCTGGAATTTAGTGATGATTAGATTTCATGTAAAAGGTACTTTTTTTGAGATATGGAAATGAATGCAAGATAATCATATGGACGTTTGTGGAAATGTCTTATAAAACTGAACTTTGATAGGTTTTCCAA
>NW_006408554.1:9561249-9579179 GCF_000296735.1 Chrysochloris asiatica | reverse complement strand
ATATCAGGAAGATGTTTACCTGTGCTTTATTGACTACACAAAGGCCTTCGATGGTGTGGATCATGACAAGCTATGGACAGCATTGCAAAGTTTGAGTATTCCGGAACACTTCATTGTGCTCATGAGGAATCTGTACCTGGACCAAGAGGTAGTTTAAACACGGATTAAATGCAAAAGACTGATATCAAAGGATGTTATGGTCTTCCATGACAATGCATGCCTGCACATGTCTGCCCACACTGTTGATACTCTGGAAAACCTGTTTTGAGGTGTGAAAGCATCCTCTATATAGTCCTGATCTTGCTCCATCAGACTTTCACCTATTTGGTTCCATGAAAGCAGCCCTTCTAAGACGAAGCTTCACTTCTGATGAAGAAGTGAACACAATGGTGCATTCATGACTTGCAACTCAGCCTAAAGCATTTTTAATAAGGGGATACGAAAGCTTCTTGAGAGATGGACAAAGTGCATTGAAAAGCAAGGAGATTATGTCAAAAATGATGAATTTGTCTTTTCTGAACATTGATTAAAATCAATTTTAAAGCAAGAGTGTGGATAATTTATGATTGATCCTCGTAGCTCACCAGGATGCTTTTAAGTTTCAGCCATGCTATGACATGTATTAGTACTTAGTTGTTTTTTTGTAAATAGCAGAATAATGTTCTATATTATATACTGTCACATAGTGTTTATCCATTCATATCTTGATGGACAGTTGTGTTGTTTCTACCTTTTGGCTTTTGTGAATGATGCTACACTCAAAATTGGAGTACATGTGTCTGTTCATGCCACTGTTTTCAAGTCTTTGTGAGCCTGTGTCTACAAGTGGAATTGCTGAGTCATACTGTAGTTTTGCGAATGTGGTGGTTCTGTAGGATAAGCACTGAACTACATGTTTGGTGATTCAAGCCCACCAGCTGCTCCATGGGAAAAAGATGCGGCTTTCTGCTCAAGCAAACATTTACAACCTTAGGAATCCTATCTAGGTTGCTATGAATCGGCATTGACTAGACGGAACTAAACAACAATAATAGCTTTAAGTGTTCCTGGGTAGACAAGCAGTGAAATATTCAATTACTAAGCAGAAGATTGGTGGTTTGATGTTACTTAGAGACAGGTCCATCGATATGCTTTTGAAAGGTCAGAGCCATGAAAATCCAATGGAGCAATATTTCTCTGAAAACATGGGGTCGCTGTGAGTCAGAATCACTTAATAGCAAATAGTACCACCACCAACATGGTTGTTGTTGTTAAGTGCCATCGAGTCAGTTCTGACCTACAGCGACTTTATATAGGATTCCCAAGGAGTAACTGGTAAGCATAAACTGTTGACCTTGTGGTTCAAACCAACTTTGCAGTCCTGTGAAGTAACTCACAATGCACACTAGAACTCTCTATTCATGTTTTCTATTAATAAGCAATAATTATGTCAACACCATGCTACAACAAATTGATGTAAAAATGATGTTGCTAAGTGCTGTTGAATCGGTTCCAAGTCACAGTGACCCTGGTGTTTTCAATAACCTCATATGCATGCGAAAGCTGGACAATGAATAAAGAAGACCAGAGAAGAATTCAAGCGTTTGAGTTATGGTGTTGGAGAAGAATATTGAAAGTGCCATAGGTGCCAAAAGAACCAATAGATCTGTTTTGGAAGAAGTACAACCAGAGTGCTCCTTGGAGGGCAAGATGGCCAAATTTCATCTCTCATACTTTGGACATATTGTCTGGAAAGACCAGTTGCTGGAGAAGGATATCATGTTTGGTAAGGTGGAGGGTCAGAGAAAAAGAGGAAGACCCCCAACAAGATGGATTGGCCAAGTGGCAGCACCGATGGACTCAAACATGGCAACAGTAGTGAGGTTGGCCCAGGATTGGGCAGTGTTTCATTCTGCTTTGCATAAGGTCGTTATGAGTCGGTACCGACTCAATGGCACCTAACAACAACAAAAACACAGGGTTTCCAAGGAGTAGATGGTGGGTTTGATCTTGTGTTTCACAGTCCAGTGCTTATCCTATAGTATCACACCAGAGTCCATGAAAAAATGATAAAATTGTAGAAGATTCTTCAGGATTCAATTTTAGAAATAAGTTCAATGATGGGAGCAATTTAAAATTAAGTCAAAGAAAATGAACTATGTTGAATACTTAGTAACACATTATAGTTCTAAAACTCTCTTAAATGTGTTATTTCCTATCTGTGCTACAAGAAAGATGTGTTTACAATATGAAACATTTGCAGTAAACATAGTTACAGATTTCTAATTCAAAATCAAGTGTTTAAAAGTCCCTTCAATTTTATGATTATAAAAAGTTTACCTTTATATGTAAGCACTTAAGAAAGCATTTTAAATAAGATGTTAATTTACATTTTTCAAGTAGGTCTACACTGATTTTTCACCTCCATTGAACCTGTACATGAACCAAGAGGTAGTTGTTTGAACAGAACGTGGTAATACTGAATGGTTTAAAATTAAGAAAGGTGTGCGACAGGATTATATTCTTTCACCATACTTATTCAACCTGTGAACTGAAATAATCCAAGAAGCTGAGTTATATAAGGAAAAACATGGCATCAAGATTGGAAAAAGACTCATTAACAACCTGCAATATGCAGATGATACAACCTTGCTTGCTGAAAATGAAGAGGACTTAAAATACTTACTGATGAAGATCAAAGACCACAGCCTTCTGTATGGATTGTATCTTATTGTAAAGAAACAAAGAATTCTCACCACTGGGTGAGAACTGGTGGACCAATAAACAACATTCTTATCAATGAAGAAAAGATTGAAGTTATCAAGGACCTCATTTTTCTTGGATTAACCATCAACACTCATAGAAGCAGCAGTCAGGAAATCAAATGACGTATTGCATTAGACAAATCTGCTGCACAAGACCTTTTTAAAGTATTAAAGAGCAAAGATGTCAGCGTGAGGACTAAGATATGTCTGACCCAAGCCATGGTATTTTAAGTAACCTCATATGCATGTGAAAGCTGGAGAGTGAATAAGGAAGACCATAGAAGAATTGATGCTTTTAAGTTATGATGTTGGAGGAGAATATTGAAAGTACCCTGGGCTGCAAAAAGAACAGATTTGTATTGGAAGAAGTGTAGCCAGAGTGCCAGGATGGCCAAACTTCGTCTCTCATACTTTGGACATATTGTCAGGAGAGACCAGTTACTGGAGAAGGATATCATATTTGGTAAGGTGGAGGGTCAGAGATAAAGAGGAAGACCCCAGTGAGATGAATTGACAAAATGGCAGCATTAATGGGCTCAAGCATGGAAACGATAATGAGGTTGGCCCTGGACCTGGCAGTGTTTCGTTTTGTTGTGCATGGGGTAGCGATAAGCCAGTACCAACTCTATGGTACCTAACTACAACATTAACATTTACAATAAAAAGCAAAGGAGCAGAATTATTAATATTGAAGTTGAGATAAGTTTATAATTCTCTATAAGAATTTTGCTATGAATTTAATTTAATCTATGTCCCTGGGTTTAGTCTAACTTCTTAATTCTTTTAGGTATTATGCTATTAATGCAGAAGTAATGACATTATATCTGAACCGAATCTAATTTAACTAAATTTAGTGAAAATAAAGCAGACATTTAATTTTGATAAAATGTTTAAATATATATATATGATGAGCAGCAGCTCCATTTTTCTATCTTAATTTTTATTATGATCCTTGTAATCATACTGAATTAAACAATAGCAAAGTTAAAAATTTTCTTGAATTTGTGTTGAGCAGTGCCAGTCACTACACTGTTGTTATATAGCTGGTGTATTTTAAAAATCTAACCTTAGAAACTTGTTCTCTAACTGGTAGATTGACTCCGCTTATATTTATTTTAGATCTGGAACTGTTTGGATTTATTTTGTCTGTTTCTATTTTCTATTTGCTTTGCTGTTTTTCTTTAGTTTTTGTTTTTTTAATTCATTTATTTTACCATATTTCTGTCACTATTCACAAATTTCCATTGGATTGATAGGTTTTATTAAGCAATCCAAAAGATATAGGACTATATGTTGAGTGAGGGTTTCAAGTCTCCTAACTCCACTACTTAGTAATGATGTCACCTAAGGCCAGTTATTTTAACCTCTCTTCCCTGAACTTTCTTTAAATTCAAAATGAGAGTTACAAGTGTGACCACCTCAGAAAATAGTTATGAGGAAGAATGGAGTCAATATATGTAGAATAGTGCTTGATGCATACTAAAAATTATGTGTTTTTGCTATTATCTTTTCCTTACTCACCTTTTTTTTAAGCCTGATAGAATGTGTGTATCCTATTTACTTTCCTTAAAAGTTTCTACATGCATCTTGACTTACCAAGTATAGTCATAAACAGCATCTCCAACCTTCTCTTTATTAAGAGTAGATTTTAGAACAATATTATGCTTCTAATTTCTTCCTCACCATATTACATGCTATTTCTAGCTTGAATTTTAGTTTCTCCTAGTGTCTAAATCTATCAAATGTTATCAATATTTGCTTCTACAGTACTTTCTTAAGTTTATCAACATGTTTCCTAGTATCCTTGCTTTGTATTTTCCACTTATTTCTGACACAATTTCCTTCTTTCTGAAGAATACCCTTTACTAGCTTTTCCTGGGAAGGTTCTTATTACTTCATGCTCATTCTTCAATGACATATTCACTTAGAAATTGACTTCTAGGATGACAACCAATTTTTAATTAAAGCTTTTAAAGACAATCATTAATTTTCTTCTGGGGCCAATTGGTGGTGATGGTAGGCCTATCAATTTACCTTTTCTTTGTGTATGCTAGTTCTTTTCCCTTTAGTAACACGTAAGTTTTATTCTTGTCATTCTAACCTTCAAGTTTATTAATATCGCTGTCAAATATTCTCTAAAGTAAATGTAATGATAACACATTTCAAACATATAGAAAATTATGTTTGCCATTGTGGTTAGGTGCTGTCCAGTCAGCTGTGAGTTCCCGGCACCTTGTGTATGTCAGTTGAATAGCGCCATCCTGTGACGTCCACCTAATTAGTTATGTTTGAGTATACTGTTGCAGTTGCTGTGCCCAACCAAGAAAATTATATAAAGTAATTTAAAAATCAATGTACTCATTCTTGTATTTAGCAAATGTCAGTATTTTGTTATATTTGCTCTAAATCTTCTTAAGAAAAAAATAATGCATATATACTGCTAGGCTCCCATCTACTTCATTTGAGTTCCCTATCCACCTCTCCAGAGTGGCCCACTTTACTGAAGCAGTTCACTTTTTTTCTTCTTGCTTCTGTGATTTTATATAATAATAATAATATGCACTGAAAAATGGCAACTGTCGTATCATACTCTATATACAATTCTCATAGTTTCTTTTTCAAGTGATTTTAGGCTTTGAAAATTTATCCTTATAAACACTATATCTACTTTACTCAGTGTAGTTTGCACCTGAATCACATGAATATGCCACTATCACATGAATAAGCCACTATTTATTTAGCTAGTTCTCTATTAGTCAGTTTTTGAATTTTTATTATTACTAGTGCCGTTTTTATTATTATGATGATTATTATTATTAGTGCCATTATATCCCTGCCCTGTTTCTTGTGTACCTGTCCTGGGATTTCTTTAAGACACACACCTGAAAGTGGCACATGTAGGCCATTGTTGTTGTTGTTGTTAAGTGCCTTTGAGTCGGTTCTGACCCATAGCGACCCTGTACAGGGTTTCCAAGGGTGTAAATCCTTACTGGAGTAGAAAGCCTCATCTTTCTCCCGCAGAGTGGCTGGTAGTTTCGAACCGCTGACCTTAAGGTTCGCAGCCCAATTCGTAACCACTACGCTACCATGTAGGCCATAGGTGTGTATAAATGTCAACTTTACCAGATATTGATGAATTTCTCTCTGGTTTGTCTCTATGAGTATGTGAATTTCTCTAGATTCTAAGGCAATGGTTCTCAAGCAGGGGTAGAACTGCCATCCCCAAGTCCAAGGAGAAATATGTGAAGGTCATTTAATTTGCTTTAATATCCTCGAAGTCCTGGTGTGGCTCTGTAGGATAAGCACTAGACTGCAAACTACAGGTCAGTTCAAATCCACCAAATGCTCTTTGGAAACCTTATATAGGGTCACTATAAGTTGAAATGGACTTCTTGTTGACCCCAACAACAATATCTGGGGATAATACTGGCCTTTTAGTTGACTGTGTAAGGGAAATTAAATATTCTGCATCGTGCAAGATAATCCTGGAAATGAATAATTTTCCTACTTACATGGTTAATACTGCTCCTGTTAAGAAATATCTCTGTATGATATATACCTAGGAATGAAATTACTGACCCATATGGTTTAACCACTTAAGATTTGCTAAGTATTGCCATATTATTCTCCAAAGTGATTGCACTAATATACCCTTTTGGGTTAATGTGCTGAACTGCAAAGTCAGTTTGAACTGCAAGGTCAGCAGTTCAGGCTCACCAGCCGATCCTCAGAAGCCTTATACAGGGTTGCTATGAATCTGCACCTACTCAATAGCATTTAACAACAACAACAACAATCACCAGTGAATAAGTGCTTCGGTTTTTCAACAAAAATGTCTATAGATGATGTTGCTGTTGTTAAGTGCCATCAAGTTGGTTCCAACTTATAAGCCCTGTATAAGGAATGGTTGGTGAATTTGAACTACCAACCTTGTAATTGAAACTGACCGTACAGTCTAGTTCTGATCCTGCAGTGCCACACTAGGCCTCCATGTTGTTGTTGTTGTTAAGTGCCGTCCATAGATGACTCCATATCAGACTTCAATTGTTGTTACGTCCATCCAGTCAGTTCCAACTCATTGACCCTGCATATGTTTTCTAAGGAGAAGCTGGTGGGTTTGAATGGCTGATATTACAGGCAGCAATTCAGTTTTTATCCTATAGTGCCACACCAGTACTTCAGTAATTTCTACAAACGTGATGATTATGAAACATCTCATTAGTTCGTTATTTTCCCCCCCACTCATTTATCTGGTAACTAATTAAGTTGAATTGTAGCGTAATGGTTACAAGTTGGGCTGCTAACCCCAAGGTTCACAGTGTGAAATGATCAGCTGTTCACTGGAAGAAAGATGAGGCTTTCTGCTCCCATAAAGATTCCCAGCCTCGGAAACCCTATACAGGGTCACTAGGAGTTGGAACTGACTCCATGGCACACAGCCACCACCCCCATCATATTTTCTACTCTCCTATTAATTTATATTGGATTAATAGATTATTTATTAATTTATTGTCCAAATATCTTATTCGTATTTTAATTCTATTTATTTTTAACCTGTCCGTTGATAAGTTTATTGATAATTACTATACTTTTAACTTCTAGAGACACTTCTAGTTCCTTTCCAATGTTTGTTGTTTTTCTCATATTTACTATTTTTTTCTTTATAGCTTCTAAAGCAAACTTACTTTTAGTCTTTTTAAGATCATTTATCTTGATTTCTTAAGATATCATTTATTCTGTGTTTTGTCTGTTTATGTTCTATCATAGTAATTTTTTTTAATGCAGCTTATAATTTTTATTGTGACTTAATCTATGGCATGGCACTGCAGGGTAATGCACTGGACTGCAAGGTCAGTTTGAGTCACAAAGTTGGTGGTTCAAATCTACCAGGTGCTCCTCAGAAACCCTATACAGAGTTGGGATGAGTCAGAACTGACTCAATGGCACTTAACAACAACAGCAACAATCTTTGGTGGAAAGTGAGAATCATTGGCTTTGGACCCCAGATACACTCATGCTGTTGTTGTTGTTAGTTGTCGTTATGATGGCTGTGATGTAGGACAACCCCATTTACAAAAGATTGAAATGTTGTGAGGCCTCCACCATCCTTACAATTACCAGTGTGTTTAAGTCCATGGTTGTGCTTTGCAATCTAAGGGATTCATCTTCCAGCACTATAATGGATAATGTGTTATTTTGACCCATAGGATTTTCATTAATTAATATTTAAAAGTACATCACTAACTCCTTTTCCCTAGTCTGTCTTAACTGGAAGCTCTGCTGGACCCTGTCTACCATGAGTGGTTCTACTGGTATTTGAAATATAAGAAGGCTTGTGAATTCTATCATAGTTTATTTCCTTTGTTTATAAACTTTTTGAAGCTCCCTGATACTGGTGCATGGATTTCAGTATCACAGCAACACATAACTCTCAGTGTGATAATCTGCAGAGAAGTGATAGGGAAGCACTACAACTTGTAAAAGTTGCTTTTCATTTGCCTTAGTTAGGGTTGTAGAGGGTTGACCAGTTCAGATTGAGTTTTCACAATAATTTCTCACCAATAATGTCCTGGTGTTGCACTATAGGATAAGCACTAGATTGCTAACCCAAAGATCGGTAGTTCAAACCTACCTGCCACTCCTCGGTTGGGTTGCTATGAATCGGAACCAGCTCTGCAGCACTAAACAACAACAAAGTGACATACATTAAGGAGCCCTGGTGGTGCTGTGGACTAAGCATTGGGTTTCTAATCACAAGGTAAAATTGTTGTTGTTGCTAAGTGCCATTGAATTGGTTCCGACCCATAGCGACCCTGTATAGGGTTTCCAAGGGTGAGCTTGAACCACCAACCTTATCATTCAAATGATTTTTTACAGTCCAGCATATTAGCCCACAGCGCCGTGGTTTAAGTTTCTGTTAGCATTCCTAAGGTTTTCTCTTTCACTGGGTCCACCAGTGAATGATAAAATTTCTTACCACTTCCATGATTGAGTGGGGAAATTTTTTCTTATTCTACTTTCAGATTACAATTTAAAGTAACATAACTCTTTGACATTCCCAGCTTTATTAGAAGACTTCATTCTAGCTCTTCACTGTTGTTGCTGTTAGGTGCCATAGTTTCATTTCCAACTCATAGTGACCCTACGGTCCATAGAACAAAACCATGCTGATTCTGTGCCATTCCATAGTAATTGCTCTATTTGACCCCATTATTGCAGACACTGTATCTATCAGTCCATCTTGTTGAGGGGAATCGTCTTTTTCAATGACCCTCTAATTACCAACAATGATATCCTTCTTTAAGAAATGCTTCCTGCTGATAACATGTCCAAAGTATGAGATGAGGTCTTACTATCCTTGACAGCATTCTGGCTGTAGTTCTTCCAAAACAAACTTGTTTTTCCTTCTGGGAGTCCATGGAATATTCAGTATTGTTCTTCACTAACACCATAACCCAAAGGCATCAATTCTTAGTCTTCCTTATTTATTATCCATGAAACATGATGAGAATACCATAAATTGGGCTACGCATACTTTAGTCCTCAAAGTGGCATCTTTGCTCTTTAAAACACTAAAGAGCTAATTTGCAGCACCTTTTCCCATTGTAATACGTTATTTGATTTCTTCACTTCTTCTCCCATGAATGTTGATTGTGGATTCAGGTAAAATGAAATCCTTGATTACTTCAATATTTTCTGTTTTCTCGCTTTATCATGATGCTACTTACTGATGCAATTAGACTAATAAGCTATTCAGTTTACATGCTTTTTATAAATTATACATTTTAATAAATTTACAATTTCATTTTTATGAATTACTGCCACTAGCCCAAAGTTTTATCTGATCCTAGTTCCCTGTTGTCTATGAAGGTTATAGTTTTATTTGTTCTATATTTCTGCTACATCAAGACTTCACTTTCTTTTTGAGCCTATTTAAAATAATTTTATTATATTTTTCTGACACTTCAGAATGTCAGTGAATCTTTTGGCTGTAATTCATTAAGTCCTATTGTTGGGATTTACATTTTCTAATCTAAATGACAATTTTCCATGAGCTTTTTAAAGCGCCCTTGTTTGTGAATATGTGTAACATTCACAAACAAGGGGCGCTTTAAAAAGCTCATGGAAAATTGTCATTATCTTTTCATTCCATTTTTCCATGAACTTTTTGATGCATTCCTGTGTATGTGTGTGTGTGTGTGTATGCATACATATGGTGGTGGTGGTTATGTGCCGTGGAGTCTGTTCCTATTCATAGCGACCCTGTATAGGGTTTCCAAGGCTGTAAACCGTTAGGGGAGCAGAAAGCCTTATCTTTCTCCTGCGGAACAGCTAGTAGTTTTGAACTGCTACTGTGAAGTTCGCAGCCCGATTCGTAACCAATCTGATACCAGAGCTCCATATATATAGTTTACTGTTATGTGCCACAGCACTGTGATTTAATGCGCTGGACTGCAAAGTTGCTTTGAACCACAAGATTGGCAGTTCAAGCTCACCAGCCACTCCTTGGAAACCCTATACAGGGTTGTTATGGGTTGGAACCAACTCAACAACACTTAGCAACAACAAATATATATGGCTGGTGGTTGTGTGCCATGGAGTCAGTTCTGACTCATAGCAACCCTGTACAGTGTTTCCGAGGCTTTATATCTTTATGGGAGCAGAACAGCTCATCTTTCTCCCACAGAGCAGCTGGTAGTTTTGAACTGCTGACCTTGCAGTTCGCAGCCCGATTCGTAACCACTAGGCTACCAGAGCTCCTTAAAAAAAAAATAATAATAATTCAATTACTAGTTTTTTAAAGCAAGCTTCAGAGCAATGCATATGTCATATCTAACTTTTCAAAAAATAATTTGGTAAAATAATGATATAAATTTACATGAGATCTAAATATAACTCTAGTATATATATATGTTAAGTGCCCTCGAGTTGGGTTCAACTCATAATGACCCTCTGTAGGATTTATGAGGTGTGACTTGTGAGTTTGAACTACTAACCTTGCAGTTCAAACCAACCTTGCAGTCCACTGCTTACCCTACAGTGTCACAACAGGATTATTAAACCAAACGACCTCTACTTATCTCTGAGGAGTAGAATTAAGGAAGAAGAGGAATCATTCATTTTTTCTGTTTTATGTATTTCCTTTATTATTTGGTTTTGTGCATAGTCATTAAAAAAAGATGAAAGATGCTGACAGTATTATCAACTTATGATGAAGTGTTCTGTTATTTCCCCAAAAAGCATATACTGAAAACTCTTTAAACTTGAAAGGCATGATGTGAACCTGTCTCTCTGACTGCAGGTAGATTGGGAGGCATCTCTTGCCTGAGAGTGCACTCCAAGTTCCACAGCAGCAGGCAGTGTGAGCATAGATGAGCAGATAGCATCTCTGAAGCTGCAAATGACAAAGATGCCTGCCCAGCAATGACCACATAACAGGTGATATCAGTAATCATCTGTCACCTCCCTATTGTATAAGCCTTATAACACTTCAAGTTTGTTGTGCAGAACCACAAACTATTTGTGGATTTTAAAACATTAATATGAAGTAGGTTGCGGGTATGATAGATACCATCCACAAATGGCATTTGAAGGTCAGTTAAATTTTTCCCTCACAGCTAACAGTGACGTCAGTTCTGTTAGTCATATACTCTCTTCATAAATATTTCATTCTCATTCAATGTTTTGCAAGCCTTATTTGATGCATCGTGATATATGAAAAAAGAATGCTTACAGTATGTTTTCTTAAATCTAAATTTTCTTAGAGCAAAGTACTTTTGACTTTACTTATGGACCTTTTGTACTATGCATAAATCTAAGTTATTCATGTTAACAAACACAAAATCTGTTTTATTTCAGTAATATTGTAATAGAAGCATGGGAAAAACCCTTGCTCTATCTGCATACTGAATGAACAGTACTTCGACTACATTATGTCCCTTCAGGATATAATAAAATTTGTTAGCATCTGTATTTTGTAATTAACGCATTACCCATTCATATTTGGTTTCTTCATCAGCACTTGGTTCTAAGAAAATGATTTTACACTGAAAACTCCATTAGCCTCCTCTGTAGAGGGAATCATTTTCTTGTAAGTGAAATTGTCCAATTAGCTGATCCTTTGGAAAATGGAATCTACACTTGATCCCCAAAAGTTTGACCAAAATACCTTTTCTATTAATGTAAACTATTTACAGATTGCTTCAACAAAGATCAGATTCATTTTACTCTTAGAGCAATAAGAGGCTGCCTATTCTAGGAATTAATGACCCATAAACTCACAAGGAGCTCTGGTAGTGTAGTGGTTACGAATCGGGCTGCTAATCTCAGGGTCAGCAGTTCGAAACTACCAGCTGTCCCATGGGAGAAAGATGAGGCTTTCTACTCCCGCAAAGAAACCCTGTCTCTATGAGTTGGAACTGATTCCATGGCACATAACAACAACAACAAACTCACAAAACAGAACTGTTATTATATTTAGTTAGTATTGAGCTTGTGTGTGCCTACCCAGATCTTGCAGGTAGACAGAAAAACCCTCACCTGCATGTGGCCTATCAGAGTGCTTGCTGGGTTTCTTACAAACTGCCTTATCAGGATTGTAACAAAATTGAACAGGTTTGTAACAAAAGTGTGACTTCATCAAAACATCCTCCTGCATGAATAAGGAACAATGCTATCACTTTGCCAGAGGGTAAGTGATAGTATTGATATTTAGGGATATTCGCTATGGTCTTATGTTTTTGACTTATTGCTTCATCTGTAATTGTAGACAAATTTCCCTATGTTCTCTAGGAGATATGGGTGATGGAGTTATTCCAGACCAGGTGCATACATCATAAACAAAATATTGGCTGTTAGCAGTCAGAGATGAGAGGCTAAGGATTAAAAACGGATGTGTGTTAGTAATGAAATATTTTAGAATGTTCTCTCTCTTGATATTTGGCCACTTAAATATAATGACTTTACGAATGCAGAATACAAATGTGCAAATGTTCCACTTAAAACGATGCTAAAAGACTTGTGGTTCTAATCTTCTCGTCCTCATATCTGAGTCCTGAACCTTTCACAGGTAAAGGTTATAGCAAAGTAGATGCCAACAGTACATAAATACCCACCATTTTTATTTTGAGTCAACACAGACAAAAATAACATTGTCCCATATTCAGCAAACATCAGTGGTGTGCCCACTTAATTTAAGGGTAAAGTTGTTACTGTTGTTGTTAAGTGCTATCGGGTCATTTCAAACTCAAAGCAACTCTGTAAAGGGTTTCAGATTAGCATCTCGTGGGTTTGAAACAAAGACTTTGTGGTTAGCAGTCCAGTGCTTATCATACAGCACCGCTACTTCATTTTGAGCTTTGAATCTAACTTTTATGATTAACTTGAAACATAAAGAATCAAAGAATTTGTTGCTATTAATTTAAAAGAAATGAATAAAACCGCCTTTCTTAGAATGAATTAAAAGTCAGAATTACAGGGTCGCTATGAATTGGAAAGAATTGTTGGTACTTAACAAAAACAACACCACAAATATTATTTTTCACCAAGCAGAAAAGAAAGCTCCTTACCATGTAGTGTTGTTATTTTTTCTCCTCATGGAGTATACCAATGTGAATAATTTTGTTATTGGGAATATTTATATGTTTGTTAGGAATATGATTATAAGGGAAGGGAGGAAAATAGAAGTGTGTACAAACATATGTATGCAGTAACAAACCTTCTGTGTGCTAGCAAAAACATTGTAAGACATAAAAATGGGCTAAAATGTCTTTGTAATTATAGCTGTATAACAGTGTCAGTTGAAGTTTATGATTCTATTTCCACTTGGCTGAAAAGTCATTGATTTTGCCATTCAATATACTAGTGTGGTGTAGTGCATTATTTATTTAATGTCTCTCTTAGCCAAAGCCTTTGACCGAATATTTTTTCCTGATGGTCTAGGTAAGAAAAGAAGGTAGAAGAATATGCTGATGGATTATGATTCAGCTGTGAGTGAGTTTTAACAAGTGTTCATTGTGAAAACTTGAAACTCAAAAATGGGTGAAAAATGAGCCACCTCATAAGCACAAGGTGGGTGTCTCACTATCATCAAGGAAGAAGAGCCAGGTGTGGAGAGTGTCCTTTGGACTTTTTTGACCCAGGAGACAGAACTTTGACAGCAGCGTAGTGACAGAGGAATGGCAGAGGAGCAATAGCAGCAGAGCCAAGATCTAGAGCTCCAGACAGAGCCGTTAGCTTTCTAGCCCTCAGAGCAAATAAAACTGAGTGCTTTTGGGTGGGAGGCTCACTTGTGGAATAGGGTGCCTCTGGGCACTTAATTGCTGTTGTTGTCTTTAGGTGCTGTCTAGATTGTACCAATTTACAGCTGCTTTATGCACAAAAGAACAAAACACTGCCTAGCCCTGTGCCGGTCTCAGAATTGTGGCTTCACTTTAGACCATTACTGTTGCCACTGTGCCAATCTCTCTCATTGAAGGTCTTCCTCTTTTTCTCTGACCCTCCACTTTACCAAGCCTGATGACCTTTTATCAGGCCTGGTCCCCCTGATAATATGTCTGAAGTAAGGAGACAAAGTCTGTCCAGCCTGGCTTCTAAGGAGTATTCTGATTGTACTTCTTCCAACACAGATTTGTTTGTTCTTCTGGCAGCCCATGATACTTTTAATATTATTCTCCAACACCATACCTCAAATGTAACCTGTCTACCATGGGTGACCCTGCTGGTATTTAAATTACTGGTGGCATAGCTTCCAGAATCACAGCAACACACAAGCCACCACAATATGATAAACGGACAGATGAGTGGTGGAGGCACTTAATTGGAGGAGGTAAAATTGCTGATCCAGGGAGTTAGAGCCAGAGCTTTTGGCCAGAGGCTTATAGCAGAGTAGAATGCCCTTTGGGTATTTATCAGCAGTCCTAAAGAGCTGTGTAATGTTGCTTAAGCTGACCAGAGAGAGGCCTGCCTTCGGGCACAGCAGATAAGAGGCTTTTCTGACCCAAGAACTGTATCCTTAACAACTGCTTCTGGTCCTGCATTGTAAGCTGTTAAGTTCTCTAATAAACCCAATAAAAGTGACTATGGTGCCTCTGTAGCCATTGCAATGAATTTTCAAACCCAGCTTGGCATAGAGTATTGTAGGAGAGGTGGTTTGGTGTTCATATTTTGCAGTTTGGTACTAAAAATAGGGAGACAAATGTGATACACTCCCTACCCTCATAAACATCAATGTGAAAGACCAAAAAAAAAAAAAAGATGCAAATCTATAAAAAACCCATGTGACATATACAATATTAAAACTTCCAAAATTCATTACTACAATAGTTGCCTTCATTACTTGACTGCAAAACCTCTGAGAAACATGGCCCAACCAAGTCAACACATAACTTTAACCATCACAGCCAGCGTTACTTTCCCTTTGTACCGTGACATTCATTATTTGTTAATGTACAAAATGTTAGGATAGTATATTGTTTACTATTGGTGTAAATGTGAAATATCACATAACAAGATAGTTCATAAGTGAGGAGAGGATATACTTCACACATATACAGATGGGGGAAGAAACAGAACTTTCTGATCTTTTTTGTTAACTAGCTTCATACACACAATAGCGTTAAATGTAGTACCTGTGCTTTATGAACATTTTATTTCAAAGTGTTTGCTTCCCACACTCTTGTGCTGTTTCTAGTTTTCACCAAAGCCAGAATCTAAATTAGTGACCAATTTGCTTTCATTTAATAATTCCTAAGTTTGAAAGCATGATGCTAATGTGTCTGATATCTTGGGAAACCCATTCCCTTTTGTGACTTTTCTTCATGTGTTTTCATTGCTCTTTTAAGTCCAAAATTTATTTTCATTCAACAAATCATTTCTGAAGCTCCACTTAATGGTAGATATTGTGCAAGGCAGCACTTACCAACCTCTGAGCTTCAGATTATCTTGAAGTTGGTAGGAAAATGTATATTATTAAACATGCATAGTTACTTAAAACATTGGTGGGAAGACAAAGGAGACTGGAAGGAAGATAAACCATGATGTGTTCTAATGTTAAGGAGCACTGGTAGTGTAGTGGTTACAAATCGGACTGCAAACCTTAAGGTCAGCAGTTCGAAACTATCAGAAGTTCGAAACTAAACAGTTCCATGGGATAAAGATGAAGCTTTCTGCTCCTGTAAAGATTTACAGCCTCGGAAACTATGAGTCGGTTCCAACTCCACAGCACATAACCACCACCATTCTAATGTTACTAGGGATACATTATGTGCAATATCTTGTAAAATGCTGTATAGCATGGAGGTGGAAGAAAAGGAAGGGAAAGCATTTGGAGCAAAATACCTTGATGCATACTATATTTTGTAGTCATCTTTTCACATCTCTAAGTACTCATCGTATGTGTCTCACATCAGACCAAGAGCTCCTTGTTGTTGGACTTAATTGTTTCTATTTTCATTCCCATAATTTAGCATGACACCTGATACTTTATTCTTAATAACTGTATGATGTTGACACATTTAACTTTTCTTTAGTATTTAATATTGCTATTCTGGTCTTAACCTTGAAAGTGTTCTTATTCTTGTTATTAGCTGCTGTACAGTCAGCTCCCCCATTACTCATCTGGCAGTTTGTCACATGATGGTGGCTTATGTGTTGCTGTGATGCTGGAAGCTATGACATTAGTATTTTAAATACCAGCAGGGTCACAAATTGTGGACAGTATCATCAGAGATTTCAGACTAAAATAGAGTAGAAAGAAAGAGAAGCACTGTTTCAAACCTTGTGAAAAGTAGCAGAATATTGATATGGTGCTGGAAAATGGGCCCCTCAGGGGGGAAGGCACTCAAAAAAAAAAAAAGGAGGGAAATGCTGCTTCCTCAAAGTAGAGTTTACCTTAATGATGTGAACAGAGCAGAACTTTTGGAACCTTCATTTGCTGATTCACATAACTCAAAATAAGAAAAAAGAGCTTCATAAATCCATTAATAATCAGAACATGGAATGTACAAAGTATGGATCTAGGAAAACTGGAAGTTGCCAAAAACCAAATGAAACACAAGAAGATCGATGTTTCATTTGATCAATGTAGGCACTGTTGCTGTTGAGTGCCATCACATCAGTTCTGACTCATAGCAACACTATATAGGGTGTCTGAGTAGTGGTTGGTGAGTTTAAATTGCCAGCCTTGTGGTTCAGACCAACCTTTTGGTCGAGTGCTTATCCTACAGTGAGCTGAAATACACTGGAATTTCCATTTTGAATCAGCCAGTCATATGAATTACTAGACCAGAAATCACAGATTGAAGAGGAATGGCATTGTATTCATTGTCTAATAGAATATTTCAAGATCTTTACTGAAGTACAGTGTTGTCAGTGATGGGATAATATGCATACACCTACAAGGAAAACCAGAGTCCTGATATGGCGCTGTGGGTTAATGCTCCAGACTGCAAAGCCATTTGAACCACAAGGTCAGTGGTTCAAGCTCACTAGCTGCTCCTCGGAAACCCTTTACAGGGTTGCTATGGGTTGGACCGACTCAATGGCACTTCACAACAACAACAAGGAAAACCAGTTAATACCATGATTGTTCAAATTTATGTACCAACCACTAAAGCCAGTGATGATAAAATTGAAGAATTTTATCAACTTCTTCAGTCTAAAATCAATCAAGATGCATTAATAATTACTGGTGATTAAAATATAAAAGATGGAAACACAGAAGGATCAATAATCGAAAATATGACCTTGAGGACAGAAATGATGCTGGGTATCACATAGAATTTTGCATCACCAGTGGCTTATTCATTGAAAATACCTTTTTTAAAAACATGAACAGTGACTATACACACAAACCTTGCTGGATAGAACATCAAGGAATCAAATCAACTACATCTATATCTGTGGAGAGAGATGATAAATGAAAATGTGGGAAGAGATAAATGAAAAAGAGATTATGAATGTTGGCAGATGACAGACAGAACATTCTACAAGAAGAAAACAAATAAAAGAAAAAGATCAAAATGGATGTCAAGATAGACTGAAGCTTGTTTTTAAGCATGGAGAAGAAGCTAAAGTGAATGGAAGAAATGATGAAGTCAAAGAGCTGAACAGAAAACTTCAAAGGACAGCTTTAGAAGACGAAGGAAAATACTATAATGAAATGTGCAAATACAAGTACTTAGAAAA
>NW_006408554.1:9557896-9560552 GCF_000296735.1 Chrysochloris asiatica | reverse complement strand
GGTTGGAACCGACTCAGTGGCACTTAACAACAACAATCCCAAAATGTATGAACTGATACATCAAAAGGTAACTGCCAGAAATTCATTCAGCATTCGGAAGAGGACAAGGAACTAGGGATATCATAGTTGATGTCAAATAAATCTTGACTGAAGGCAGACAATACCAGAAAGATGTTTACTTGTGCTTTATTGACTAGGCAAAGGCTTTCAAAAAGCTATCGATAACATTCTGAAGAATGGGTATTCCAGAAGTTATCACTGTGCTCTTGAAGAACCTGTATATAGACCCAAGAATCAGTTGTTCGAACAGAACAAGTGGATACTAAATGGTTTAAAATCTGGAAGGGTGCATTCTAGGATTGTGTTCTTTAACCATGCTTATTCAATCTGTATGGGGAGGAAATAATCTGAGAAACTATTGTATGAAGAAAAACATGGCATCAGGATTAGAGGCAGTGATGTGCAGAGGATACAACATTGTTTGCTGGATCAGAGGACTTAAAATACTGATGAAGATCAAAGACCACAGCCTTCAGTATGGATTACACCTCAAGGCAAAGAAAATATAAGCCCTCTTCACTGGGCCAATAAATAACATCAAGATAAATGGAGAAAATGTTGAAGTTATCAATCATGGAAACAGCAGTCAAGAAGTTAAATGACATATTACATTACACAAATCTTCTGCACTAGACCTCTTTAAAGTGTTCAAGAGCAAAGATGTCAGTTTGAGGACTAAGATGGGTCTGCCCCAAGCCATGGTATTTTCAATCACCTTATATGCATATGAAGGATAGACAATGAAGAAGGTGTACCAAAGAAGAATAGATGCATATGAATTATAGTGTTGGTTAGGAATATTAAATATACTTTGAATGCCAGAGAATTAACAAATATGTTCTGGAAATATGACTGGATTGCTGCCTGTCAAATAATATGATGAGACTTCGTCTCTACTATTTTGTACATGTTGTCAGGAAGGACTATTCCCTAGAAAAGAACATCATGCCTGGTAAAGGATCAATGAAAAACTGGAAGACCCCCAACAAGATGGATTAACACAGGGGCAGCAACAATGGGCCTAAACAGCAATTGTGAGGATTGCAGAGGACCTAGCAGTGTTTCGTCCTGTTGTGCATAGAGATCACTTTGACTTGGAACGGATTCCAAAGCACCTAACAACAAGAAGTCAGCCCCAGTGTACAATAGAATGAAACACTACCCAATCCTGCACCATCCTCGCAATTGCTCTGAGGGTCCAAAGCATATCTGGGTGGGTTTGAACTGCCAACCTTTCCACTACTCCTCAAGATCTTAACCATTTATATTACCCAAGGATTCCTTGTTTGCTCATGGTCAATTATGAATCTCATGGAACATCTATAAGTCTGCTAGACCCATTATAATACCATTAACCCACAGGTATTACTCTCAGTGCCATATCCCTGATACTTCACAAGATTTCAGATTAAATGTATACTGGTTGGAGAGCCAGGAAAATGCTTAATAAATCAGGAACTTAATTCAAATTCCAATTTCACATTCAAAGAAAAGAAGCATTCAAAGGTGTATGAAGCAAGCCCTAGGGCCATAGTTTTCCATATTATGAAAAGCTATCCTTTCATATCATACAGTTGTGATATCTCTATACATTACTGTCATTGCTTTTATATGTTGTCAAGTCAGTTTTGACTTATAGCAACCCTGTATAGGGTTTCCTAGGAGTGGTTGGTAGCTTTGAACTGCTGGCCATTTGGTTGGTAGTCCAGTACTTATCATACAGCACCACACCAGGACTCCATATCCAGCTGTAATTAAAAAAGAGGGATTGAAATTGAATTAGTAAAAGCAAAGCATTAAAGAAAAATGTTTAGTTGTGCATGGTAAAAAATGGTCACACCAGTGGCTGTAATAAAGGCCCCTGAAAGTATAAAATAAAAACAAAACTGTTAAAGAGTTTTAAAAGGTCTTTTCTTTTTCCTCAAATGAGTAACCTATAGATCTTTGCACTACAAGTATAGAGAGGAGATCAAATCAAAGCCAACTAGGACATGTGGGAGGGCTCCTGTTTCAAATGGAGACCTAGTATGGCACTGTAGGATAAGCACTGGACTGCTAACCACAGAGTCAGCGATTGAAACCCACCATCCCCACTTTGAAACCTTATCCGGTCACTATGATTTGGAACTGATTTGGTAGCACTTAACAAAAACATATTTCAGATTGTTAATTAGTGTATTTAAGAGCTTTGATTAAAAAAGAAAGACATTAACTCCAACAAAATTCAGTGTGTTGTTGATGTTATATTATGTTGCATTGATAGATAGATTAAAAAAAAAAAAAGTCATTTCTACCTTTAGGATTTTCCCAGATTATTAAGGAAATGGATATGTAGGTGAAATGTGTGGCAAGTGATATAGAAAGAACATGTGTGAAGTTCCCTGGGGAATAGATAAAGGAACAAATAACATTGGCTTCAAAAAGAAATCAAACAGGTTGGAGAAAGAAAGGAAAATAACTGAACACCAGTTATCTTTATAAACTTTGCTAGCTTTTATCCATTATTTATTTAATAATGAGTGTAAAAGATACGGAGTCCTGGTGTGGTGCTGTGGGTTAATGCTCCAGACAGCAAAGCTGTTTGAACTGCAAGGTT
>NW_006408554.1:9538783-9557551 GCF_000296735.1 Chrysochloris asiatica | reverse complement strand
GAAGCCCACGGGACCTTCATTTGCTGATAGGGCACAACTCAAAATGAAGAGAAACAGCTGTAAACATCCATTGAAAATTGGAACATGGAATGTACAAAGTATGAATCTGGGAAAATTGGAAGTTGTCAAAAATAAAATGGAATATCATGTTTGGTAAGGTAGAAAAAGGTCAGGGAAAAAGAGGAAGACACCCAGTGAGATAGACTGGCCAAGTGGCAGCATCAATAGACTCAAACATGGCAACAGTAGTGAGGTTGGCCCAGGATCGGGCAGTGCTTCGTTCTGCTGTGCATAGGGTCGCTATGAGTTGTTACCAACTTGATGGCACCTAACAACAACAAGAACAACATAATAGATAAAAAGTCATGTAACCAAAAAGAAATAGCTATACTTTTAAATTTCAAAATAAAAATTGTTATATTATGTAACTGAAGAGTTTATATGACCTGAATTAGATTAGTTTGCTGCTAATGGTTTTTAATAAGGAAGCATCTTTATGCCATATATTTTGTTACTGTGACAAATATGTCATACTGTTTTTAGTTTTTAAAGTTTCTAAAACAGCAGGTAAATAAATAAAAAAAAAGTTTTATAAAACAGCATTTGCAGACAAGATAATTATCTTTGAAAAAGTAACATTGTTATTTAAAAATAACAAAAATGCAATAAAATATAGCTGATCCTTGACCTTTAGTTATTTAATAGACGATGATTTGATTACCTGTTTTTCATCTTCATACTCTGGAATTACAAATGACTCCAACAGGGGTTGTAGAACCTTTTGACTCAAAAGGCTGACTCTGAGAAGTGTAATATGCCTGAATTTAGTAAGCCCTCCGTCTTCATGCATCATGGCAGTTGGTTCCAAGTGTGGAAGTGGGACCATACTACAGCAGTGTAGTGTGAAGGGGGACTCATGAACGTGGACCATTTGGAATGATGGCTAGCTTTGCTCTTGATTTGGGTCCTCTCAACCTTGAAAGTCATCCTCATGCGAGAGTCTCTGATGTTCTTCTCTGTATAGTAAGGGAATGAGATTAAGGGCACTTCAGTTCTTTCCAAATGCAGATGGACCTCATTATCTGGGAAAAAATAGTACCAGAAAGATTACTAAATTCATTCACAATTTCTTATCAATGGTAGGGAAACATTTGAATAGAGTATTTCCCAAAAAGCTAAACTATCAATCACATTTTAAATACATTTGACTTTTTAATAGTTGAGGTTCCTATTCTACCATGCAATCAGTCTTAGACTAGAGAATGAATTGTGTCTCCTCTCTTTGAGTACAAATATGCATCTCTCCTAGTCAGTTAGCTAGGTAGTTAGTTGTCTTCCAGTATTCTTGACCTAGATGAGTGACTGCCTCTGGTGCTACATAAGTTTGTTGAAAGATTTCAGTTTGCATTTCATCAATTCCTGGAACCGTATTCTTTGCCAATGCCCTCAGTACACCATGGGTTTTTTCCTTCAGTACCATTGACTCTTGATCATATGCTACTTCTTGAAATGATTAAACATAGGCTATTTCTTTTTGATACAGCAACTCTATGTACTTGTTCCACCTTCTATTGATTATCTCTTCATCGTTCAATATTTTGCCAAAAGAATCCTTCAGTATTTAAGTCGAGACATGAAATTTTTTCCCTCAGTTGTTTCAGCTTGAGAAATGCTAAGCATGTTGTTCCCTTTTGATTTTCTAACTCCATGTCTTGGCACTTTTCATTATAACATTTGACTTTGCCTTCTCAAGCTTCCCTTTGAAATTTTCTGTTCAGTTCTTTTACTTCCTTATTTCTCCCATTTGCAGTAGCATCTCTACACTGGAGAGCAAGTTTCAGAGTCTCTGCTGACATCCATTTTGATCTTTTCCTTCTTCCTAATCTTCTTAGTGACCCTTTGCTTTAGTTCTGCATGATATTTTTGATGTCATCCCACAACTCTTCTAGGTTTTAGACATTAATGTGTAATTCATTAAATCTGTTCTTGAGATGATCTCTAAATTCAGGTGGGATGTCTTCAAGTTCATATTTTGGCTCTTATGAACTTGCTTTACTTTTCTTCAGCTTCAGCCTGTACTTGCATATGAGCAATTGATGGTCAATTCCACAGTCTGTCCCTGGCATTATCTTGGCTGATTATATGGAGCTTTGCCACCATCTCTTTCCACAGATGTAGTCAGTATGATTTCTGTGTATTCTATCTGGTGAAGTCCTGGTGTCTGATATTCTTTTATGTTGTTTAAAAAAGGTTTTTGCAATGAAGAAATCAATAATGTCGCAAAATTCTATTATATGATCTCCAACATCATTTCTATCACCAACGCCATATTTTCCAACTACTGATCCTTCTTCTTTGTTTCCAAACTTTACGTTCCAATCTCGAGTAAGTATCAATACATATTGATTGTATGTTTGATTAATTTCAACCTGAACAATTTGTTTGGTTGCTTGGTTATGGGCCGTGGAGTTGGTTCCAACTCATAGTGACCCTGTATAGGGTTTCTGAGGCTGTAAATCTTTATGGGAGCAGAAAATCTTATCTTTCTTCCATGGAACAGCTGAAAATTTCCAATTACTGACCTTGAGATTAGCAGCCCAACTCATAACCACTATGCTGCCAGAGCTCCTTTGAAGAAGTTTGTAGAATTTTTCAGTTTCATTGACACTGGTTTTAGTGGTTCATGCATAAATCTGAAGACTCGTTGTATTAACTGGTCTTCCTTGTAGGCATATGGATATTAACATACATAGCATTATACTGGAGGATACATCTTGAAATTTTCTTTTTGGTGATGAATGATTCATATTCCATACATTCCATGTTCAAATTATTAATGGATGCTTGCAGCTGTTCCTCCTCGTTTTGAGTTGTGCTCCATCAACAACAAATGAATATTCCAGAAAGCTTAACTCCATTCGTGTCATCATGGTCATCTCTCCAGTTTAAGCAGGTGTCTCTTGCCCAATCATATTTTGAGTGTGTTCTAACCTGAGGGGCTCATCTTCTGACACTGTATCTGGCAATATTCTGGTGATATTCATATTTTAAAATTCAATATTCTGGTACTATCTGACAATGTTTCACTACCATTCATAAGATATTTAGTGGATAATAATTCAAAAGTATTCTGCCTCTCCGTCTCTGACTCTGTCTTCATTTGGAATCTCAGCTAAAAGCTCTTCTCTTTGGTTGACCATGCCAGCATTCAGAATACCCGTGGCACAGCTTCCAAATCACAGCAGTATGCAAGCCACCACAGTGTGACAAACTGACAGAGGAGTAGTGGCTTCCTGGCCAGAGTAGGAAATAAAAACACACTGGTTAACTGCAAGGTTGATGGTTCAAACCCACCAGCCAGTCCTCAGAAATCCTATATAGGGTTGCTATGAGTCATAACTGACTCAGCAGCCACAATAGGAAGCAGGCAGTGGTGACTTGTTCACAGATGGCAGCTGAGCATGACTCTTTAAATGTGTATTGCTCTCCACATTGTCTCAGTCAGCCTCCATCTTTGAGTGGGGCATCACTGCCTATTTCCTAATCTGGTCAAAATCTGTGATGTATAAGAGATTTGTTTGCTATAGAACAATGTACCCTGTTTCTGTGGACCTGTGACTGAACCATCTCAAATGCATTAGAAGCCATGTTTTAAAACAGACTTGAGAACAACCAGTGGTGATTTCAGTAATTTAGAAGATGCCTTTGTAGAGCACCTGTACTTGCTCTGTTGATGCAAATCCTCAAGAAAAGATGATGTGAGATCATCAGTTAAGTTACTAGCACCAAAGTTTCTATTCAAAATGTTGTTTAATTTTAGCCTTCCCCAGGCTGGGTCTCTTCCTCTTGCTCATTTCTTCCTATTCCATTCTCACGTATTCCCTAATATCACCAAAATAATTTGCTGGGACTCTCATATTTTTCTATATTTAAGTCCGTTTTCTCTCTTCAAAAATTCTAGAAGCATTCTGTTTTTGTTATTATTAAGTGCTATCAAGTTTGTTCTCACTCAGAGTAACCCTGTATAGAGTTTTTTGAGGCTGTAAATCTTTGTAGGAACAGAAACCCTCATCTTTCTCCCAAGAAACAGCTGATATAGATAAACTGCTGACCTTGTGGTTAACAGTCCATTGCTTATCATACAGAGCCATTGAGTTCCCAATAATTCCCATAGAGCCAACTTAATCATGTCTTAAATATAGACTCACTTAAGTGTTGAGTTGGTTCCGACCCATAACAACCCTGTATAGTGTTTCCGAGGAGCTGCTGGTGAGTTTGAACTGATGACCTTGCGGTTCAAACCAACCTTGAGGCTGAGTGCTTATCCTTTGGTACCACACCAGTGCTCTATGGAATCACTAGCCACTGAATATAATTCTGAAGCTGAATCTAATTTAACAATATTTACATTAGTCCCAAATTGATCTTGATGATTTTATCTTATTTCCTAACTTATTTTAGTTAACTTAGTTTGTATTGTATATATTTTGTGCATATGTCTTTTACCTGTGCATAGAAAGCTTCCTCTCAAATGCTTGCTTCCCAGGAATGTTATCATGAATGTAGTTAATGTCCAACCACATGGGCTAGGGGAATGTTGATAAGAAATTCATGTCCCACTGAGACAGACTAATGCAGGGGTTATCACTATTCAGCATCATAACTTTAGTGTCCTCCTGTGGTTATATAAAAAAGATGAAAATCAACATCATAGTGAACTTATTTATAGCATGCAATATTTGTCACAGTCCCCCTAACCAAATTTTGATTGTTGTTAGTTGCCGTCAAGTTGAATTAATTATGACCATGGTGACCCCTTGTGTGCAAAAAAAATGTATGCTATAAAATTTTCAAAACTGTAACCATTTGGAAGCAGATTGCCAAGTTTGTCTTCCAAGGTGTCTCTGAATAGGTTTGATCCACAGACCTTTTAACCAGTAGTTGACAACTTCAGCATTGCCGCCACCCAGGAACCTAACCTTCATAAACATCTTGAAATACAAGGGTAAGTGAAAACATATTCCTACTAGGGTTCCAGTTCATACATATATGGGTTTATTCCAAACAAAAGGAAAGGTGTTTAAACATGTCTCTATAATCAGTGGGTGGTGGCAGGCAATTTATTTCAATAATGCACTAGACTTACTCTCATTATGGTACCTTCACAAATAGGTCCAATCAGAATATTCTGAGGCAATCTGCTGGGCTGGTTAAATTCAAGCCGGAGCAGTCAGCTCAGAAAGTTATGGTGAATTTTACGTACATGTATTATACCCAAGTGGTAATCTGGTTAGATTTTCTTGAAGGAAGAATAATCATGGGGGCTTTTAATGACACTTTAAGAAAATAGAAAACTACACTGATGAGAAAAAGGTTAGGAAAGTTAAGCCTAGGAAAGCATTAGGCTGCTATCCACAAGACTGGGAGCTCAAATCTACCAGCTGCTCTTGCAGGAGAAAGATAGGTTGTCTGTTCTCATAAAGATTTATAGTTTAGGAAACCCTATATAGGGTTGCTAAGTAGCTCTGGTAGCGTAGTGGTTATGAATCAGGCTGCAAACCGCAAGGTCAGCAGTTCAAAACTACCAGGGGTTCCGCGGGAGAAAGATGAGGTTTTCTGCTCCCGTAAAGATTTACAGCCTCAGAAACCCCGTACAGGGTTTCTGTGAGTCAGAACCAACTTCACGGCACATAACAACAACAACAATATAGGGTTGCTATGAGTCAGAATTGACTCACTGGCAGTGGATTATAATGATAAGGCACCAGCTCATTCTTAGAAGGTAGCAAGGGCTGACCTATTAGAATGTCACTGAGAGTCCATATGCCATCTACCTTCCAACTCTGACAATGCCCCTTCTCTAAACTCAAAGAACATTGAAAAGGAACATGATTTGTGTCCCTTGTGGATGCCCAAACCGAAAAGCTCACAATTCTGCAGGGACTGACTGGGGGTGGTGATGGTGTGGAGTCAGTTCCAACTCATAGCCACCCTGTATAGGATTTCCGAGACTAAATCTTTACAGGAGCAGAAAGCCTCATCTTTCTCTCATGGAATGGCTGGTAATTTTGAACTGCTGAACTTGAGGTTAGCAGCCCAACTTGTAAGCACTATGCTATCAGAGCTCCTTACAGGACTGCCTAGGGAGATGGAAACACCACCTTCAGTGTATAGGTGGAGTACAGAGATAGATTTGTAAAGACATAGATGGAGAATGTTTTGAGAAACAATTGTTGTTGTTGTTAAGTACCATCAAGTCGATTCCAACCCATAGCGACCCTGTATAGGGTTTCCAAGGAGTAGCTGGTGAGCTTGGACCACCGACCTTGCAGTTCAAATGACTTTGCAGTCTGACGCATTAGCCCAGAGCACCACACCAGGACTCCTGAGAAACAATAAACAGTAGCTTCACATTTATAAATATATGCTTGATAAAGGCTTCTATGATTTTGTAATAATACTTTAGGCTTAATATCATATATACAAAGGACTTATGTAGGTGGCATTGGTTTCTATGACTGCACATTTGTTTAGGGTTTTGCTCTGTTGCTTAGAAATCATGTGAAATAGAGTCATTAACCCCTTGTACTCACGGTTCTTCTGAACCAGAATCAGAGGAAGAATCAAGCACAAGGAATCTCAGTCCCAATCCCAGAGCTGCAGAATTCAGATCTGAATTCTAACCAGCTCACCTATTGGTACATGAAGGTATAAGAAATATTGATATAACTTTGAGTCTTCTCATAAAATTGGAAACTGTAATAAATGTACAAAGTTTCCAAAGGATGAAATGAAATGATGTTTGCTTTGGCACAGAACCCTGAGGCAAAAAATTTCCTCTACTAAAGACAATAGAAAGGGTTCTTTTGTTACTACTCTACAACTAATCACAAAGGCTGAAGAAAGCAGCTTTTATTGTTGTTGTTGTTGTTCAAGGGCATCAGTGGGAAATTGACTATGCTACAGAGAAAAGTAGAGACCTGAAGGAAGGATCTTGTTCATCCTTGAGAATTAGATCTGGAGATCATGCATGAATGAGGGTCATAAGCAAATTCTAGGGAGACTCTTCCTCCCTGTAGAGGGAGTGTCCTATACTTTTTTGCTACAGAGTGTGGCACTGTAGGATAAGCACTTGGCCATAAGGTCGGACAAGCTCACCAGCTGCTCCTTGGAAACCCTATACAGAGTCACTATGTGTCAGAACCATCTTGACAGCACATAACAATGACAACATTCATTTAACTGCAAAGTCATAGTTATTTGATACCATGTTTCCTTCCCAATTAATGAGGTGGTTTTTTGAAATTCTGTTTAATTTGTTCATAAATAAACTTCAGAAAATAAAATTACTGAGAACACTGGGAATGCCTCATTTATTTCCAATTTCTAGCAGAAGGGAATTACTCTTTGGGAGTTTTGTAGTCAAAGATTTCATCTTCATTTTCCAGGCACTAACTTGAAGACAATTGTGTGAATGGATACAACAGCAAGTTCATCTTGCCTTTCATCTGAAAATATGCACTGAACACCCACTGTCAGAAAGATGCTTTACAAATTATTATTAAATGTACTGTATTTTTTGTGTTGGTGACTAAGCTTAAGATAGGTAGGATTGAGCTTAATTTACTCATAGACATATGTGCCTTTGAATAACTATGAAAGGAAGGAAAATGCTTTCTATGTAGAAGCTAATATATTATGATTGTTAAAGAAGCATCACTTATAACAGCAGTTAATAACAACAACAAATATCACAGTAGGAAAAAAAGGTATAAACATTGCAAACTCATTTTCTTTTTATATTTTGAGGCCTAGCACAGCCAGGTATTCACTTATACTTGTATTATTCACATACATTTCAGTAATGAACAGATAACTGGAAGTTTGAAAAGCTATACAAGCAAACTAGCTGGATTTTTTAATACTAACAAAAAATATAAATATATAATGGTAAACATTACATATTGCTGTAGTGAATGAAATTTGAAGGCATTTTTCTTACTAACAACTTCAGCCAGGCCAAGCTTAATTCTATCTTGTGCCTAGGTTCAAGTGTGCAGATACTAAAGTTTCCTTATTACCTCAGGCACCTCTGAGTGCTGCACTGCCAGAGTTAGATGCAAGGTATAATTAAAAGTAGGTTTGGGTCCATTTCCTGGGTTTTCCTGGACACACCCCTTAGGGGTAACCTTGTTGTGATGTCATACCCTGAGAGCCTCAGAGACAGTCTGTAAGCTTTCGTATCTGCAAGTCTCCTCCCTGCTTCCACAGGTCCAGCATGTATACATAATGCATTGCTGCAGTCAGTCATGATTGTAGGAGGAGATTCCTTTGTTCTCTGTGCCCCATGTAAGGTCACCACCTGGAGATAGAACTTTGGAAATTCATCATGGTGACTATGATTTCTTTCACTTGGGTGATCTATGTTTGTCTTTGTTTTATTTTTACTCCTGTTTATGACTTAATAAAGAGGCTGTATAATATTCATATATTTGATGATGGACTCTGTGTTCTATAAAAAACACGTTTCAATGAATTTGATAGTGCAGCTTTCAAAATTACATTGTTTGTTCAATGTTTTCTATTTGAAGTTATCTTTAGAACTACAATGTTTAATCTTCCACTCCCACCTGACATTTGTATGCCATGAATACATAAGGATCCTTGGAGTGATTTCTTGTGATCACTGTTGCCAGAATATTTATATGTTTTATTTGGTGCAATCAACCTTACACTCTTGATTAAAAAAAAAAAAAGCCATTTCATTTATTTAAATCCTCATCAGACTACAGAAATGTTGCTTTGCCTGAAACAGTCCTAAGGAGTACTCCTTTAAGTATTTTACTCCTTTTTTCCCAGAGTTGGTTATTGCACATTTAGTATACCATGTAGAATATGTTTGGGTTTTATGACTGTTGTTGGGGCCTTGAAAGTGCTAAGCTAAGCAGGATTGTACTGTGATGATCATTGCTTTGAATCTGGCAGATTTCATGGTAATGCATGACCTGTTAGTTATAGAGAGATGGGATATTCCTATCTGTTATTTCAACCTACTGAGGCAGCCGTGGACAATTCTGGCATCTATTTTACATTCAGTCCTTCAAACAGTTAAGTAGCATTATCACAGCTCTTCGAAGTTTTCTTCCCTTTGGTTAGCACTCTCACTTTCTCCAACTAATTCATGATACCCTGGTTTCAAGAATTTTCTGTATCCTGGGTCTCTTTCGTGATCTACTCTGTTGTTGTTGTTATGTGCTGTGGAGTTTGTTCCAACTCATAACAACCCTGTACAGGGTTTCCGAGGCTGTAAATCTTTACGGGAGCAGAAAGCCTCATCTTTGTCCTGCAGAACAGCTGGTAGTTTTGTACTGCTGACCCTGAGGTTCACAGCCCGATTCGTAACCACTGTGCTACCAGAGCTCCTTTACTCTAGTTAAATATTAAATTAGATTTGATTACTGATTCTGGCTCACTCCTTCTGCTGTATTCTTAGCTATTATAATTGTATAGTTCTTCCTATTAAATGTAGATTATACTACCCTACACATAAACATGCATTTAGTTTTAGGCCAAGTCATATAACTTGCTTTAACTAATAGAATGTGGGCAGAAATGACAGCATGGTGAAAGGAGAAATGGATAATACATAGAGCTGACCCAGATTCAATTTTCAGCTTAGAGCCAGGCTCCTAGCTGTCCCAACTGAAATCACTAGTCACCCCAACTGAACTCCAAATGCATGAGAAAGAAATGCTGACATTGTGTGGTTGTTTGTTAAGGCAATAATTAACTGATATGGATCTGTTCTAGTTAAAAGTGATGTCCAGGAAAAAAATGTGGTGGCCTGAAAAATATATTGGATCTGCTTTTTTCTTCTGAACACATAGGGCTTTGGTTTGCGTAGTTCTATTTGTATAAAGCCCCTGTGGAATCTTTCACATAAAATGCAGTGATGTTAATGGTACCTTTTGGAATCATGTAGTGCGATGATATTGCAGATCGTACATCTTGAATGCTAGCTAATAATGCACTTAGCTTCTTTCTGTGTTTACATGACAAACATTCTTGACTCATATGGAGCTATCACAGCAGATACTCTTTTCTTTTATGTACTTATTTAGTTGACCTTCTGGAGTATAATACTTGTGTATAGCCAAATTGTAATTTTACATTTATCCCCATTAAATTTCAGTTTGGTCATCTGGCCATTTATATTACCTATTGCTGCCCAGTCAATTGTGAATCATGGCGATCTGATATAATACAGATAAAAGTGCTTCTCCGTAGGATTTTAGGGTTTTCTTAGCCATGATCATTAGGAAGCAGATTGCAGTACCACTGACATACTTCATGCTGACAACTTTTAGGTTAATGGCCAAGTGCAAGCCATTTGCGTCACCAAGGGATCTCAGTTTATATTGGTGTTGTGGTCAAGTGTTGTCAAGTCGGTTCCGACTCATAGTAACCCTGTGTAAGATATCTGATGCTTTAAATCCTTATGGGAGCAGAAACCCTAATATTTCTCCCTTGGAGCAGCTGATTGGCTCAAACTGCTGACCTTGTGGTTCTAAATCCAATGCTTATCTTATGGGGCCATCGTGCTCCATGGGACACTTTATATTAGATTTAAAAAATTCACTTGATTAAATATTAGACCTTTTTGATATTACTTAAAAAGGACATCATGTTTGGTAAAATAGAGGGTCAGTAAAAAAGAGGAAAACTTCAACAAAATGGACTGATTCGCTGGCTGCAGCAGTGGGCTCAAACTTGGCAATAATTGTGAGGATGTTATAGGACCAAGCAATGTCTTGTTCTGTCCTACATAAGGTTACTATGAGTGGAAACTGACTCGACAGCATCTCACATATAACAAGAAAAAATATTTCTGTGATTGAATATAATTGTAAATATATTTATACTATGTTGATGTCTTATAGATTTTCAGTGAACATTAAACAAAAGTGCTGAGAAATTCTACAGTTAAAAAAACACAATTTAACTGTCTTTAAACTTTTTTGAAACCCAACACCTCCAAATTTATTATTTTCTTAATTATTTTTGGAGTACTACTAGCATACCATAAGGAGCTCTGGTAGTGTAGTAGTTATGAGTCAGGCTGCTGATCTCATCTCATGGTCACTAGTTCGAAACTACCAGCGGTTCCATGGGAGAAAAATGAGGCTTTCTGCTCCCATAAAGGTTTATAGCCTTGGAAACCCTGTACAGGGTCACTATAGACAGTCAGGGCCAACTCCACGGCACCACCACCGCCACCACCCACCACTAGCAGACCATAAAGCTTAACTACATTTTGTGAACTCTAAACTTGGTCTATAGGATCTTTTTTAATTTTTATTATGTTTTCAAATAATGGAGCTCTGGTAGCGTAGTGGTTACGAATCGGGCTGTGAACCTTAAGGTCAGCGGTTCAAAACTACCAGCCGCTCTGCGGGAGAAAGATGAGGCTTTCTACTCCCGTAAAGATTTACAACCTCGGAAACCCTGTATAGGGTCGCTATGGGTCGGAACTGACTCGATGGCACTTAACAACAACAACAACACTCTTTGATAGCTGTGATATTTATCTTCATCCAAGGAACTGAGGAAAGTGGTGAAATAGCGATTGTGTTGTGATAAGCCACTGGAGATTTTGCCTCAGTTTACTACATGCTTTCTGAGTGTGCTGTATTCTCTGCTTATAATTATTAATTAGAGTAAAGAATATTATGTAATGCCTTAAAATAAAGATCTTTTCCCATCTTAAAAAAAAAAAGAAATCTAGCGTACAGCATAGATCACATTAGTTATATATCACTATTTTTAAAAAGTTTTAGAAATATAGAGTAGACAATGTTGCTTAAGATTATATAGAATTGATTCATCAATAGATGTGAGAATCACAGAATGCTAGTTACTGTTTTTTACTTACACATGATAGCACGGTGTGTGAATTTTCTTCCATTTTTATAATTTTTATAGTTCAGTGTCAAGAATCTTAAAGCACTAGTAGTGATTTCTTCAGAAGTCAAAAAGTAGTCTAATCAGTATACATTAGAACATTTTCTGTGCTTATTAGAACTTTCTCAGTTTAATATTTCTTAAAAAAAAAAAAAGCAAATAGGGAGAGTTACATTACTTGCTTGTACATGTATATATACGCATACACATATATATAGGAACTAAAACCAACTCCACAGCTGCAAGCTGCTCTAAGTTTGCAAAATCAAAACTAAAAATTACATTTTTATATTAATTATCATATGTCTGCAAAGGAAGATACACAAACAATTAAAATTTAGGTGTCATTAGAAGAAAGGCGTAAGAATGTCATAAGTTTATGATTTTTCTCTTATTTTTTGTTGTCATTTGGCAGTCAATGTGATGCATTTGTACTACTGTTGAAATCTATTAAATTGCCAATAAAATCGTTGTACAGCTAAGTTTGTGTAAATTAAAGATCTAAAGCTAAAAAAGCTTATAATGACTACTTCCTGTTTATTTTGTTATGCTACAGTTTATATTGTCAGTTTTAGTACAATAAATAGTGTTATTTTCTAATCCTTCATAATGTCACTTCCTCAAGTGTTTATGTTTCTGAATTCATACAAAATACACACTCAGTTGTCTTAGATTTGCCTCCAGTCTGAAGAGTCAAGTATCCCAGCCTCTCCTCTTGCACTGATCACCCAATATTGAATTTACTTTGATGGGATCCAATGTTAAGAGAGAACTGATGACCCTAAATGCATCCACATACATTACAAGAGTTATAGTTCCTGCTTTTCAGGAGCATATATATATTTTTTAAGAATTTTGTTGTTGTTGTTGTTGTTAAGTGCTGTTGAGTGGGTTCCAACTCATAGCGACACTGTATAGGGTTTCCAAGGAACTGCTGGTGGGTTTGAACCGTGGACCTTGGGGTTCAAACTGATGTTTTTGTCTAGTGCTTTATCTTCCAGCGCCACACCAGGACTCCAACCAGGAGTGTTATCATTGGCTCCTTGTATCAAGGTAAATTATTTATCTTTCTTACATTGATTTTCCAATTTGAATAAGTTGGATGATAAGAAGTACTTATATCTGTGTATGTTGGACTGACACAGTGTTAGAAGGATTTTATGGTTGTTCTTTTCTATTTGTTTTTAATAAAATTGTCTTATTTGGACATCAAAAATGGTTCCCATTCTCCCAAGTTTCCTAGAATCTGTATAGTAATTTTGCTTTTATTCTTATCAAGGACACCTGGTGGCACAGTGGGTTAAATTGCTAACTGCAAGGTTGGTGGTTCAAACCCACCAGCATCTCCATGGGAGAAAGACAAGGCTGTCTGCTCCCACAAATATTGACAGTCTCAAAACACTAGGGAACAGTACTACTCAGTGCTAGAGGGGCCCTAGGAGGTGGAATTGACACAATGGCAGTGGGTGTTTTGTTATTCCCATCATTGGTATAGCACTGTAAGATAAGCACTGGACTGCTAACTGCAAGGGTAGCTGTTCAAACCCACCAGTCTCTTCTCAGAAACCCTCTACAGGGTCGCTATAGGTTGGAAATGATTCAATGACAATGTTATAAAACAACATCACAAATTTCAAAAATGTTAGGTTATTTACTCCTTACCTATTTAGTGTTCTTTTACACACACACACACACACACACACACACACACATCATTCTCTGTGTTTCCCATGTATTTCTCTAGAAATAAAGAGTATTAGAATAAGATTATAAGTATATGAGGACATAGTTAGAAATACAGAATCTTATGTCCCATCTAAAACTATTGAATCGTAATTTCCATTTTACAAAACCCCTGCTTTTTTCTTATACATAATAAATTTTGTCAAATTCTATCTAACTTTTAAAAATAATTTGAAGTCCTTTAAGATATTATCACGATAAGGTCACAGAAATAAAACTATAGTGGTAACACTATATCTACATAACAAAACGTTAAAATTTTATTCACATCAGCAATTTTACCTATATGTATTTTATGAATTAGTTCGCATTGCTCATCTGCACCTTCAAAATAATAGAATATACTTTGAAAATTACATGTTACATATAAGATATTTTGAATTATTAAATGCATCACAAGAAGGGGAATGAATGAGAATAATGAAGGTAACTGAAACATGACACTCTTTTGAGTTTAAAATTTGGTATACCACTAGGGGGTGCTAGTGTTTTTTATTTGCAATGTCAAACATTTCAAAAGACTTCAAAAAGGAAAGAATGAGCATGTGTAATAAAAAACTAAACCCCACAAAGGGGGGGAGGGGGGGGAAATTCATATATGCTTTTAAAATGGAAAACTGGTTTGCAAATTACATCAATTTACTATGTTGCTACTCTTTTTAAAATAAATTTTATCAAATTTAGAGAAAATACCTAGCATATGAATCTTAAAAAAAATATGCTTAAATTTTTAACAATAACTATTTAATGAAACTAGTACTAGTGTATTAGGGATTGTTATTCTACTTATCTGCATTTTCCACCATAGCCATGGGTGTGGGTTACAGTTATAATCAGTGAAATAAAACAACTTCTAGAAAAAGAAATATTTAGCACAGTTCTCATTTAACAAGATATTTGGAAGCTAATTCTCAAATATTCTTGAGACTTACAATTTTTTTAGATGTATTTGTTGTTGTTGTTAAGTGCCCTCGAGTCCGTTCTAACCCACATAGGGTTTCTGAGGAACAGCTCATGAGTTTATATCACTGACCTTGTGGTTCAAACCTACTTTATAGTCCAGCACATTAACCCACAGTGCCACACCAGTACTCCTATTATTATTTCTTGCATCCTAAATATGTCTATGCTTATTTATAAATAATAAAACAATAATAAAGCATTTGAATCTTTTGATGAATTTATCTAAGTAGCAGGTTTTGCCATCATTTGGCATTTGTATGTAAGACATGCTTTAATATCATTAATGTGTTTGAATTTCAAAACAGTTTTATTTCTATAAAACTGATGTGTTGTCTTCTAATTATGACTTAAGATTTTAGACATATTATATCAATTAAGAGTTAAAATTAACCAACCAACTGCAGTTCTCAAGTATTCAACTTTGACTTTTCTATTTGGAATGTTATCCAGCATCACTTCTCAGTTCCGTATTGTGTAAAATCATCAAGGTGATTTCTTTGTTACTTAAGAAGAACCCTGATGCTATGCTCATAAAGCATGAGTCTCCTTCATTAAAATGATAAAGCACACATCTTCCAAAGTTTGTGCTCAGAACAACTTTAAAGATTGTCCACATGAAAAATACGAAAACCAGTTATTTACATGGTCGAGGTTCCAACCTTTGAAGTTGTTAGTTCTTACCCCTTAAAGGTGCTGAGGCTTTATTTTTATGATCACAGTTGTGTACATTGTCCACTGCTCCATGTGCGCAAAAACGGATTTGTTCTGTCCTGACCTAAGGGAAGCTGATAGTCCTCAACACATTTTATCAAATTCTGTGGAGTACAAAATGGAAATAGTTGATGAAAACAGAATAAAAAGAATTCCAATTCCAAAAGCATCTCCATTCTTAAAACTGCAAATAGAAATACTGAACAGATATACTTAGATTTAACTTAATTTTTCTTATTATAATATTGTTACTGTTGTTAAGTATTGTTGAGTAAGTTTCGACTCATAGTGACCCTCTATAGGATTTTCAAGGAGTGGCTGGTAAATTTGAAACAAACTTGTGGTACAGTGTTTTATCCCACAGCAGCACATCAGGACTCCTATTATAATATAAAACCACTTGAGTTTCAAAGGAGCTCTGGTAGAGTAGTGGTTATGAATTGGGCTGCTAATCTCAAGGTCGGCAGTTCAAAACTACCAGCTGTTCTGTGGGAGAAAGATGAGGCTTTCTGCTCCTGTAAAGATGTATAGCCTCAGAAACCCTGTACAAAGTTGCTATGAGTCAGAACCGACGCCACGGCACATAACAACAACAGTAGTACTTCAAATCCATTCTGTTTGGTATGATCCTTTGCAGGATAATATCTCTTGGTCAGATAAACTCTGACTATCATTTTTTGTTGTTGTTGTTTAGTGCCTTCCAGATCCAGTTGGATAGTCTGGATCTTGCCCCTTATAAAGAAAAGTTGTTAAAGTAAGATTTCCTCAAGTTTCATTAAGTCTCCTCACCCTTGTGATTATCCCAAGTGATCTGCATACATTGACAGGACCTTAGAGCCTGTTTGAAATTCACATCTGCATTCCAGCACCAGTCTAGATGAGAGCCTATTCTAAGGGAGGGATCCCGAATCAATGAGTTTTAGAACAAGGTTCGCAAATAGATCCGACATGTGCTACAATTTTCTGTTACTCCAACTGATGGATTCAGAAAAGGATGTAGGATAAGGGATATATATCATTGCTGACATCAGATAGCTATTGACTAAATTAGAGAATACCAAAACGATGTTTACTTGTGTTTTATTGACTATGCAAAGGCATTCAACCTGTGTGGATCATAACAAATTAAGTATAACATTGTGAAGAATTGGAATTTTAGAACACATAATTGTGCTTATGTGGAACCTACACGTAGTGTGGTGGCTCCATAGGAAAAGCACTGGACTGTAAACCACAAGGTTGATGGTTCGAGTCCACCAGCCAGTCTGAGCGAGAAAGATGCGGCTTTCTATTACCGCAAAGATTTAAAGCCCTTAGAATAAACCTTGTGCAGGCTTGCCATGAGTCAGAACTGACTTGACAGCGTTTAACAGCAACATATATAGACCAAACAGAACAAGGGAATATCAAATAGTTTTAAATCAGGAAAGGTGTGCACCAGGGTTGCATCCTTTCACTATACTTATTCAATCTACATGCTGAGCAAATAATCTGAGAAACTGGATTAGATGAAGTAGAAGAATGTGGCATCAGGATTGGAGGAAGACTCACTAACAACCTTTGATATTCAGATGACACACCTTGCTTGCTGGAAGGAAAGAGAACTTTAAGTACTTACTGACAAAGATCAAAGACTAAAGCCTTCAATATGGATTACACCTCAATGTCAAGAAAACATATCATGATAAATGGAGAAAATATTTAAGTTTCAAGGATTTCATTTTATTTGAATCTACAATTAATTCTCATGGAAGCAGCAATGAAGAAATCAAATGACAGATTGTATTAGGTAAATGTGCTACAAAAGAGCAAAGCTAGTACTTAGAGGACTAAGGTGCACCTGACCCAAGCAATGGCGTTTTCAGTCACCTCACATACATTCGAAAGCTGAACAGCGAATAAGGAAAAACATAGAAGAATCGATGCTTTTGAATTATGGTGTTGGCAAAGAATATTGAAAATACCATGGACTACCAGAAGAACAAACAAATCTGTTTTGAAAGAAGTATAGCTGGATTGCTCCTTGGAAGCAACAATGGTGAGACTCAGTTTCTCATACTTTGGACATGTTGTCACGAAGCACCAGTAAGCACTTTACCAAGGACAGCACGCTTGGTAAAGTGGAGGATCAGTGAAGAAGAGGAAGATCCTCAATGAGATGGGTTAAGACAATGGCAGCAACAACGGGCTCAAACATAACAATTGTAAGGATGGCACAAGATGGGGCAACATTTTAATCTCTTCTACTTAGAGTCACTATGTGTTGGAATTGATTGGAGAGCCCAACAGCAGCAGTGGTTGTATCAGACATTGCTAAACTGAACATGGCAATTTTCCCCAAGATCTCAGACTTTCCTGAGAGAAATTCTCAAACCATTATTACTCCAAGAAGCCCATAAACTTGATTCAGATTAAATCTACTCATTATACCTCATCTAGCCTTTCTTGCCTATATTATTGATTTTGTTCATCCTTGTTGTTGTTGTTAAGCCATCCGTAGCAACACTGTATAGAATTTCTGAAGAGCAGCTGGTGAGCTTGAACTGCCAGCCTTGCAATTCAATCTAAAACAGAGAAATTACAAATGGTCACTCATTAGGGTACTAAAATATAAATTTACCATAAATACAGAAATGCAAACAAAATATAGTGTGAATGACAAGCATTGACATAAATACAGTAAGTGAGAAAGGAACGGTCATTTCCAGAATTGTAGAGACTATCTCGGATGAAACTGTTACAGACCAGGAGTTTATTTTTTTCTTAAACAGAGAAACCAAATGTCAGAGTGGTAATGAAAATGAAAAATAATTCAAACTCTGCTTACTCAATTTATAAAGAGAAAAAGAAAAAGATCCCAAATACTTATATGATTTGTTAGTCCTTATATTCATTTGCATCATATTACAGTACTGTATAGTCATTGTTGTTAGGTGCCTTTCTCAGACTTTATTATGTTTGAGCCTATGGTTGCTGTCACTGTGTCAATCCATCTCATTAAGGGTCATCTTCTTTTACTGACCCTCAGCTTTACCAAGCATGATGTCCTTCTAGAGGACTGGTCACTCTTGTTAATATGTGCAAAGGACATGAGGCAATGTCTCACCAACCTAGCTTCTAAGGAGCATTGTGGCTGTACATCTTCAGGATAGATTTGTCCATTCTTTTGACAGTCTATGGTATAATTCCGTATTTCTTGTCAACATCATAATTCAAAGTCATCAAATAGGGTCTTCCATATTAATTGTTCCGCTTTGATATACATATGCTGCTGTTGATGTTAGGTGTTGTTGAGTTGGTTAGGCGATCCTATGCCCAACACAATGCAACACTGCGGTCCTGTACCATCCTCACAACTGTTATTCTGCATAGCCCAGTGCTGCTGCCACA
>NW_006408554.1:9533159-9534676 GCF_000296735.1 Chrysochloris asiatica | reverse complement strand
GCTTTGAGACTAAGTCTTAGAGTCTCTTTGACATCTCTTTATCCTTTTCTTTCTTCCCTGTCTTTTTAATGGCCTTTTGCTTTTTTAATATACGATGTTCTTGATGTCATCACAGAACACATCTGGGCTTCAGTCATTAGTGTTCAGTGGTGTCTAAATTCAGGTGGAATTTACTCAAGGTTCTGTTGTGGTACTGTAAGATAAGTACTGTACTGCTAACTCAAGGGTTGACAGTTCAAACTTAACAGTTACTCCTTGGAAACCCTATACAATCAGTACCGATGCAACGGCACCTAACAATAAAATACTCAAGGTCATACTTTGACTCTCATGGACTTGTACATTTTCTTCAGTTTGAACTTGAATTTGCATATGAGCGATTGTTCTGTTCCATGGTTGGTCGCAGGCTTGATTCTGGTTGATAATACTGAGTTTCACTATCTTCTCACTTCACAGATGTAGTTAATTTGGACTCCTGGTATGGTGCTATAGGATCAATACAGGACTGCAGATCATAAGGTTGGCAGTTCAAACTCACGAGCTGCTCATCAGAAACCCTATCCAGGGTCCCTATGAGTCAGAACCAACTCAACAGAACTTAGCAACAACAACAGTTGATTTGATCCATGTGCATTCCATTTACCTTAATAGTATAACCATTAGATTTATTTTGTTTGCTTGTTTGTTTATTTTTACTCATTTTATTGGAAGTGAAAAAACAAAAAACAGCTTTATGGCAAATGCTATTAATAAAAATATAACATTTTTTTTCTGGCCTTAGTTCAGATTCATGATCAAGGTGCATTCTAGCTTTAACAATTAAATTGTAGAGGAGGATGGCAGAGGTCAAGAAAACATTACATGGTAGAAATTTTGAGTTAATAGTTTATTACTCCTAATATAATCGGTGCCTACTTCTAATAACTCAGGATAGGTTTAATTATTTTTATAATATGATAAATTAGGGAATTTTAATTTAGGTTATTAATTTAATGTAAGTTATAACAGAGATGGCTTTTCTTGTGGCTAATGAAAAGATATTGATTTTTCTGATGATCAGATTGCCTATAGCATAGGCTTTTATATTGTTGATAATGGAAACAAAGTGTTTTTATAATCTGAATCTCTATATCTCCAACATGCTTGATTGAACTTAAGAAGTTAGATAAGTTAAGATTCAGTGCAGAAAACTATTTGGCTATTTCATGTGGTGAGTAACTTTAAAAAGGAAATGAAGTGCAAATGAAATTGTTGGAAAGGATGAAGAAGCAGAAGTCATTCTCCTTCAGATTTTGCTTCTATTGCTGTGGTTCAGAGTGCTTGAAGCTGCTATAGCACCCAAAGAACAGGAAGCTTCATTAAACTACTGCCAACTCAGAACTGCCCTGTGCTCCAAAGCTGGTAGCTGGCATTGAAAGATGAGTTCAGCTGTTGAGAAAATTAATATTACTGAAGCTTGTTGGTCAGGTATTTCAACCAGCAGAGGGCAAATGGCCTCTATTACATCTCTCTTTTCT
>NW_006408554.1:9529334-9532969 GCF_000296735.1 Chrysochloris asiatica | reverse complement strand
TAACCACTACGCTACCAGAGCTAGGTGTAAGAGAGTCTAAGTAGCTCCCAGTCATCCAGCCCATGGGACTCTAAACAAAACATAGAGAAGAGTAGGAATCAATGTTGAGTGCAAACAGGTAAAGCACAGATGGGAGAAAAGGATAATTATCAGGTAGAAGAAAATTCACATGTATATTAAATGACCACCAGGTATGCATTAGAAGTCCTGGTGGAGCTGTTGGTTGAGCGCTAAATTGATAATTAAAATGTTAGTGGTTCAAATTTACCAGCCACCCCACAGGAGAAAGATGTGGTTGTTTGCTTATGTAAAGATTCCAGCTGTGAAAACCCCATGGAGCAATTGTACTGTGTCCTATGTAGTCACTATGAACTCAAATTGATTAGACAATAATTGATATGATTTACTTTGTCATGCATGAGAAACAGTGTAAAAGGTTTTAATTAAAATATGTAGGTTTTCCAACAGCGATATAATAATAATTATTATTTATACTGATACTGAAAATTTTTAAGTGGCATTTCTAAGTCCACATAATTAGTAAATGGCAGAGCAAATATTTGAACCCAGTTTTGTCTGATTTGAGACTTTGTCCCCTAGTCCTGTGTGGTGCTGTAAAATAAGCACTGAACTGCTAACCACTAGGTTGGTGGTTCCAACCCACCAGCCGCTCAGTGTAAGCTCTATACAGATTTGCTATGAGTCAAAACCAACTCAGTTGCACTTAACAACAGTCACTAACTGGTGTTAATCTTAATAGATTCTTCAGATAAGTAATATAGCAGAGGTCTATTTAAATTATTACCCATTTCTAAATCCTTACAGTAGTTTTTTTCTTTTCTCAACTGTTTAAATCCAATTCCAATAAATTATGTAGATAAATGATTATCAATAAGGTATAAAATTACACTCTGAAATTTTTTATAATTTTTGACAAAAGTTAAACAAATGAAAATGATAAATTCTACCTTTTTTTAAAAGTTGTTGTTGTTATGTGCCGTGGAGTCGGTTCCGACTCGTAGTAACCCTGTACAGGGTTTCCGAGGCTGTAAATCTTTGTTGTCACAAAGATTTACAGCCTCATCTTTCTCCCGCGGAACAGCTGGTAGTTTCAAACCGCTGACCCTGAGGTTCGCAGCCCGATTTGTAACCACTAAGTGGTTAATAAAAACCAAGATTTTCTATGGAAATTTTATTGTCTCAACTGCATTCCCGCTTGCATCTTTGAATGGGAGAGATGGGAGATTCTGAGAATTTTGCCTAGCCCACTTCCTTCTTTCTAACAAATTCCACGGTCAATTGTGTGTGCATTTTACTGATGGTTATGGTCTTAACCTATGTGTTAAAACACAACGATTGTCCAAAACTTGTGGATATACCTATAGGAGTATATCTGTAGGAATATGATCTGTCATATGAAGATGATATTTTCATAATGGAAGAAAAAATGTTTGAAATTTTTCATGTAAAATAATGAGGTCAACTTTTCTCTCACTGACGGTAAACTCATAGCTCATCACTTAGTCTATTCCTTCTTTTTTATTATTCAACACATATTTACCAAGTACTGACTGTTTGTAATGTCTTAAATAATGAGAATTAGAAAATCTGTCCCATCAGACAAATCTACTCTGTTTTACCTCCTAAATTCACTTGAAATAATTGAAAAATATCCCTCATCCAGAGAATTTTCTTTGAGAAAAAGAAGTTGGGTAAAAATTGATCCTAGATTGAGTACAAACAAGGAGCAGTGAGCAAACTACATAACATTCATGTGGGCATCTGTTTTCCTCAGTAGATCTATTTTGTCCCACTAACTGAGATCTATTTCTTTCAAAGAAAATTCTAGCTATATACATATCGTTCTATATGTCCATTTCTTCAGTGTCCTATCTCTTAGACACCAAATACACACTGAGTGTAGATGTAACACAAGAGAACAGCTGGAAATCATTAGCTGTAATCATATCCAGGATCAAGGTTACAAACCCGGCAGGTGGAGTACAGTCTCAGGCGAAACCGTCCAAAAATCTGGAAAGAGAAATGTTGTTTAAAACATGACTCTTAAAATAAATCATAACTGTAACTTCCTTTGGTCTTGATCTTCTTTAAAAAAAAAAAATTGGTTTCCTATGGCTTAAAAATGGAATATTTAGCATGATAAAAATAATAAACATTGAGTTGTGATGGGACCTAGAGGATTTCATAAAGAACACAGAATTTAATGTCACCCATTGCTTCCTCTGCCTCCACAGTCTAATAACTGTCCTGCAAACATCTAAAAAGATGTTGTTTTTAAACTGGTCGTGGGGAAATAAGACTAGATGGAGAAATAGAATTCCTGGAATCTGATGCAGACCTATCTTGGTGTTGACTTGAGGATGTGGCTAACTTACTCAAGACCTCAAACTTTAAGAACTCTGAACTCAGATCCTGTTTAGTTGTAAAATTCTGATGCAGAAACTGAAAGTCTAAGACACAAAGTTTGTAAAATTGTATGCTTACACATCAGTTTATTGAAGAAAAATTGGAAAAGATAATTGTGTGGAGAGGACATGCTTGGAAAAGAGAGAAAAATGTTTAGTAAGGAAACAACACCTATCATCAATTTCAGACACTAGCTTCATAAAAGTGTTAGGAGATTGGTGTGGAAGCTTGATATATGTACTGGATAAAATGAGTATGGGAGGTAAAAGAGTAGACATGGTTATGCAATACTTTCATTTTGCTTTTCCATAAGTTACTCTACAATAGAAGTTGCCTGTTGTTGTTGTTAAGTACCATCAAGTCAGTTCCGACCCATATCGACCCTGAGTAGTGCTTCCGAGGAGCAGCTGGTGGGTTAGAATGACCAAGCTTGAGGTCCAGCACATTATCCTGCTATCACTGCATAAATGCGTATCCCCAAACTTTATGCCTTAAACCAACAAAATGTTGATCATCTCACACTTTCTCTGGTTTCTGAATTTGGGATCAGCTTAGCTGATAATTGTGACTCAGGGTTTCTAATGAGACTGTAGTCATGATACCAGCCAAACTTGACAGCAGTTGGGGGATCTGCAGCTGAGATGGCTCATTCACATAGCTGTTGGCAAGTGCCTTTAGTTTCTTACCATATAAAGCTGTTCAGGTGTCCCTCTATAAAGCTGTTCAGGTGGCCCTGTGACTTGCATACTAACTTCTCCTAGTGTTAGCAATCCATAAGAGAGAAAGAACCATAGTAAAACAGCAATCCACCATTATATTTTTTTTCTGTACAACTCTGTGTCAAGGTAAAAAAGGCATCAATAGTTGTATTAATTGTTGTTGTTGTTGTTGTCAGGTGCCATCAAGTCGGAACCTACTCATAATGACCCCATGCACAGCAGAATGAAACAATGCCCAATCCTGGGCCAACCTCACTACCACTGTCACACTTGATGCCATCAGTGATGCCACCTGGCTGACCCATCTCGTTGGGGGTCTTCCTCTTTTTCTCTGACCCTCCATCTTACCCAGCATGACATCCTTCTCCAGCAACTGTTCTCTCCTGACAATATGTCCAAAGTATGAGAGACGAAGCTTAGCCATCCTGGCCTCCAAGGAACACTCTGGCTACACTTCGTCCAAAACAGATCTATTGGTTCTTTTGGCAG
>NW_006408554.1:9510280-9527054 GCF_000296735.1 Chrysochloris asiatica | reverse complement strand
AAATCATTTGTCTTGCAGAAGTCTATCATTAGTTCTCATAACTGATGTATTTATAACTGGTTACAAATCATATAAGTGTACTGTATTGTAGGATAAATACTGGACTGCTAACCGAAAGGCCAGCAGTTCAAACCCACGAGTCACTCTCGGAAACCCTGTACAGGGCCGCTGGGAGTTGGCACCAATTCAACAGTACACAGCAACTTTTATCAGTAGTAATACTTCAAGGAAAAAAAAGCACTTAGGGCAAAGAGCTGTACTTCTTATGTAACTGTGATTAGATGTTTATTTTTTTGCTGTTCAGTATGGTGTGGAGCTGTAGAATAAGCACTGGACTATAAGGTCAGCAGTTCAAATTCACCAGCTGCTCGTCAGAAACCCTATAAAGGGTAACTATGAGTCAGAATCGACTTGACGGCACTTAACACGACAAAGATCTTAAACTATAGATAGAGGATCAGTCCTGGCATTTTCTTGTTTTCCTTATTAATATTCTCTTTAATCTGCAGTTTCTTTTCAGAAAACTTTTAAACTATCTGTCAATTTTGTGAGGTTGAGGTTTCAAACCCATCAACCACATCTCAGAAACCCTATACAGGGTCTCTATGAGAACAAATTCCATAGCACTTATCAACAAGTTATATAAAGGGCCCTCCAGGTGGTGTGAACAGTAACGTACATGACTATTAACTGATAGATTGGTGGTTTGGTCCCACAGGCAAACACCTTAGAAGACAGTTCTGGTGATCTGTTTTGGAAAACCACAACCTTAAAAAACTCTATGAAGCATTTCAACTCTGCACATACATAGGGTCATGAGGAAATGGAATTGACTCTATAGCAGCTGGATGACGATGATGACTAGTTCTTTGAAACTGGTCAATAAATTCCATTAATACCCTTAATCAGGCCAGATAAACTGCAGTGTGCTACAGCTCACTCTAAATAGAAGAATAGAGGACTCACTAAGAACTGCTCAGTAGGGATTTTGCCCACCTCTCAAGGTGCTTCATGTTCTTTCTCTGAAACAAGACCATCAGACAGAAATAGTGAGAGCAATACCTTTGTTCTTTAAATAATATAAATATCAATTTATTTCCTTTTTTAATGAATTTTTATTGTGAATTGAGTGATAATTTACACTATCAGCTTTACATTCATCCTATCGTATTTCATTTCATTGTAATGATTTCAATCCCCTCCACGAATCTTCATTCAACAGCATTTGCTTCCAATCCCTCTGTTTTTTTTTTTTTAATGTACACCGTAGCACTCAGGAATTTATAACCAGTCAAACGACCAAAGGGTATATCCTGCACGCCAGCCCCCTGGCTGCCTGCACACAACCCCTCTCCTTCCTTGAGTCCCCAGTCGCTCCATTTCTCCACGTCATCATCTCTGCCGTCGCTGCTTCTCTGGATAGGGTCCTGCACTCCACTCTTCTCCCTTGATGGTCCCAGGGTCCTCTGATCCTGGACTGCAAGATTAACCACTCCTCTCCTTTTGTTACAAAACGTCTACCTTTACATTTGCAACATTCACAATCAGTCCTGATAGCAGTTATTCACAACTGAACCGCAAGAGTCTTACCCCCATCTCCTTTCACCAGCCCCATATAGACAGGTTGGAAACCACTAGTGGAGATCCTACCTTTCCCTGCACCCTCTGAAACTAAGCTTCCTCTTGAAAACTTGTAAGCGAGTCACTGTGTGCCTTTGTTGCTCCCCCCCCACCCCATTTTGGGTAGCCCAATTTTTGTTACCTTTTGAAAATAGACAAAATAGTGTATTTAACATCTTTTTCCATGCCTCCTGTGCCTCATTAATCTATATCATGGCTAAAAATCTTCTCAAAATGTATTTTGCTTAGGAAGATGAGCAAATAATAGGCACATGCCATCTGGGTTGGCAACTATGGCCTGCAAGCTAAATCAGGCCCTCTGTCTGTATTTGTAAAGTTTTATTGGAATTTAGAAATATATATATATTTATGCATTGTCTAGGACTACTTTCTTACTATAGTAGCAGAGTTGATTTTCATGGTACTGTGAGTTAACCGACTGGACTTGCAAGAAGAAGAAGAAGAAGGTTGGTGTTTCAGACTCACCAGCTGTTCCTTGGAAACCCTATACAGGATTGCTCTGAGTTGGAACTGACTCAACAGCACTTAACAACAACAACAACAGAAATTCAATGGCCCACAAAGCCTAAATTATTTACCTTATGGCCTCTTACAGAAAGTCTGTCAACCTGTGGTGATCTTGGCTCACGTTGTTATGTCACTGAGTTGATTCTGACTCATAGCAACCCTGTATATGGGTTTCCAAGGAGTGGTGAGTTTAAACTGCCAACCTGTGGTTCAGACTGACTTGTGGTCCAGTATATTATCCTGCAGCACCTAGGTATTTTTAAATAGGCAACTCAAATAAACTGCAAGTAAATGCAGACTAATGATTTAGGGCTCAGATGGTTGTCACATCTCTGTTTGAACCAGCTCTTCTCTCTGGCCTTGTAACCTTCAGATACTTACTTTATTTCTCAAAGTCTTACTTTATCTATAATATACGATAGGGTTTTGCTGAAGACTAAATGTATGTAAGCAAAGTACCCAATACATGGCAACATTTAAGCATTAAATAATGATCAAAATTATGACAGACTACTAAACTGATGATCTATAAGTAATAAAAATATATAAACAAACTCAACTAAAATATCCCTAAACATGAACATTTAACTTACTTTTAAATTATATTATATTATTATTTCATAAAATCTGCGTTTATTAATTGATTTCAATCTAGAACTCAAGTAATGTGCTCCTGGATTATCTTTGATCTTTTCCCACCATTTTGCAATAACTTGAATGATGACAATTGGCATACTTGCCATATTTATGAATGGAACAAAGGTTAGAAAGCTAGATAACCATTGTCTAGAAACCATGGTTCTAAAACTGAGAAAATAAAATTGAAGAGAAGTCAGTAAAATGTCTCATTTGAATTGTATACAAGTACAGAGATGGGATATTCTTCTTTTTTTTAATGTTTTATTGTGAATTATGTGATAGTTTACATGGGAGAACATTTGTTTTACATTCATCCTATTGTATATCACTTCATTGCCATGTTTACAGTCCCCTCCATGCGTCATCAACCAATCAAAGGGTATACCCTGCAAGCCTGTCCCCCTCCCCACCAGTTGTCAGCACACAGCCCCTCTCCCTCTCTGGGTCTAGAGTTCCCAGCTGTTCCATCTCTCCACGTCTTCATCTCTGCCTGCATCTCTGGTGTCACTGCTTCTCTGGGTAGGGTCCTACTCTCCACTCTTCTCCCTTGATGGTCCCAGGGACCTCTGCTTGTAGACTGAAAAGTTAATCACTCCCCTCTTGGCTACAAAACATGTACCTTTACGTTTTCAACCCTTGCTATCAGCCCTGATATCAATTATTCACTATTGTATCACAAGAGACCTATCTGCATCTCCTTTCGTCAGTGCAGCCCAGACAGGTTGGATACTACTTAGTGGAGATTCTACATTCTTCACTCCCTCTGAATCTAGGTTCCCTCTTGAAAGCTTGTGAGCCAGTCACTTATTGCTTTTGTAAACTCCCCCCACCCCCACCCCCATTTTGGTAGCCAATGTCCAAGTTGCCCATCCCTGTCTACTCTCTGTATTGAGGGGGTGGGAATGATCCTCACTGTAAAGATTTGTTCCCTCTTTTGAGCTACTGCATCCATAGGTGTAGGTCAAGTTCATCGAATTGTATCAGATTACTCTTTTTTTCCTTTTTTCTTCTTCTAGTTGAGCTCTGATCATCCAGTCATTGAAGCCAGGTCAAGTGAGTATTATCTGCAAGTGTGGATGTTCTTGTGCATATGACCTCTCTTCTTATCAGCTGGATGCTTCACTTTCCACTCTAGTCCTCTGTGGCTATGTCACTGACTCTGGGCCCAAGAGTCCCCAGGTCTTGCCACACTGCTGGCCAGCCAACCAGTCTCCAGCCGGGTTCATAGTAGTCTATTGAGCATTGTAAGGTTTAGCTTGCAGCTTCACTGCTGTTTTCCCCTCACTTCCCCTTATCAGTGATGAATGTGTGGGATATTCTTTTTAACTGCTGCTCAAGTGAAAGGAGGAGGAACCATCCTAATCACACAGCTACCTAGACAACCAACAGAATACCAAGGCTGTTCATATGAGCAAAAAGTAAGAGCACGAGAGAGAGCATACAGAGAGAGAGGGAACGAGAGAATGTTTTCTCAGGCTCCATCAAAAGCATGCAATGTATATCAGACAATGCAAATCTGGCAGGTCCACATTTTGTTTGTTTGTGTATATGCTTCAGATGTCATATTTTAAAAAAGGAAATTGATCCACAATAAGAAAGTTCACACAGATTGTTTATAGCTATACCTGCATATGCCATGTGCTGTACTAGTGTCTTTACATATGTTGACTGTATTATATGCTTCTCCTGCACCCCACTGAAACATAGGTTGGCATTTATAGTAATATAGCTGCCATTGAGGGAGAAGTGGTGGTGCCGTGGGTTAAGCATCGGGCTGCTAACCTCATGGTCAGCAGTTCAAACCCACCAGCCCTCCATAGGAGAACTATAAGGTTGCCTGTTCCCCTAAAGATTTACAATCTCAGAAATTCTTCTCTAGTACCAATGAACCTGTAAATATATCTGAGGTGAGCATTTTCATTTCTGTTTTACATAATAAGACAAAATTCTATAAAGGCAGATAATTATAACATTGCAGTCAAAATCGGGTAAAAAACATGTAGCATCATGCTAATATATAAAATTTCTGATATATAATAAAAGAATGTAAGGAGCACTAAGATATTAACAATTTTTCCCCAAATCATGTTAATTAGTGGACATTTATTCAATTCCCACTGTATACTAGGTACTGTTCTAAGGTATATAGATGAAGTAGTAACCAACTGTTCTGTGAATTTAGAGGAAAATAGTGAGAGGAAAGCATGGTGTTGAAATAGGAATGACAGGATGAGTTGTAGATCTTTGTCCATTTAAGAGAAATCCTATGGGCAGCCATGTGCTTTGTCTTCATTGTGGAATTTCTCATTTCAGGTGACAATCAAGTATAAAATTAGCTTTAGTGTAAAAAAGTTCTCAAGGGACTGATTTCATTGCTGCATTAAGAAGAATCTCTAAAACTTTAAGACCTCTACAAAGGACTAGACCAGAGCTTTTTCGCTTAAGGGTTACATAATAATATTTTAGGCTATGTGAAACATAGTGTCTGGATTACAAACTCCTCAACCCTGCCATTGTAGTATGAAAACAGGCCTAGACAACATATAAATGAATATGACTGTGTTCCAAATATAGATAGGTTTGTTTTTGTTGTTGTTTGCTTTTCAGAAATAGGCAGCAGGCTAAATTTGGCCTGCAGGTCATACTTTGTTGACTCTTGGATTAGATTAATTCAAAGGCTGTAAGTTGCAAGTTGCCAAACAAAAATAAGTATACCATTTGTCCATCATGTTGACCATGGTTTTAAAAATGAACTAGAGAACGTTATCTAAGGTTCCTTCAGAATCAAGGATGGTGTAAGAACAGCTGATTATGGTGTCCTGGTGTGGCACTGTACAATAAGCACTGGACTGCTGACCACAAAGTCAGTGGTTCAAACCCACCAGCCACTCCTTGGAGACCCTATGTGGGGTTGCTATGAGCAGGAACTGACTTGATAATACTAAACAGCAATATATCTATTATATACTATCTATATGTATGGGTTGGAACCGACTCGATGGCACTTAACAACAACAACGGCATTGTGTAAACAGACATGAGTATGCATATATATCTGATATATATGATAAATGTATTATCAAGTATTTTGTTATATGTGATTTCTTTCCTATTTGACCCTGGTGCTACACTGTAGGATAAGCACTAGATAGTAGTTTCAAGGCTGGCATTTTAAAACCACCAATTATTCCAGAAGCCTAGACAGAGTTGAGATGAGTAGGACCAGAATTGATGGAATTTAACAACATCAAAAATTTATTAATCTTAGTTAGGTTAAAATTGGCATGGTGACATATGGAGAAAGAAACAGAGCAAAATGAGGGGAGAAAGGGAAGAGAAGAAAGAGAGAAAGAGAGAGAGAGAGAAAGAGAGAGAGAGAGAGAGAGAGAGAGAGAGAGAGACCCTTGTAAACACCAGAATGAATAAAATTTTAAAAATTTAAGAAAACAATATTATCAAGGCTTTCCTATTACTTTACTGTCCATTAACCTAGAGAACCTGAACTAAAGCAAATATATAGAGTTTTACTATAGATCTGGGGCCGGTGTGTGTGATGGTTTCAAATACCATCAAATCAATTCCAATTCATATCGACCCTGTACAGGGTTTCCAAGGAGTGGTTGGTGAGTTTGAACCACTGACCTGCAGTTCAAACCATCTTTGAGAGTTCAGTGCCTTATCCTATAGCACCACCCCAGGACTCCATAGATCTAGGGTAGAGTGTAAAAAGGATGCAAATCCTGGGACGTTCTTGTCACAAAGGAACAGGAGGGAAATTTGAATACGTCAGAAGAGGGTAATAGTAGAATGGACAAGAGAAGTAAATGAAAGAGTTCTAATTTTTATCCTATGTGGTAGCCAGCTTTTGATGTTTGAAATAATTATAATAAACAGAAAGATATAGAAGCATTGGAAGACTTAAGCCTGATTATCTATAATTATGGGCAATTCCAGGCCTCTAGAAGAAGCCCCTATATATCCTGTCATCATCTTGGAAGGAGCAAAGAGAATGATGGGAAATATGACAGGTTGAGGTATTACATGAAAGAGTAAGTCATGCAAATGAAAACTACTTAATGAAAAAATGTCTGACTCTTTTATTTTTAAAACTATTATTGTTAGTTTTTTGCTTCTTATTTTACCCAAGAGAATTGAGACATTGAGAAGAAGATTAGATGGTTGGATGTGTTTTACACATGGAAAGGACATAAATTGGGGGAGGGGGGAGGCAAAGAATAGAATGTTATGGATTAAATTGTGTTTTCCCTAAAATACAGTTAGAATCCTAATAAACCTTATATATATATGGATATAATGTCTTTGAGAATACTTTTTTTTTTTGTTCTATTACTAGGCCATTGAAGTGTAGAGTGTTTCTTTCCTAAGCCTAAGCACTTCTGAATTATAAAAAGAGCAGGTTGGACACAAAAGGAAACATATACTTGTGAGAGACAGATGCTATGGGAAGATCACCAAGGAACCAATGAACAATGGGATGACCAACAGATAAGGGATCGATATGGCCAAGATCCTGATCTGGACTTTGAGTCTTCCAAACTGTGAGAAAACAGCATTCTTTTTCTTTAAAACCACCCAATTATAGGATCTCTATCACAGTAGAACTAGAACACTAAGAGAGATGTGTTATAGAAAACAAAGACGCTATTATTGGTTTACAGATTTAAGGATAATTCAGAGCACTACCTTACCGACGATCTCTGGTAGCGTAGTGGTTACGAATCGGGCTGCGAGCCGCAAGGTCAGCAGTTTGAAACTACCAGCTGTTCCGCCTCCCGTAAAGATTTACAGATTTACAGCCTCGGAAACCCTGTACAGGGTCGCTATGAGTCGGAACCGACTCCACGGCACATAACAACAACAACCTTACCGACGACAGTAAAGATATTAGTTTCACCTTTTTTGGTGAGAAAGAGAAATGTTTAATTGTGCCCCATATTTCATAATTAGTTAAGTAGTAGTAGATCTTTTGAAGTTGGATGGAGAAACAAACTAAAATTATGTGTTAATTTAACATATTTCCGCTTGCACATGGAAATTTATCCCCACAGATAATCCAGAGTTGACAAAAAATAGATGGGGCCCCAGGTGACACAAGTAGTTTAGTTCTGCACTGTGAACCAAAAGATTGATGGTTCACGTCTTACCATTGGTACCTCGTAAGAAAGGTCAGGCAATCTGCTTTTGAAAAATGAGCCACTGTGTTGCTCTGACACACACATGGAGTTGCCATGAATTGGAGGTGATTTGATGGGAACTGTTTGTTTTGTTTTAGAATATTAGAGATAACATCTAAGGTTTATGAGGCAGCACCATTTCCTAAACCCACACCATGTGCCAGGCACATTCACTGTTTTTACATATTTGTACACATGTAACCTTTATAACCTTATAAAGTACATTTTCTTATTTGCATTTCTCTGATAAAAAAAAAAAAAATCAAAACCCAAAAAATTGTGGCTAAGAGAATTTAAGGGAATTGACCAGGATAGTGACTAAACACTGGTCCAGGATTTGATCTCACGGTTGCAAAATTTCAGAATCTAACTTCACTTTCATAAGTAACATATTTTGCTTGTTCATAAAATAGATAAACATATGAGTGAGATAATTGTTCCTCCAAAATAAAATAACTCTTTTAAAAGATAGAAAAATTACCCTGTCTTTAACTCAAAAACTTGTAAGTGTGCAAACAGAAGCATCCACCATTTTTTCCCTATTTATAACACATTCTGACTTTGGTTTCATATTCTTCTCCATTTATCTTTTTTTATTTCCTATCAACTTCTATTCCCATTTTCTTTCTTCATACTTGCCCACTAGGTAACTATAATACTGTGTTTTAGTATAATTAGGTTCACCAAAATTTTGGGGAATTTCAATTGGAAATGTATTAAATCTCTTGATGATTTAGTACACTGCTTTAAGTTATTCAAGTCTATTTATAACTTACAATATGCTTTAGAGTGTTTCTAAGTCATCTTCATTAAGATAATTTCTAGATAGTATATTGTTTGTGTTTCATTATGATTGTATTTCATTTTCTAAAATATAGTTGGATTTTGCTAATATAGAATAACAGGATTTGGTTTTGTTTGCTAGTTTTTATCCTATAAATGTGCTGAATTACCTTATTTATTCTCTTTGTGCATTAATTTTGCTAATTTATTTTCTGAAGTTTGTCAAATGCAAATAATGGCAGTTTTGTCGATTCTCTTTTAAATCTTATATCTTTGAATTTTATTTCTTCTGGTGAATAGTAGCAATCATGATGGGCTTTACTGCTTGTTTCAGTTATAAAGGGAATGCATCGAAAATGATGTTTGCTGTCAGATTTTGGTGTGTAACCTTTATCAAATAATGAGTTATTCTTCTATTGTTCTTTTTCCGAATATTTGATGAATGTTATAAAATGTTTTACTATGTATGTTTTTGTGTTCATGTGATTTTTCTCCTTTAGTTCATTAATGTAATATACTGATAGCTGTCTATGATGTTGGATTTTTTAGATTAAACTTCATTTGATAATGTGGTATTTATTATTTTATTAGTATAGTGTTATAATCAACTCATTTTGAACATTCAAAGAAGTTTTTTCTTTTCTCTGTATCGATGTTACTCTGTGGACTCTTGGTGTGGTATAAGAATAGCACTTGAATGTGAACCACAAAGATGACATTTCAAACCTACCAGTTGATCCTTGGCAATAGGGTCACTATGATTTGGAACTGATTTGGTGGCATGGCACTTAACAACAACAATGTTACTCTATGGAGTCCTGTTGTGGCATTGTTGGATAAAGACTGGACTGCTAACAATAAGTTTAACATTTAAAACCTACCAGCTGCTCCTAGAAAACCCTATACAGTCCAAACTGACTTGACCCTTAACAACAGCAATATGTTACTCTGTATATAATTCAGAAGGGATTAGTTTCAGGACATACTCTATACTGATATGGCCTCATTAGTGTGTGTGGTATATTGAATTATTTAATATGTCTCTTTGAACCTTAAGGATTTCTGGTGGCATAATGGTTACGAATCGGGCTGCTAACCTCAAGGTCAGCAATTCAAAACTACCAGCAGTTCCACAGGAGCAAGATGAGGCGGTCTGCTCCCGTAAAGATTTACAGTCTCAGAAACCCTGTGCAGGGTCACTATGAGTTGGAACTGACTCCATGGTACTTATCAACAACAGCAACAACCTTAGTCTTTGTAACAACCACCAAATGACTCTTTTCATGATGGATCTGGGTAAGAGAAGGTGTGAGAAGATACTGATAGGATTACATGATTCAGCTGGGGCTGTTAACAGAGTTCATTATAAATGTAAAAACGTAAAATAGCATGGGTACAAAAGGAGCCATTTCAGAAGCAGTAGAGGAAATCTCACTGACATCAAAGAAGCATAGGAGTAGAACTCTTTCTTGGTTCCTTGTGGTCCCTGCGTGCTGAACCTCTTTGACCCAGAGACAGAAAGCTGGGACTCTGGAGGATTGCCCGAGGACTAGCAGCAGAAACCAAGAACCAGAGCATAAGACAGAGCAGTGGGCTTCCCAGCCCATGGAACAAGAAAGCTGAGTGATTTCGTGCAAGACGTTTACTTGCAGAGTGGGGTGCTTCCAGGCACTTAATTGGGGGATCTATGTTTACTGACCCATAGAGCATTTCACAGCATCCCTACACATGCTTTGTAACATTGACCAGGGAAAGAGAGGCCTGACTGGAGGCACTGCCCAAGAAAGGTTGTCTTGACTGGATCAACAATATTATTTAATGTGCCCTGAGCATTTTTCACCCTGAATTGTAACCTACTGACTTCTCTCATTCAATCCCTTAATTGTGATTATGGTGCCTGAGTTCTGTGTGGCCATTGCAATGAATTATCAAACCCAGTTAAGTTGAGAGGGCTGTGGGAGGAATGGGTGGTACAATATATACATATATTGTTCTTGTTAAGTGCCTTTGAGTCAGTTCTGACTCATGGTGATTCTGTATAGCATTTCTCAGGCTTTTTAAATCTTTGCAGGAGCAGAAAGTCTCATCTTTCTCCTGCGGAGCAACTGGTGAGCTTAGACTGTGGACCTTGTGGTTTGCAGATCAGTGCTTCTCCTATGGAGCCACTATGCTCCCTATATGAATATGGAGTCCTGCTGTGGCACTGTGGATTAATGCACTTGATCGTAAAGTCAGTTTAAACTGCAAGGTCGGTGGTTCAAACTCACCATCCATTCTTTGGAAACCCTATACAGGGTTGCACTTGAAAACACCAATTATATATATATATATATATATATATATATGTTGTTGTTAAGTGCCGTCTAGTCGGTTCCGACCCATAGTGACCCTGTACAGGGTTTCCGAGGGTGTAAATCTTTACGGGAGTAGAAAGCCTCATCTTTCTCCCGCGGAGCGTCTGGTAGTTTTGAACCGCTGACCTTGTGGTTCGCAGCCCGATTCGTAACCACTACGCTACTAGAGCTCCATATATATACATATATACATATATACATATATACACAAACACATATATACACAAACACATATATACATACATATATACATACATATATATATATATATATATATACACATATATAATAGTGGTGGTTGAATAGCATTTACAAAGCTGTAAATCTGTACAGAGCAGAACACCTATCTTCTCCTGCGGAGTGTCTGGTAGATTCGGACTGTTGACTTTGTGGTTAACAGCCCAGCTCCTAATGCACTATACTACCAGGACTCCATTTATATGAAGGAACTCTCGTAGTGTAGTGGTTACAGTCAGACTGCTAATCTCATGGTCAGAAGTTTGAAACTACCAGCTGTTCCACAGGAGAAAGATGAGGCTTTCTGCTCCCATAAAGATTTACAGTCTTGGAAACCCTAAACAGAGTCACTATGAGTCAAAACTGACTCTATTGCACTTAACCACCAACAACCATATATGCAAGCACACACACACACAAAAAACCCCACATATATGAAGGTGAGTCAAAAATTATCTGCACTCTGGCTCTAGATTTTATTTTAATCAACTTTTAGAAAAGACGAATAGGTCATTTTCAACACAATCTCTTTGCTTTTCAATGCAATTTGTCCATCTGTCAACAAGCTTTCATATTCCCTTATTTTAAAAAAATGTTTTAAACTGAACTGTAAACCAGGAATGCACCACTGTCTTTACTTCTTCATCAGAGGTGAATCTTCATCCTTGAAGGGCTGCTTTCAGGGGACCAAACAGATGAAAGCCCAATAGAGCAAGATCAGAACTATAGAGAGGATACTTTAGCACCTCAAAATGAGCTTTATGCAGAGTGTGCAGACGTGTGCAGATATACATTGTCATGAAAGATCACAACGCCCTTGGATAGCAGTCCTCTGCCTTTAATGCCTTTAAAGTATTCTCCACCTTAAATGAAGGTGGGGAATACTTTAAAAGAAGTTTAGACTTCAGCGCCTCAGTGAGCATCTTACTGTAATGAGCAATGTTGATGTTTGAATCTTTTTCCCTCATAGTTCGAATACTGGCCCTTGAAAATCCCAGAAAACTGTGAAAGCATTGATTTTCCAGCTGATGGTTGATTTTTGAACTTTTTCTTGGTCTGCGATAGAGGTTGTTTCCATTCCATACTATGCTGTTTACTCTCAGGCTCATGGTGATGAATCCATGTCTTGTCACCAGTAACAATTTTTTTAAAGAACATTTTATCTTCCTTCTTGTATCTGTTTAAGGTTTGTTTACAGATGTCCAAATGCTTCTATTTATGCTCTTCTGTGAGTTGTTTCAGTATCCATCTCGCACAAACTTCGAAATCCAAGTTTTTCTTGGATTATATCACAGGCACAGCCATGGCTGATTTGGTAAAGATTTGCTACATAATCCACCGTCACTTGTCTATTCAACAGAATCATTTCATGCGCACACTCAGTGTTGCCATCAACCATGGATGTAGATGGGTGTTTTAAAATGCAACCAGAATTCAGATAATTTTTGAATCACCCTCATGTGTGTGTGTGTGTGTGTTGTTGTTGTTGTTGTTATGTGCCATCAAGTTGGGTCTGACTCATAGCAACCCTGTATAGAGTTTCCAAGTAGCAGCTGGTGAATTTGAATCACTGACACTGTGATTCAAAGTGACCTTGCTGTCCAGTGCTTATCATGTGTGTATGTGTGTATATATATAGATATATATATATTGTTGTTGTTAAGTGCCGTTGAGTCGGTTCAGAACCATAGTGATCCTGTACAGGGTTTCCGAGGCTACAAATCTTTACGGGAGCAGAAAGCCTCATCTTTCTCCCACGGAACAGCTGGTAGTTTCGAACTGCTAATCTTGCGGTTAACAGCCCGATTTGTAACCATTATGCTACCAGAGCTCCTTGTATACATGTATGTATATATATATACATATATATATACATATGTATATATATGTATATACATATATATATATGTATATATATACATATATATATATGTATATATATACATATATATATATGTATATATATACATATATATATATGTATATATATACATATATATATATGTATATATATATGTATATATACACACACACAGACATTTGTTATTGTTGCTAAGTGCCGCTGAGTCGTTTCCAACCCATAGCGACCCTGAACAGGGTATCCAAGGCTGTAAATCTTTACGGGAGCAGAAAGCCTCATCTTTCTTCCACAGAGCAGCTGGTAGTTTCCGAACCGCTGACCTTGCAGTTTGCAGCCCGATTCGTATCCACTATGCTACCAGAGCTCCCTACACACACATACATACACATATATGTGTGTGTGTGTGTGTGTATATATATATATATACACATATACATATACATACATACATATATATGTATGTATGTATGTGTGTGTATATATATATATACACACACACACACACACATATACATACATATATATGTATATATACATATATATAAAATGTGCCCTGAACATTAACATGGCTTTCTGATTCCGAAAAGATTTACAGCAACAGAAACCCTATACAGAGCTGGTATAAGTTGTAATCTACTCCACAGCACACTACCACCACCACCATAAACTCCTGATGTGACACTGTAGGATAAGCACTGGACTGCAAACTACAAGGTCCATGGTTCGAGTCCACCAGCTTGTTCCTTGGAAACTTTGTAAAGGGTCACTATATATATATATCCTAGTGTGGTGCTGTAGGATAAGCACTGGACTGTAAGGTCTGTTTGAATGACAAGGTCGACAGTTTAAACTCACCAGCTGCTCCTCTGAAACCATATACAGCATCACTATGAGTTAGAACCAACTTTTGGCACTTTGTAATTATCTATTTATCTGTATCTATCTATATCTAACTATATATTTACATATTTTATATTTTTAACATGACAGAGAAAATCCTATTTCCAAATGGGAATACTTCCACAAGTATGGTAGTTAGGATTTCAACACATACTTTGGACACAATTCAAATCATTCAATCCCTAACAATAGGCACTCATAACTAGACCACCATCCTCTGCTAAAGCATACCATCTGCTGTAGAGTGGTGGTGGTGGTGGTTACGTGCCGTGGAGTCGGCTCTGACTCATAGCGACCCTGCGTAGGTTTCCAAGGCTGTAAATCTTTACAGGAGCAGAAAGCCTCATCTTTCTCACGCGAAACAGCTGATAGTTTTGAACTGCCAACTGTGGGGTTAGTAGCCCGACTCATAGCCATTATGCTACCAGAGCTCTTATAATATAGAGTAATATTTTAAAAAGCTCAGTCATTATTTAAAGGCATAAAAGAAAATGAATTCTTAATCATTTTTTGTATCTTTGGAAAAGAAAAATTCTCTTTGAAATGAATTCTTTTCCAAAGATACAAAAACTCAGTGAAACTCAGAAGACAGCTCTCACATGAGAATCCTGACCTCTGAATGTAAACATTATCCCTGTACAGGGCTTTAGTGAACACACTGTGCTGAAGGTTCTGAGGTCACAAAGTCAGCAAGGAACAAAGAGTGAAGATGACTCAGAGAAGCAGTGTGTCAGGGACAGGGGTCTGGGTCCTCAGATGTGAGATTAGTCCACATCTGAATGCTCACATAGCTGGCCTACAGATTGACTTTTGACTATATACTTATAACTGAAATAGCTTTTTAATATATATGAAATAAGGATCTTATTTTTGTCTTATTTTTGGTAGGGAATGTCATTTTTTAAACAAGGACCTCATTCTTGCGCTTTGCAAGTGTTGCTGAATTTTAAGAGCATGAACTTTACATTGAAAACTTATCTATTTTTCTAAATAAAAATCATGGGAAATTAGAGGAATTTGAGAAGATTCATCCTGCAGTTCCAATAATACATATGCCACATGTGTGTGTGTGCACTGATAAAGGAAAGTTAAATGGATTCTTTCCTCATTATTTTGGCATCCAAGGCAGAATCCCAAAAGGACTTTGGTTGTTAGACAATTGATACTGTAGGAACTATTTTCTCATGTTTCAGATAATACCTTTAAACCCACTTTAGGCCTTAAAGTAATATAACTACTGGGAAAGAGTAGCTTTATTCCTGTTTCTTGTCACTGTCTGCCAGTCAGTAGCACATTATGTCTTAGGTCTAACTTTGTTTATACTGATTATTTTTTTTCTATGTAGGTGGGGAATACTTTAAAATAAGGTTTTCTTCTCTGAACAGTCATGTTTTAATACTTTTATTTTACATGACTGACCTTCCCATTCTTTTCTTTACTATAGCAAAGAAAATTAATATTTTGACAAAATTGTTTTAGGATGATTTATAAATTGAAAATAATATTAACCATGATTTTAAAAAGTTAAAAAGTAATGTTAAGTAAAGGGAACTCCTTGAACATACTTAGATATATCTTTCCTTCCTTCCTTCCATAGTAATTAAAATAAACAGTGCCTTATTAATGACAAACAAGGAAGAAAGCCACAAAGTCGCATACTCCTTGAAGCATTTCTGCTATCATGAAGACTCCATATAGAACAATGTATTATCTAAAATTTATTGGGGAAAATAGAGATGTGGGATAATCTAGATACCATTTGATATTACTTTTGCTACTGGAAGTCAAAGCAAAGAGTTCCAAAGGTTATCCTTGTTGTGGAAAGGCTGATTCCTCAAACAGCAAGGAACACCATTGGGAAGAAGCTATGACACAGATTGTCTTACTGGAATGAATACAGGACTCCTATTTCTATAGCTAGCAGAAATATACATGTATATATGTATATATATATTATGTTGTGGCACTGTGGGTTAATGCGCTAGACTGCAAAGTCTGTTTGAACCAAAAGGTCAGAGGTTCAAGTTCACCATCTGCTCCTTGGAAGCCCCGTAAAGGGTTGCTTTGGGTCGGAACTGACTCAACGGCACTTAACAACAACATATAAAATATATAACCAAAATATAGTATTAAAATAGCAATAAAACATAAAATAATTAGAAATAAATTTAACAAAATTGAAGTCTACACTTAATGCTTACATGCACTTGGTAAAGATGTTAAAGAAGACTCCTATAAATGGAAAGATGTTTCATGTTCACAGATTAGATAATTCAATCTTTGATGTCAATATAGTTTTAATGATGTTCCAAGGAAAATCTCAAAAGGCTTTCCTAAAACCTGCCAACTATTTCAAAAATTTGTAAAGGAATACAAAAGTCTCTAACATACAAAACAAAACAAAACCCCATTTTGTAGGACTCACATTAGCTGATTTCAAGTTTATTGTGAAGCTAACCAAGTCAGTGTGATATTCAAATGAAGACAGATAAGTAGATAAATGGAAAGAATCTAGAATCTAGAACTAGGCCTATGTGTATGTGGTCAGAAAAGAAAATGTACCAATGAATTATTCTAGATATAAAATAAAGTTGGATCTCCTTACACACACTATGGAGAAAATATTTTTTTAAAGCTATACTATTTTCCAATTACTA
>NW_006408554.1:9485458-9508233 GCF_000296735.1 Chrysochloris asiatica | reverse complement strand
GTGGACTTGTTTTCATTTATTTCAGCTTCAATTTGAATTTGCACATGAGTAATTGAAGGTCTGTTCCACAGTCTACCCCTTGCCTTATTTTGACTGATGATATGGAGCTTTTCCATTGTCTCTTTCGATAGATGTTGTCAATTTGATTTCTATGTATTCCATCTGGTGAGGTCCTTGTGTATAGTCATCTCTTAAGCTGTCTAAAGAAGGTATTTGAAATGAACAAATCATTGATTTTGCATAATTCTATCATGCATTCTCCAGAATCATTTCTATCACCAAGGCCATATTTTCCAACTACTGATCCTTCCTCTTTGCTCCCAACCTTTACATTCCAGTCACCAGTAATACATCTTGATTGCATGTTTGATCAATTTCAGATTGAAGAATTTGGTATAATTCTTCTATTTCATCCTCACTGACTTTAGTGGTTGGTATATAAATTTGAATCATAGTTGTATTAACTGGGCTTCCCTGTAGGTGCATGGATAGTATCCTATCACATACAGTGTTGTACCTAATGACTGATCTTGATATGTTCTTTTTGACAATGAATGCAACACCATTCCTTTTCAATTTGTCATTCCGGCACAGTAAACCATGTGGTCATCAGATTCAAAATGGCCAGTACCAGTCCATTTCAGCTCACTAAAGCCTAAGATATTGATGTTTATGTGTTCCATTTCATTTTTTACAACTTCCAATTTTCCCAGATTCATACTTTGTGCATTCCATGTTCTGATTTTCAATGGATGTTTATAGCTGTTTCTCTTAATTTTGAGTTGTGCCCTATCACCAAATAAAGGTCCCAAGGGCTTTTCTCCCATGGACTTTGCTCGATTCCCATTATCACGATCAACTCTACTTTGAGGAGGCAGCTCTTGCCCAGTCGCATTTTGAGTGCCTTCCAACATGAGGGTCTCATTTTTTGGCACTATATCTGACAGTGTTTCTCTGCTATTCATAAGGTTTTCAGTGACTAAATATTCAGAAGTAGTTCATCACTCCTTCTTCCTGGTCTGTCTTCGTCTGGAAGCCCATCTGAAACCTCTCCATCATGGTTGACCCTACTGATATATAAAATACCGGTGGCATAGATTTCAGAATCACAGACACTCACAAGCCACCACAGTACGACAAACTGACCAATAAGTGGAGGAAAAAATCGTATACTTTGTTTCATTACGATGATTATAATCCCCTCCGTGTAATATCAGTCAACAGTATTTCTCTCTATTCATTTTAGCTCAATTTTTATTTTTTTGAATACTCAGGCATATATAATAATTTAAACCACCAAAGGGGCACATTCTGCAAGCCTGCAGTCTGTCCACCAGTTCTGAGTCTCTCGCTTCCCATGAATCTAGAGTCCTCAGCTGCTCCCTCTCCCATGCCCCATCTCTGCCCCATCTCTGGTGTTGCTGCTTCTCTGGATATGGTCATGCATTCCGCTTGTACTCTTCTCCCTTAACGGTCCTAGGGTTCTCTGTTTCTGGATTATAAGATTAACTACTCCCCCGTTTTTGTTTCAAAGACAGTGGGGACTCTTGTCTTTCTCCGCACACTCTTAAACTCCCTTTTGAAAACTTGTAAATTTGTAATCCAGTCAAACTGAAAAGCTTCTAGAAGAAAATGTTGGGTAATATATTTGAATTGTGTCCCTGGAAAGTATTTGTCAACTTGGTTAAGCTATGATTCTCAGTGGTTTGGCAGTTATTTAATGCTGCAATTTGGTAGCTATGTTATGATGTAATCATCCCCATGATGGGACCTGATAGAATCAGCCAATCATTCATCACCTTTAATTATGTCTTAGCCAGTTTCCTTGGAGTTGGCCTGCATCCAGATTTGGAGTATGTCTTTTGGATCTAGGATCTTTTCCCAGAACACATCCTACATGAAAGGAGAGACTGATACCAAAACACAGAAAGATCTGTTAGGAACACTGACTCACAGAGGTTAAATGGAGACTAAGACTTTCTATCCAGGATAGACAGAGAAATCCTTCCCCTAAGCTGGTACCTTGAATTTGAACTTCAAGTCTCCTTAACTTGTGAAGAGTATTCACTTGTGGTACTTCTGTTATAGCAGCACTAGGTAACTAAGACAGACTTAATTTGTTTATTTCAAGAGAATTTATAATTGCATTTTGTGGCACTGTTATGATGGCTGCTTTATAATCCGTGGAAGATAACTGTAACATCTAATTCATGTTGATGTTGGCATCTGTTGTTTGTATTTTCTCACTCATATTGTGATATTCCTGAGGCTTTTCATTTATCCTGTACATTTAGCATATTGTATTATGAGACTATGAATCCAATTATACCTTATTTATCAAGCAAGATGTCTCCCTATTGAAATGTATGTAGCACATGCTCCGGGTGGCTATATATGTTTTTCTGGCAAACCTTTGCTAAAGTGAATCACTGACTCACCATGCCTTATTGCAGATAGCTGAAAGTAAAGTAGAACTCGCTGTGGGCCCTGGTGAAAGTAGAGCACTGATTCAGACTGCCTCACTTCTTTAGGGTGGGGAGATATGCTCAGTTAGCTCCCCACAGAACCACACTGACATCAAGGAGCAGGATTGTGTCATGTCAGGTTGTGAGCAGGAGCTCATCATGCCCCTATGCCTTGCTGACACCAGGGAAAGGGAGAGGACAAATGAAGAGCCAACTAGTGCTGCTTCCCACCACTTCCTTATGCTGTGTGGATGGCAGGAGAAGGAGAGGTTCAATGGGCAATGAAATACAGTGGTGACTAGTCCTTCCTCACACCATCTTGTTAAATCTCACTGTTGCTGAGAAGTGTTGGAAACTAGGTTCACCATCAGACTCAGATGACACTGCTTTGGGGTTGAGCAGAAAATGGAAGATCAGTTTCTCTTCAGCTCCTCTGAAAAGAAACAATGAAGAGGAGTGGTTTTTCTGTTGGTTTTGTGTTGGAGTAGGGCAGGTATGGAGGTGTGGTGTGGCGCTGTAGGATAAAGCACTGGACTGCAAGGTTGGTTTGAACCACAAGGTTGATGGTTCAAACTTACCAGCTGTTCTTTAGAAACCCTATACAAGATCACTGTGAGTCAAAATCACCTTGACGGTAGTTAACAACAATAACAAGACAGATATGGCCAGAGCATTTTTATTTCTGTTAAGCTCTTTTTTCCTGGACCTCTGGCTAGAGTAAACAAGGTTTTTTCTTCTAATACCTGTTGATGTTTCCGTATTCAGTGCTACTATAACGCCCTTGCCAGGATATGTGGGTGGCAGTCAGGAAACCCAAGGTCATTCCTGTGGTGCCGTTCTTCAGTTCACACAATTCCTAGTCAATCTGTCTGCTTTCCACCCTTCCAAATTTCCCTATTGTATTACATCCATGAATTTTTAGTTGTAAATGGGAATACCTGGGATAAATGGATCAACTCTGCCTTGGCTAGAAATGAAAGTTTCCTCTTACTGCTTAAATGATAAACCACTTTTGAAAAAAAGCGTTGTAGTTTCTCCTAAAGGTAAACAGAAACTTTCCTTTACAACCCAACAATTCTACTCCTAGGTAGATGCACAAAAGAAATAAATCAGGATTCTGACTATATTCATAGCATCTTTAGTCATAATATCCCCAAAGTGAAAACCACTCAAGCATCCATTAATGGAATGGACAAATTGTGGTGGATTTATGCAGTAAAATACTATAGAAAATTTTATTTTAAGTAATCGATCACTCCTTTCTTCACAGTATGGATGAATCTCAAAATATTGTATTACATATAAGAAGTCAGATAAAAATAAACCCCACTATATAATTCTATTCAATATTCAATTTAGATGAATCTCAAGAATGGGCAAAAGTCATCTATGGAGATAAAAAATCAGAACAGTCGTGACTTTGTAAGGATGATATTTACTGGAAAGGTCAAAAAGGAATTCTCTTATAATTGCAGTTTTGTGAATAGCGTCTCAGGAAAAATTTGAGATTATTACCTCTACCATCAAATGTTTATTTAATACATTTCAGGGGATATGAAATAGAGTAAGACACATTAAATTGTTGGCTAGAGGATAAATTGTCATGGCATTCAATTTACATTAATGTTGTTGTTATGTGCCGTCGAGTCGGTTCCAACCCATAGCGACCCTGAATAGGGTTTCCAAGGCTGTAAATCTTTACGGGAGCAGAAAGCCTCATCTTTCTCCCACGGAAAAGCTGGTAGTTTCGAACTGCTGACCTTGTGGTTCGCAGCCCGATTCGTAACCACTACACTACCAGAGAATATATGCATGTATTTCTCTCTATATAAATTTTATCTCAATCAAAGAAGAAACAGAGTAATAATAAACATGTTCTAAGTTTTAGGATAAAAAATATCTCATCCTTTTTACTAATAAGTGAATTGCAAGGCAGAAATTGAAGTCAAACTATGAGAGAATTTGGAAAAATGAGAAATAAATCAACAGAATTTAAATCACCATTGGAAACATATTTAGTAAGCAAAATCACACTGTGAATCCAAGTCATTGTATGGAAGGTACAGACTTGAGTCTTTTAATAAAATACAGAGGAACAGAAAAAAGAATCAAACATGATAAAAGAGACATTGTCATATATGAAATAAAGGTTATCTAATATGATGAAAAGACCAAAAACAAAAAAAAGTAAAAAAAAAAAAAAATTAAAGCTCCAAAGTTACTAAAATAATTATCAGACTTAGAGGTTTTCCTGCATGCCATACAACATGAGTTTACAAAAAATGCCAGCAGATAGGCAAGTTTTAATAACATTTTTATAATCTTAGAAATGAAAGATTTAAAATTGAGGAAAAGGCATATTTACTTTAGAAAACAAGGGACAGATCGCCAATCTTTTAGGAAATAAAAGTAAAACTGTTGCTGTTGTTAAATGCTGTGTAGTCAACTGTGATTCATAGCAACCCTGTACAGGATTTCTGAGAACCACTAGTGGTCCAATGATTATTCTATAGTGCCACACCAGAACTCCAAACGTAAAAATAAGTGCTAATAACTTTTAGATTAAGAACACTATATCGCAATAAATGGAAATACTTCTTAATGACAAGCCTTCTTAAGTGGTTTAAAAGATGATATTCTCCACAAAGTCAGGAATAAGACAAAAGTATTATATTACTCTGTAACTTTCATCCCATGCAGTCTGAAGCTTAAAGCTAATGAGTAAAGGAAAACAGAATTCTGAGAATTTTTCTACTGAGAAAATCCAAGGAGCAAAACATTATAATTAATAATTATTGGTAAAGTGGCTTGTCTTAATGTTATTAAGGAGAGTAACTTTAGTTACTAGGTGCAGGAAAGTGTCTTACTATTTCATGTGGAAGTACTGGAATATGTTAAACAAGCATTTGATGGTAGCAAGAATAATAGCTAATTTATCCCAAGAAGCTATTAAAATTATAAATAAACAAAAATGTGCATAGATAAAAGGTGGAACCTAAATGATAGGGAGATATAAAGGAATATAGGATTTTAGCATCCACTAACTGCTTTTTAATAATCAGATGTTAGTTGTATTTCAAGAGCTTTGGAAACTTTTGACAGAAATTAAATAATATCTATTGGTATTGAGGAGTTCTGGTGTGGCACTGTGGGTTCAATGCACCAGACTGCAAAGCCATTTGAACTGCAAGATCAGCGATTCAAGCTCACCAGCTGCTCCTCGGAAACCCTATACAGGGTCGCTATGAGTTGGAATCCAGTCGATGGCACTTAACAACAACATAGTATTTAAATTCTGTTATTAGATAAAAGGAGTTATTAGATATAATGTGTCCTGGTGTAGTGCTGTAGGATAAACACTGGACCACAAGTTCATTTGAATCACAATGTGGGCAATTCAAACTTATCAGCCACTCCTTGGAAACCCTATACAGGGTTACTATGAGTCAGAAGGGACTCAAAGGCATTTAACAACAACAACAATTAGATCTAAGGAGTCCTGCTGTGGTGTTGCAGGATAATGCGCTGGATTGCAAGGTCAGTTTGAATCACAAGGTCGGCGGTGCAAACTCACCAGCTGCCTCATGGAAACCCTATACAGGGGTGCTAAGAGTCAGAACCTACTTCTCAGCACTTAATAACAACAGTTGTTAAGGGGAATCCTGCTGTAATGCTGTTGTATATCAGAAAAATCTAAAAACTAGGGGATTGATTTTTTTTTGGTCCTTGTTTGCTTCATTGGTAGCAAGAATTATATTTCCAGTGCTGGACTACTTACTATCCACAAGGCAGTCAACTCAAACCCACCAGCGTCTCCTTGGAAACCCTATTTAAGACGGCTGAGCTGGAACCTACTCGCCAGTACTTAACAACTATAACAACAACAAAGCATTAGACATAAGGAGACACCAGTATGGTGCTGTAGTATAAGCGCTGAATTGCTAACCATCAGGTTAGCAGTTCAAACCCACAAGTTGTTCCTTGGAAAGCTTATACAATGTTGCTATGAGTTGGACCCGACTCAACAGCATTTAACAACAATTACCTAGTAGGAGCCCTGGTGGCACAGTTGTGAAAGCATTCAGCTGCTAACCAAAAAGCCATTACCCTGAAGAAGATGTGGCAGTCAGCTTCTGTAAAGATTTTCAAGTTGGAACCCCTATAGGGTTGTCCTGTGAGGTTGTTCTACTTAGCCTATGAAGTCACTATGAGTCAGAAGCAACTTGACAACAGTGGATTTCACATTAAGATATATTTTGGGGTGAATTTTACTTGTTTCCTGGGTATTTTGAAATGCAAATAAACTCATGGAATTAATTTAAGATTTCCATGTAACAACCCTCAAAGCACATTTACTCAAAGAGGAAGAAATGTTCCACAGTGGCGTCTCTCAGAAACATTCACCCACACACATCTCCAGATGTTCACCACTTGTGAATGTTTCAAATTGAAAACTACCATCTGTGTTTAAGGTATCCCCAAGCTATTCCTAAGGCTTTCTTATCAGAAAAGTCTAAAAATGAAGGGATTAACTTTTTCATTCTTGCTTGCTTCATTGGTAGCAAGATTTATATTTCCAGCAGTCATTCTCTTTATAGTAATAAAATATTCAAGATTAGCATTGTTGCCTATTTGATATTTATCCTGTGGTTGGAAAGCTTAGATTTTATTAGAAAGTCCTGGTGCACTATAAATGAACTAAGTCAGTTGAATGAAAAAATCTGGAGAATATTTTGTTGTTTTTCACTTAAAGATTTTGCCATGAAAAGAGTCAGTGTATAATGCCATTTAGAGCAAAGACATGTATCTAGTGTTGATTATGCTTTGGCAAGTCATGACTAAGGTATGTTAAAAAAGATATGGTAAAAATGATTGAGAAGACTCTTATGATGATTTTTGGAAGTTTGTGTGATCATAGAGGCAAGTGGAGTTCCTAATAGGGTTGTTATTGTTGTTAGGTGCCATCGAGTCATTGTTGTTGTTGTTAGGTGCCATCGAGTCGGTACCGACCCATAGTGACCTTATGCACAGCAGAACCAAACACTGTCCAATCCTGGGCCAACCTCACTGCTGTTGCCACACTTGAGTCCATTGATGCTGCCACTTGGCCAATCCATCTCGTTGGGGGTCTTCCTCTTTTTCTCTGACTCTCCACCTTACCAAACATGATAACCTTCTCCCGTGACTGGTCCCTCCTGACAGTATGTCCGAAGTATCACAATATGTCCTAATAGGCTACTGAACAGAAATTTCAGATGAGGAAAATGGATAGACAGTAAAAAACAATATAGTAGCTTTCCATTCATGCATTTGTTCAATAAGCATATTGATACCCTATTATATTCTGGGCATTGAAATAGACACTGAATACAATAATAATAATAATAATAATAATAATAAACGAAACTGCCTATGTCCTTTAAGTTTTTCACTATCCCTGTAAGAGAGTCAGATCAAATGGGACAAGAACAGCACTGCTAATACAAAAGTTGGCAGTTCAAAGTTACCAGCAACTCTGAGGGAGAAAAATGTGGCTGTCTGCTCCCGTAAAGGTTGACAGCCTCAGAAACTATACAGGATTACTATGAGTCGGAATTGATTTGATGGCAGAGGGTTTGATTTTTGGTTCTTTGGTAAAGTAAGGCCAATACAGGGATTACAATATAGAGAAAGTTAGTCAAACTAGGCTATAACTTGGGGGACAGAGTTGAAGAGCACATGGTGAGACTTGGTCATACTTCAGATGTATTGTCAGGAGGGACTAGTCCCTGGAGAAGGACATTATACTTAGTAAATGGAAGGTCAGTGAAAAAGAGTTACATCCCCAATGAGATGGCGATGACACAGTGGCAACAGCAATAGATTCAACTGTAACAAAAATTACAAGGATGATGAAAGACCATCAGTGTTTCATTCTGTTGGGCATAGAGGCACTATGAGTAGGAACCAATGTGAAGGCCTAGTGGTGATAGAGTTTCTCTGGTGAGAGGAAAGAAGATGAGGGTTTATGGAAAATATTCCAAGGCTGAGGGAACAATATGAGCAAAGGGACAGTAGTAAGAAACAGCATAATGTATGAAGACTATTAGAAACAGCTCTTCAGTGATTCAGGATTATAGTTATAGGCTAGAAAAGACATGGAGAAGCAGCAGTGTCACATAATTAAAGGCCTCGTGTGACATTAAGAAAGTTGAAGTGTGTAGGCAAGAAAGTTCTGGGCAAGTCAGGATCAGATTAATATATTCCTTGAGTCAGCTATATGGAAAGATAGTTCTCTGGGGGATAGAATTAGAAACAAGAAGAGTGGATGACTTTTGGCGTTTGCAGTAGTTCAATAGAGAATGGATGAGCACCTTAAACCACAGTAGCAACAGGAAAGATGAAGCAAAATTAGCAAACCTGAATAATAGGTTGGAATTGAAAGCAAGGGATATTTAGGGTGAAAAGGGCACCCAAACGAATTTGTAATGTCAGTGTCATCTCTTCAGATGTTCATTGATTATAAGGGACTCCTTGTGTGGTACTGTAGGATAAGCTCTGGACTGTGAACCACAAGGTAGGTGGTTCAAACCTACCAGCTGCTCTTCAGAAACATTATACAGGGTATCTAGGAATCAGAACTGACTCCATGGCACTTAACAAAACTCATTAGCGATTATTTAGCAGTTAGTAGCATGCACATAACTGAAACCCATAGGAATGATTGTCTAGGAGCGAACCAAGAGTAAGAAGAGACTACCAAGTTTGTAGCAGTGAGGCTTGGAACTATGTAACCAATGAAGGCTACAGAAGAAAGTAAAAACAACAAGAAAAAACAAAAATTGAAGTAGGCACAGAAAGCAATGGTGTGAACAATTTTAAGAAAAGTTGATGATCATTGATGTTAAACTAACATGAAGATGGAGAACTCTTATTAAGCTTTCAGTAGGTAGAAAAAAATTGTTGTTGATTAGTACCATCAAGTCAGTTCCGACTCATAGCAACCCTGTATAGGCTTTACAAGGGGTAAGCGGTTGGTGAATTTGAACCTCCAACCTTGCAGTTCAAACTGACCTTGTGGTCCAGTGCTTATCCTATAGTGCCATACCAAGAGTCCCAGGGAAAGCAATTAAGGTCTCCTTATACCATTAATAGTTCCTTTGTGTTTGAGTCTATGAAGCAGATGAGATAGACACCAGTTTTGTGTGACCACAAGTTTTCTAGAAGGAGGCACTGATAACATATACAATAAAACCACGAAAGTAGAACCAGATGGTTACCATGAATCTTAAACCAAGTTTTCAAGGAAGAGACTAATACAGAGAAGCATCAGGAAAATAGTATGAGTTAAAGAGTCCTGGTGTGGCGCTGTGGATTAAAATGCCAGATTGCAAAGTTGTTTGAACTGCAAGGTCAGTGGTTCAAGCTCACCAACTGCTCCTCAGAAACTCTATACAAGGTCACTATGGGTGGGAATTGACTCAACAGCACTTAACAACAACAAGGAGTCCTGGTATCACAGTGCATTAATCTTTGGGCTATTAACCTCAAGGCTGACAGTTCAAACCCACCAGACACTATTCAGGAGAAAGATGAGGCTGTTTGCGCCCTTAAATATTTACACTCTCCGAAACCATACCCTGTCATATAAGGTTGCTATGAGTTGGAATATTGCAGTTGTCAAAGTCTTGATTTTGCTCGGGTCAACCATCAACAGTCAGTAAACAACATATTCCACTAGGCAAATCTTCTGAACAAGACTTCTTAAAAATGTTGAAGAGCAAAGATGTCAGTTTGAGGACTAAGGTGTGCCTGTAATTTTCAGTAACCTCATATACATGCAAAAGTTGGACGGTGAATAAGGAAGAAGACCGTAGAAGAATTGATGCATTTGAGTTTTGGTGTTGGAGGAGAATATTGAAAGTACCATGGACTGCCAAAAGAACAAATAGATCTTTGTTAGAAGAAGTATAGCCGGAGTGCTCCTTGGAAACCAGAATGTCCAGACTTTGTCTTTCATACTTCAGACATAGTATCAGAAGGGACCAGTCACTGGAGAAGGATATCATGTTTGGTAAAGTAGAGGGTCAGAAAAAAAGAGGAAGACCTCAAATGAGGTGGATTGGCACAGTGGCAGCAGCAATGGGCTCATCAGGCATAGATAGCAATGATTGGGAGGTTGGCCCAGGACCATGCAGTGTTTTGTTTTGTTGTGCACAGGTCACTAATGAGTCAGTATCAGCTCGGTGGCGCCTAACAGCAACAACAACATGAATTGGAATTGACTCAATGGTAGTGGAATGAAAGACCTGGTGATCTACTAGAAAAACTCAGCTGATGATAACGCTATTGATCACAATGATCACAACTGCAAGCAATCATGGAAATGGCACAGAACTGGGCAACACTGTTACCTCGTGTCAATGGGCTTTTTGCCATAAATCAGGGGCAATGTAAGGCAGCTAGCAACGATGGTGAAAATAAGCAAATGTTTACTTAGTGATAAGGAAACTGACAAGATTTTTTGACAGGAAATGTAGAGTTGAACATTTATAGTACCATATTTGTTTTTGTTCTTAGTTGTTAATTCTGTTCAGCTTCATTTTTTTTTTTTTTTTTTATGCTGAAAAGGAAATGAAAGAACTTTTAGGCTTGGAGTAAAGTACTTTGAGATCTCAGGAGGTCTTCTGTGGTGCTGTTAGCTAAGACTCCAAGAAATGACTGCATTTTATAAGTAAACATTTAAAAACTTTCAAAGTCAATTAAGTTTTCAGCATAAACCACTTTTGTCATAGAAGTCAATGTTGTTGTTGTTAAGTGCTGTTGAGTCCATCTTGACTCAGGGTTTCCCAGAAGTGGCTGGTAGGTTTGAATAACTAACTGACCAGTGAGTATCATACAGCACCAAATTACTTAAATCTGATTGGGAGAAAAGTTGCTACTTAGAGTTATCAGTCTGATATCAAGCTGAAAGATGTCCTTATCCCTCAGGTTTTATGTTTGCATTTTGTAGTGACATGACTTAAGTAAAAATTAACTAATTTATTGAAACCTCTGCTTCAGAGATAGATTGCCATCTATTATTTGATACCTACCCACTGTTTGTAAGGAGCTCTGGTAGTGTAGTGGTTACGAATCAGACTGTGAACCTCAAGGTCAGCAGTTCGAAACTGCCAGCTGTTCCATGGGAGAAAGATGAGGCTTTCTGCTCCTGAAAAGATTTATAGCCTCAGACACCCTGTACAGGGTCACTATGAGTCGGAACCGACTCCACGGCACATAATCACCACCACCACCACACATTGTTTGTAGATTTGAGTCTGCTAAGGATCTAGATTGAAAAGTGAATGTAAATTGCAGGTTCGTTTAGTCTATAGCCTCAACTGTTCACATATTTATAAATAACAAACACTAAGCAGCAGCCGCAAGAGTAAAAACATCAATGATGAAATCTGTATTTCAGTGAGTCAGAAGAGAGCAGCTTTGTTTTTCACATTAACTTCAGACTAATGTGGCTTTGCTGTCAAATGCCATATGTCAAGTTCATTTTATGTTTCCTTTCATGGAAAAATTCAGAAAATCAACCTTGTGAAAGGTCTGTTTGGAAATGAAATATGCTCACAGATGTACCTGTGAAATGAATATGCAAGACAATGCAATATTCTTTGCCATAGCTTTGGTACCTCGGACAATCATCTGGTATCATTATCTATAATGCCTCTACCTCCAGTCCAGTTTTCTCACTAATAATAACAATACGAGTCTAACTAGCATTCACTTACTGCTTTTTTATTCCACACACTGTCTTGTGCTTCTCAAGTATCAATATAGTTAACCAGTATAATAGCTCTAAGTTAGCCACTACTGTCTCTATTTTACTTTTGGAGAAGCTGAGGTGTTGTGATGTTAAACAGCTTATCCCAAATCACACAGTAGGAAGCATAGCCAGAATTTTAATCTCAACAGCCTGGCTTCAAAGCTGATGCTCCGAACCATACCAAGTCCCTCTTCACCAGTGTTTGGAAATACTGTAGGAATCATGTCATGCCTGTGTTTCACAAAACCTTTTGTACTTGTCAGATCATTTCAACCTAAGCTGACATTTAAGATCTTTAATAAATAAATAATACTACACTCATCCAATTATATGTCTCGTGTTGTTGTTACTTGCCTTCAAATTGATTCCAGTAGCTGGTGACTCATATGTACAATGTAGAACTACCCCAGGGGGTTTTTAAGGCTGTGGGTCTTAAGAAGCAGATCACCTTACTTCCAAGGATGCTCTGGGTGGGTTTGAACTGCTAGACTTTCAGGTAGTAGTCCTGCACTCAATCATTTGCATAACCTAAGGGACTCCTGTGTTTTCCCTATAGACCTTTAGTTTATTTATACATTCAGCAAACATTAAAATATTTCTATATCAAGACATATGCATAATAATAGGGAGTCCTGGCCTGGTGCTACAGGATAGCATGCTAGACTACATAGTTAATTTGAGCCTTAAGGTTGGCAGTTCAAACCCACCAAAAAGCCTATGCAGGGTTTCTATGAGTTGGAACCAACTCAATGGCACTTAACAACAGGGGACAGTGAAGTGATTGTGATAATGCTGCTGATTTTTAGCAACTTAAAAATAAGTAAGAAAACCTGACCTATAAATCAATAGTTAGGGTTGGTCTCTTCTTTCTACCTCATTACTTCTGCTAATGTCTTTCTCTGTGTCTCTGGACCCTTTGCTAGCAGGGTTTTTTGGCTGTGAGGCTTATAAATTTGTGTGAATTAATAAACCAATACCCAGAATAAAATGTCCTTATTTAACAAAATTCAAGTTTCTGGCCAGTTCATACTATTACAGCCAGCCCATAATTGATGGACTTTGTTTTTGTTGTTGTTGTTGTTGTTTTTTAAATATTTTTTTTGTGAATAATGTGATAGTTTACATGGGAGAACATTAATTTTACATTCATTCTATCGTATATCGTCTCATTGCCATGGTTACAATCCCCTCCATGCATCATCAACAAACCAAAGGGTATAATACCCTGCAAGCCTGCCCCCCACATCCCCTGGTCTTCAGCACACAGTCACTCTCCTTCTCTGGATCTAAAGTCCCCAGCTGCTCCACGTCCTCATCTCTGTCTCCATCTCAGGCATCACTGCTTCTCTGGGTAGGGTCCCGCTCTCTGCTCTTCTCTGTTGATGGTCCTAGGGACCTCCGCTCCTAGACTGGAAAGTTAATCACTCCCCTCTTTGCTATAAAATGTCTACCTTTACATTTCCAACCCTCACAATCAGTACTGATAACAATTATTCACTACTGTATTACAAAAGACCCATCTGCATTTCATTTCATCAGCCCTGCCTAGGCAGATTGGATACTACTCCCTGGAGATTCTACCTCCCTCCATGCCCTCTGGATCTAGGTTCCCTCTTGAAAGCTTGTAAGCCAGTCACTTCTTGCCTTTGTAGCCCCACCCTCCCCCCATTTTGGGTAGCCAATGTCCAAGTTGCCCAGCCATGTCTACTCTGTGGAGGGGGTGGGACTGATTCTTGCTGTAAGTATTTGTTCCCTCTTTTGAGCTACTGTTTCCATAGATGTAGGTCAAGTTCATCAAATTGTATCAGATTACTCTTTATTTCTCTTCTTTCTTCTTCTGGTTGAGCTCTGATCATCCAGTCATTGAAGCCAGGTCAAGTGGGTATTATCTGCAAGTGTGGGTGTTCTTGTGCACATGCCCTCTCTTCTTATCAGCTGGATGCTTCACTCTCCACCCTATGGATTTTGTTTTTGGTACCATTTAATACTTCATTCATTTTAATACATTTTAATAATTTTTTCATTATATAAAGTATGACTATTTCTTCATATTGGAAAATTGAAAATCTCTTTTTTTTTTCCGATGGAAAGGGGCAGTGTACCTGAAAGGCATGTGCTCTACCAATTCTGAATGGACACAAACCACTTGTGGAATAATTTGTCTTGAAATAGGTGGGATTCAGTGAGATAAAAGGAATAAGTGGAAATATAATAGGTACGAGGGACAGAGAGGTTTATATCAAGGAAATGGTCCTTAACAGTTGTTGTTGTTAAGTAACCATCGAGTTGATTCTGACTCATAGCGACCATGTATAAGGTTACAAGGAGCGGCTGGTGAGTTTGAACCTCTGATCTGTGCCATTCAAACTGACCTTGTGGTTCAGTGCCTTATCCCACAGCACCAGGAGAGTAAATTCCAAGTCCATGAATCAGATGTCAGGCTGAAGACTTCCCCTAACTTGTATAGCTGCAGGAGCTTATGAACGCCGATTGAATAGTAGGTTTCTGGCTGTAGTGGGGAATGAATCCAACGTCAGCAGGTAAGATGATAGACTACTGATGACTCCAAGCAAAGCCGGCAGGTAGTACAGCAGATTACCTTAAGTCCAAAGAACCGGAGATCAATGACAAGCCAGACTCAGGATTTAGACCCAGCAAAAGCAAGTAAGCTTTCCCTAAGTGTTCAATATATTGGAAACAGGTGATACCTCATGAAGAAACTTCCTTTCAATTGATTGGGTATTCCTAGAAGAACTCATCATGAGAAATTACTGCATCTTACCTGGACTCCTGGTGTACTGCTATAGGATCAGTATTGGACTGTGAATCACAAAGGTGGCAGTTCAAACTCACCAGCTTCTCTTTGAAAATCTTATATAGTGTTGCTATGAGTCAGAATTAACTCTACAACACTTAACAACAACAACTGCCAAACCATTGTGAATCCTGGCCCATTCAGGTTGACAAACTATTACAGTTCTCAAAACTGTGTCATTAAAATCTCATGGAAAAAAACAAAAACAAAAAAACTACTAAGGGCTAGAGTGATGAGGAAGGTCCTCATGGAGGAAATCCCATTTGAGTTGAACTTTGAAGGAGAACTTGTTAAGTACCGTGGAGTCAGTTCTGACTCATAGTGACCCTACACAGGGTTTCTGAGGCTGTAAATCTTTATGGGAGCAGACCGCCTCATCTTTCTCCTATGGAACAGCTGGTAGTTTTGAACTGCTGAAGGAGCTCTATTGGTGGAGAAATCATGAGCGGCCTTTGTAGATGAGAAATGTGTGTAAACCCATAGGCAAAATTAACAAGGCATGATGAATCTGATTATTATCAACAGTGGGAAGACTATTTTACATTACCAAGGGTTTATTATTATTATTATTTTAAAGTATTTTTAATTTTAAATTGTTTTCCTGCTGTCTTTAACCCATCTGATGATATCACCTCAAGGAAGAAGTGGTGCCACCTAATTGGTTGGTCAGTTCTATGTCTTAAAGCTAACCTTTGGGGAGACAAAGGGATATAGTCAGCTTAAAAACTCAAGGCCTGTGGAGAGCAATGTGCGTTTTCTAAATCTCAGAAGTCCCATCTTTGCAGCTCCAAAGCAAAGGTCCTCAGAGGTATAATCATCGATTATAGTGGAAACTGTGATGCAGATAAAATGGTCCTCTGACAGAAGTGAAAGGGAAAAGTCCTTACAGTTCTGGATAATAGTAAAGAGGTAGGAAGACAGAAGTAGGAAGTCAGAAACAAATGTTCCGCTCGCCTCTCAGAGAAAAAATCCCAATTGTGTAGGGTGTAGAGACATTCAAATGGAATTGAATCCTTACTCAAAAGTCTGATAGTTTGATGTAAAACCTGAGAGCTCTTGGGATACTGATTGCCATTTTCATTTATGTGGCACAGAAACATAGAACATCAGTGGACTAAGGAAAAAGAAGCTAGTAAGATAGGCTCTTTGTGTGTGTGTATGTGCATGTGTGTGATCTCATAGCTCCAGTATGACATGGAGGAGTCCCAGCAACATTTACATGCTCTTTGAAGGGCATGGAGGAGAGCTGAGACTTGAGAAAAAAAGGGTAGTCATAGAAAAGGGCAAAGTGAACCTACAGCAAAGGATACAGGCTCCCAGCTGAGCCAAAACCCAGGACTCTGTTAAAGGTGGGATTCAGACAATTTGAGAGTAAAGTTGGAACTGAACCATGGCAGAGATATGATCAGCAGGCCCACTGACCATGATTGAGGACAAGCCAAAAATTTTCTAAAATTGCAATAGGAGAGTACAGCAGGATGTCCAGTCACCAGGCTAGATGAATACTGTCTCCTCAGAATCCAGTGAGGAACACAGGCTCATCAGGACCTGAATGAACAGCTTCTCTGATCTCCACTGTCCTGCAGACACCGAGGCTCCCCTTGGAGTGGTCAGTGGGGCAAAATAGAGCCTTTGAAAGAAGGAAAACTGTCCACTTGGACATTTTGAATCTAAGCTTTACTGTCCCAGTATAACATTGTGGGATAAACACTGGATTGCTAACCATAAGGTCAGCAGTTCAAACCCACCAGCCACTTTTTGGAAACCCTATACAGGCTCACAAGAATTGGAACTGAGTTGGTAGCACTTAACAACAACATAATGTCAAAAAAACATCTAAACTAACGGAAAAGGAAAATTTAAACCAGAGGAGATAAATTTAAGTGTTGTTTTAAAATTATTTGTTTTCTTTTTCTCCATTACCAAGTAGGATGGGGATTTAAGATCAACATCAGATTACTTAAAGAAAATAAAGAATGCAACCTTTTTACCCAGACTAATTGTAGTTAGTTTTGGGACACTCTGCATGTATTTTGGAGGCTAGGAATAGACCCAGGCTCCTAGAACAGAGTGTTTGTTTTAGGAAATAGTGATCCATAGAGTTAGAAATACATAAATATTTGTCAGGATGTGGGAACACCAATATGTTGAATTTGGATCTGGAAATATATTCAATATGATTTGTGTAAAACTGTTCTCTATAATTTCCCAACTTCCAGCATACAAACCCCAGAAGTACTGCATAAGTATTCCAGTGGCCCTGGCTTTATCTAAACCATTGGTGGACAACAGGGAACACAGTGGACAATGTAGTACTTTTGTATTCTGTACATGTGTGGTGTATGATATGTGTGTAGTTTGAATGTGTATGTGTGCAGTGTATGATGTGTGTATGGTGAGAATATGTTTGTGTTTTTCATGTAAAGCGACTGTAGGCTGGCTCCAGTTTTGCCAAAATGTGTTTGTGGAAACCACAGGATGGATTAGATATTCACAAAGTAGATGATATTTTTATTATTCAAGTGATACAAAATTGGATTTGAATTTAAGACAACTTTAAGTAGATCATAGTTATAATCTGCACTATGACATAAAAATTAAAATTCAACTACTGCAAACTTTTGTAGTCATTTAAATTAGCAAAATTATTCTATAACATTATGAACTGTGTATAAAATAGTGTTATAGATGATTATAAGGCAGCATACTAATGTACTATTTAGTGTATAGAAATACCATAAGACACCTTGAATGTAGCATATATTTGACCAGATATTAAATTATGATAGCTATTAAATTATGTTTGCCAATTTAAACTCAGGAAAGCCTTTCAAGGAATAATTTGAATGGCTTATTGTTGTTAGGGGTCGTCTTAAAACAATGTCATCTGTACTTTTAAATATTTGTATTTTATGGGTTTTTTTTTTTTTTTGGTATTTTATCTTTTTTAATACATAGGTCTTGACTTAGATTTAAAATAGTTATGGAAGTAATTCTTAAAATATTCATCAAGAATTGTATTCTAAATAAGCTGGAGAAAAGATAGTCTCTTTTATTTTGCCTTTGTTATCTGTAGCTGCATAACATATTGCTAGATATTTGGTGGCCTAATACAACACAAGCTTATTACATCACAGTTTCTATGAGTCAAATATCTAGGCACAGGCTAGCTTGGTCTTCTACTTAACAGCCTCTCCTAGGATGCAATCAAGGTGCTAGTCAGGGCTTGAGTCTCTTTGGAATCTTGACTAGGGAAGGATGTGCCTCCAATCTCAGGTGGTTGTGGTCAGAATTCAGTGCCCGAAGGATTGTTAGACTGAGGTCCTCAGTTCGTAGCTGCCTGTTGGCCAAAGTTCATCCTCAGATCCCTGTCACATGGACCTCTCCAAGGTAGGGGCTTGTTTCATTAAAGTGTGCAAGCAAACAAGGCAATAGGAGAATGTGCTAGTAGGACAGATGTCACAGTCTCTTATAAACTAATCATGAACTTGACATCATCAATGTGACTCCATTCTATTCCTTAGAAACTATGTCACTATGTCCAGCCCACATATGATGGGAGAGGATTACACAAGGACATGGATAACAGGAAGCAGGGATCATTGGGGCCATCCTTGAGTCATCCTGATACCAATGTGTTCAGGATTTTACTTGTACACTGTAGAATAAGTAGTTGACTGCTAATTGTAAGGTTCAAACTCACCAATCACTTCTTGGAAACTCACAGGAGGGCCACTATGAGGTAGAACCTACTCGAAGACACTTAACCACAATTAGCAACTTACTTATCTTGTTTTTTTCTCATGTACAATGTTTTAGTAGTGCAAAGAAGTCACAGAGTTGAGAATAAGGGACAAGGGCATGTACTTTTTTTTTTTTGTCATGGCGTAAATGAAAGATTGCAGAACGATTTGAGGAAGGGTAAGAGAAGAAACACAACCTAGATGGAGGATAGACCTAGATGGAAAGTATATCAAGAAACAATAGGTTCACATTGTGATATTTTTGTTTAATCAAGGTTTCTGTGATTTTGTAGCATTACATTTTATTTACCATTGTATATGATGTGCACCACCACTCATCTGTCAGTTTGTCGTACTGTGGTGGCTTGTGAGTTTTTGTGATTCTGAAAACTATGCTACCAGAATTTTAAATACCAGCAGGGTCACCCACCGTGGACAGGCTTCAGATGAGCTTCCAGATGAAGACAGATTGGGAAGAAGGAGTAACAACTACTTCTGAATATTTAGTCACTGTATACCTTATGAATAGCAGAGAACCACTGTCAGATAAAGTGCTGGAAAATGAACCCCTCAGGTTGGAAGGCACTCAAAATGCGAATAGGGAAGAGCTTCCTCCTCAAACTAAAGTTGACTGTGATGACACAAATGGAGTAAAACCCGAGGGAATAAAGCCCTTGGAACCTTCATTTGCTGATGGGGCACAACTCAAAATGAAGAGCAACAGCTATAAACATCAATTAATAATCAGAACATATGTACAAAATATGAATCTAGGAATATTGGAAATTCTCAAAAATAAAATGGAATGCGTAAACATCGATACTTTGGCATTAGTGAGCTGAAATGGACTGGTATTGTCCATTTCGAATCTGACAACCACATGGTTTACTATGCTGGGAATGACAAATTGAAGCAGAATGGTGTTGCATTCATTGTCAAAAAGAACATATCCAGATCAGTCATGAAGTACAACACTATCTGTGATAGGATAATATCCATGAACCTACAGAGAAGACCAGTTAATACTACTATTATTCAAATTTATACACCAACCAATAAAGCCAGTGAGGATGAAATAGAAGAATTCTACCAACTTCTTCAATCTGAAATCAATCAAACATGCAATCAAAATATATTGATCATTAGTGGTGATTGGAATGCAAAGGTTGGGAACAAAGAGGAAGGAGCAATAGTTGGAAAATATGGCCTTGTTGATAGAAATGATGCTGGAGAATGCATGATAGAATTCTGCAAAACTATTTGTTCATTTCAAATACCTTCTTTAGACAACATAAGAGATGATTATACACACGGAGCTCACCAGATGGAATACACAGAAATCAAATTGACTATGTCTGTGGAAACAGGCAATGGAAAAGCTCCATATTGTCAGCCAAAACAAAGCCAAGGGCAGATTGTGGAACAGATCATCAACTGCTCATATGCAAATTCAAACTGAAGCTGAAGAATATGAAAACAAGTCCAAAGAGCCAAAATATGATGTTGAATATATCCCACCTGAATTTAGAGATCATCTGAAGAACAGATTTGATACAATAAGCACTAAAGAACGAAGACCAGAAGAGTTGTGGAATGACATCAAGAACATAAGACAGGAAGAAAGCAAATAGTCATTAAGAAGACAAGAAAGAAGGAAAAGATCAAAATGAATGTCAGAAGAGACACTGCAACTTGCTCTCCAGCATAGAGATTTTAAAGCAAATGGAAGAAATGAGGAGGTACAAGGGCTGAACAGAAAATTTCAAAGGCTATCACGAGAAGACAAAGACAAATATTACAATGAATTGTGCAAAGATCTATAGTCAGAAAACCAAAAGTAAATAAAACGCTCAACATTTTTCAAGCTGGGGGAACTGAAGAAAAAAATTCAAGCCTCAACTTTCATTATTTAAGGATTCTCTGGGCAGATTTTTGAATGATGCAGAAAGCATCAAAAGAAAATGAAAGGAATACACAGAGTCATTGTACCAAACAATAATGGTCGCTGTTCAACCATTTCAAGTGGTAGCAAACAAGTAAGAGCCAATGATACTAAAGGAAGAAGTCCAAGGTGCACTGAAGGAATGGAAAAAGAACAAGGCACCAGGAATTGATGGAATAAAAATTGAAATCTTTCAAGAAAGTGAGGCAGCACAGAAGGCACTCACTCATCTATGCCAAGAAATTTGGAAGACAACTATCTGGCCAACTGATTGGAAGAGATCCTATTTGTACCCATTTCTAAGAGAGTTGATCCAATGGAATGTAGAAATCATTGGACAATATCTTTGCTATCCCATTGAGTATAGTTTTACTAAAGGTAATACAGAAATGGCTGCAAGCATACATTGACAGAGAACTTCCAGTGGTTATAGCAGGATTCGAAAGGGGACATGGAATGAGGGATATCATTGCTGATGTCTGATGGATCTTGGCTGAAAGTGGAGAATATCAGAAAGATATTTACTTGTGCCTTATTGACTACACAAAAGCTTTTGATTGTGTGGATCACTACAATCTATGGAAAATATTATGAAGTATGAGTATTCAGGGACACTTAACTGTGCTCATGAGGAATCTGTGCCTGAACCAAAGGCAGTTGCTCGGACAGAACATGGGAATACTGAATAGTTTAAAATTAAGAAAAGTGTGTGACAGGGTTGTATTCTTTCACCACACTTATTTCAACTTTATGCTGAGCAACTAATCCAAGAAGCTGGGTTATATGAAGAAAAACATGGCATCAGGATTAGAGGAAGACTCATTAATAATTGTGATATGCAGATGATACAACCTTGCTTGCTGAAATATCAAATACCACAGCCTTTGGTATAGATTACATCTCAATGTAAAGAAAACAAAAATCCTCATGGACCAATAAACAATATTCTTATCAATGGAGAAAAGATTGAAGTTGTCAAGGACTTCATTCTTCTTGGATCAACCATCAACAATCACAGAAGCAGCAGTCAAGAAATGAAACGATGTATTGCATTAGGCAAATGTGCTGTACAAGCCCTTTTTAAAGTGTTGAAGAGCAAAGATGTCAGCTTGAGGACTAAGGTGCGCCTGACCCAAGCCATGGTTCTTCAGTAACCTCATATTCATGCAGAAGTTGGACAATGAATAAGGAAGACCATAGAAGAATTGATGCATTTGGGTTATGGTGTTGGAGGAGAATATTGAAAGTGCCATGGGCTGTCTAAAGAACAAACAGATCTGTGTTGGACAAAGTGCAGCCAAAGTGCTCCTTGGAGGCAAGGATGGAGAGATTTTGACTCTCATATTGGCAGAAGGAACCATTCGCTGGAGAATGATATCATGTTTGGTAAGGTGAAAGGTCAGAGAAAGAGAGGATGATCCCCAGCGTGATGGATTGGCAAAGTGGCAGCATCAATGAGCTCAATGTGGCAACAATTGTGAAGTGGCCCAGGACTGGGCAATATTTTGTTCGGTACCAACTCAATGGTACCTAACAACAACAACAATGATATGCATGCAGGAAACATTCCAAAACAAAAAATAAATATAAAAATGGATTATTTGTTTTGCCAATCAGCTTGTTGAATGGGTGTACAATCTTAGAGTGAATTCAATTATATACCAAAAGGCTGAAACGGAAGTAAGTAAGATGGGAGAATAAAATACGATGTTGTTGTTGTTAGGAGCCATTGAGACGGTACCGACCCATACAGACCTTTTGCACAGCAGAATGAAACACTGACCGATCTTGGCCAACCTCTCTACTGTTGCCACACTTGAGTCCATCGATGCTGCCACTTGGCCAATCCATCTCGTTGGGTGTCTTCCTCTTTTTCTTGGAGTCTCTACCTTACTAAACATGATATCCTTCTCCAGTGACTGGTCCCTCCTGACAATATGTCCAAAGGTATAAGAGATGAAGTTTGGCCATCTTGCCCTCCAAGGAGCACTCTTGAAAACTTTAATCTTTTCTG
>NW_006408554.1:9481981-9484418 GCF_000296735.1 Chrysochloris asiatica | reverse complement strand
TTATCTTCTCAAGCTGGTCTTTGAAATTTTCTGTTCAGCTCTTGTACCTCCTCATTTCTTCCATTTGCTTTAGCATCTCTATGCTGGAGAGCAAGTTTGAGTGTCTCTTCTGACATCCATTTAGACTTTTTCCTTCTTTCTTGTCTTCTCAATGACTTTTTGCTTTCTTCATGTATGATGTTCTTGATGTCATCCCACACTCTTCTGGTCTTCGGTCTTTAGTGTTTATTATATCAAATCTGTTCTTCAGATGATCTCTAAATTCAGGTGGGATAGATTCAACATCATATTTTGGCTCTCGTAGACTCATTTTCATTTTCTTCAGCTTCAGTTTCAATTTTCATATGAGTAATTGATGGTGGTCTGTTCCACAGTCTGTCCCTGGCCTTGTTTTCACTGATGATAATGGAGCTTTTCCATCATCTCTTTCTACAGATGTAGTCAATTTGATTTCTGTGTATTCCATCTGGCAAGGTCCATGTGTATAGTCGTCTCTTATGCTGTCTAAAGAAGGTATTTGAAAGGAACAAATCATTGGTTTTGCAGATTTATATCATGCATTCTCTAGCATCATTTCTATCACCAAGGCCATATTTTCCAACTACTGATCTTTCCTCTTTGCTCCCAATCTTTGCATTCCAATCATCAGTAATGGTCAATAATACATCTTGATTGCATGTTTGATCAATTTCACATTGAAGAAGTTGGTAGAGTTCTTCTATTTAATCTTCACTGGCTTTAGTGGTTGTTGCGTAAATTTGAATAATAGTGGTATTAACTGGGCTTCCCTGTAGACACATGGATATTATCCTATCACCGACAGTGTTGTACCTCATGACTGATCTGGATATGTTCTTTTTGATGATGAATGCAACACCGTTCCTCTTCAATTTGTCATTCCTGAGTAGTGAAAATGGCCAATACCAATCCATTTGATCTCACTAATGCCTAAGATATCATAGTTTATGTGTTCCATTTCATTTTTGACAACTTTCAGTTTTCCTAGATTCATACTTCGTACATTCCATGTTCCGATTTTCAATGAATGTTTATAGCTGTTTCTCTTCATTTTGATTGTGCCCCATCAGCAAATGAGGATCCTGTGGGCTTTTCTCTCATGGGCTTTACTCCATTCGTGTCATCATGGTCAGCTCTACCTTGAGGAGGCAGCTCTTCCCCGGTCACATTTTGAGTGCCTTCCAACCTGAGGAGTTCATTTTCTGGCAGTATATCTGACATTGTTTCTCTGCTATTCATAAGGTTTACAGTGACTAAATATTCTAAAGTAGGTCGTCACTCTTTCTTCCTAGCCTGTCTTGATCTGAAACCTGTCCACCATAGGTGACCCTGCTGGTATTTAAAATATCGGTGGCATAGCTTTCAGAATCACAGCAACTCACAAGCCACCACAGTATGACAAACTGACAGACGAGTGGTGGTCATTTGGTTTTAAGTGGAAACTGTCATTTTAAATTTCAAGGAGATCTGTGCGCATTCGTAGTAGAACCCCCAGGGGTGGGAGTGGGGTTTCCTTTTGCTCAGGCAGACAGCGAGTGACCAATGAACAGATACCCAAAAATGAATGTCCACACCTGTATCTCTGCAGTTCTGTCAGGCGTTCATGGCTGTTCTGATCCTCCCCCGGCTTGGTCTCTCTCAAGATGGCAGTTCTAGGAGGAGCTAAGCATCTTGAATTAGAAAGCAATGGATTTCTTGATTCTGCTACAAATTCTCCTAGCTTTAAGCCTTCCAAGCTTCTAAATATTCTTTTATATGTGGTTCAGAGTTCTAGCACCATCCCCTGAGTCTGTTTGATCCAGTATTCTGTGTTGTTGCTGACGGAGCTCCTAACTGCATGTCTACCTTTTCCGCCATCTTGTAGCACACAAAATATGATGAGATGCATGTTATTGGTATAGCCACAGAGAGCAAAAACTGTGGAAAGAGCCAAGATATTTAAAGGTGATTTGATGAAAGTTTTGCTGTACAGTGTTCAGATGAATTCTTTCCGTATTCTCATGAAATTTATAAGAAAATCATCATTAGATATATTTCTATCTGGGATGAGGGAATATGATGAAAACATTAAGGGGAAAGCATAACATTCCTTACAGGGCACGTCATCGTTGAGTAAAGAACATAATTTTTCAGAGATGAAATATAAATAGGGTATGCTTGTTAAGTACCTTAGAGTTGGTTCTGACTCATAGTTACCTTGAATAGAGTTTTCCAGCTTGTAAACCTTTGTGGGAGCAGAAATCCTCATCTTTTTCCCTAGGAGAAGCTGGTAGGCTCCAAATACTGACCTGGTGGTTCAAAGTTCAGTGCTTATCCTACAGAGCCACCAAGCACCAATAAATAGTTATTGTTATTATGAAGTGTTGTCTAGTCTGTTCCAACTCATAGTGACCCTGTATAGAGTTTCCAAGGATTGTCT
>NW_006408554.1:9467790-9478886 GCF_000296735.1 Chrysochloris asiatica | reverse complement strand
AACAACAAGAACAGTTTTATGTTTTAGTTTCAGCTTTTTATTCTGCAAAGATAAATGAGGAAATATAAAGGATTTAGTAGGGGTTCTCTTCCTTGGCATTATTAACACTGTGATCTGGATAATTCTTGGTTGTGGAGTTGACCTTAACCTTTCAGATCCCAGTAGCACATGCAACCCAACCCCACGCCTGTTATGCTAGGAACAAATATATCCAAACATTGTCCAGTATCTCTTGGGATCAGTGTGTCACCTCTAGTTGAGAACCACTGCCTTCCTTATAAGGTTGTTGTGAAAGGGAAAATAAGTTGTAGCATATAAAAACACCTAAATAAGCAATTAAAACATAATGTTGTTGTTAAAGGCTATCAAGCTGGTTCTAATTCATAGCAACCCTGTATTGTGTTTCTGAGGAGTGGCTTGTGGATTTGAACTGCTGACCTTGTGGCTAGTAATCCAGGGCTTACCCTACATGCTACACCAGGATACCTAAAACATAATGTTGTTGATAAGGGCTGTTGAGTTGGTTCTGACTCACAGCGACGCTGTTTCCAAGGAGCCATTGTTGAGTTTGAACTGCCAGCCTTGAGGTTCAAACCAAACTTGCAGTACAGTGCTTATCATACCAAAACTCCTGATATATAATAGTCATGAAATAAGTAATAGTTTGCCCTCCAAACTTGTCATTATTGTCGTTTAGTTCTGTTGAGTTGGTTCTGACTCATAACAACCCTATATAGGTTTTCCATGGATTAGCTGGTGAGCTTAAACTGCCGACCTTGTGGTTCAAACCAATCTTGTAGTCCAGTATGTTAACCCACAGTGCCACACCAGGACTCCAAACTTGTCACTGAAGAGTATATGTTATTTCCGTTTGTTAGGTATGTTGTAGTTGTTGTGTTGGGAACCAGCAGAAATTAAAACTGGATTCAGAAAAGGACGTGAAATGAGGGATATTATTGCTGATGTCAGATGAATCTTCACTGAATGCAGAAAATGCCATAAAGAAGTTATTTGTGCTTTATTGACTATGCAATGACATTTGACTATGTGGAACATAACAAATTATGGATAACGTTGTGAATAATAGGTATTTCACAATATTTAATTATGCTCATGAGAAAATGATGCATAGACCAAGGGGCAGTTATTATAACAGAACGATAGGTTATTGAATGGTTTAAAATCAGGAAAGGTATGTGCCAGGGTTGTATCTTTTCACTATACTTTATCAGTGTATAAACTGAGCAAATAATCTGAAAAGCTGTATTACTAGAAGAAGAACATGGTCTCGGGATTGGAGAAAGGTCCATTAACAGCCTGTGATATACATAAGATACAATCTTGTTTGCTGGAAGCAAAGAGGGCTGGTAATATTTATGAAGATCAAAGACTGAAGTCTTCAGTATGGATTGCACCTCACTGCAAATAAAACAAAAATCTTCATAACTATGCCAATAAATAGCATCATGAGAAACAGAGAAAAGACTGAAGTTGTCAGACTTCACTTTGCATGGATTCTCAATGAACACTCATGGAAGCAGCAGTCAAGAAATTAAATGAGGATGTTCAGAGCTCAACTAGAAGAAGAAAGAAGAGGAAAACAAGAGTAATCTGAAATAATTTGATGAACTGGATCTACACATATGGATGCAGTAGCTCAAAAGAGGGAACAAATCTTTACAGTGAGGATCATTCCCACCCCCTTAATACACAGGGTACACAGGGATGGGCAACTTGAACTTTGGCTACCCAAAAATGTGTGGGGGAGGAGGACTAAAAAGGCAAGAAGTGACTGGCTTACAAGCTTTCAAGAGGGAGCCTAGATCCAGAGGGCGCAAAGGAAGGTAGAATCTCCACTGAGTAGTATCCATTCTGTCGGGGTGGGACTGATGAAAGATGTGGATAGCATTCATGTGGTGCAATAATAGTGAATAATTACTATCAGGACTGAATGTGAGGGTTGGAAATCTAAAAGTAGACGTTTTGTAGCAAAAGGAGGAGAGTAGTTGACTTTGCAGTCCATGATCAGAGGACCCTGGGACCATCAAGGGATAAAAACAGAGTGTGGAACCCTACCCAGAGAAACAGTGACACCAGAGATGGAGGCAGAGATGATGATGTGAAGAGATGGAGCTGCTAGGAACTCTAGACCCAGAGAGGGAGAGGGGCTGTGTGCTGATGACCAGGGGGCAGGCTTGCGGGGTATACTATTTGGTTGGTTGATGATGAATGGAGGAGATTGTAACCATGGCAATGTAACGATATATGATAGGACGAATGTAAAGCTAATGTTCTCCCATGAAAATGTAAACTATCACATAATCCACAATAAAACATAAAAAAAAAAAAGTAAGTAAATGCTATATTGTATTAGGCAAATCTGCTACACAAGACCCCTTTAAAGTGTTCAAGAATAATGATATCAGTTTGATGGCTAAGTTGTACCTGACCAATCACCTCATATGCATGTGAATGAAAGTTGAACAGTGAATAACAAAGACCATGGAAGAAATTAATGCATTTGAGTTATGGTGTTACCAGGAGGAACCAGCTCCTGGAGAAGGACATCATGCGTGGTTAAAGTGGAGGTTCACTCAAAAATAGGAAGACCCCCCCACCCCCAAGGAGATGGATTGACCCTGTGTTAGCAGCAATGGGCTCAAATGTAACAATTGTGAGGATGGTACAAAGTCAGGCAGTTTTTCATTATGTTATAGCTTAGGGATGCTCTGAGTTGGAACCAACTCAACAGCTCCAGACAATATAACAATTGCATTAGGCAAATCTGCTACAAAAGACCTCTTTAAAGTGTTCAAAAGAAAAGATGTTGGTTTGAGCACTAAGGTCACCTCACCCAGGCCATCTTATTTTCAGTCACCTTATATGCATGTGAAAGTTAGACAATGGATAAGGAAGAATACAGAAGAATTGATGCACCTGAATTATAGTTTTGAAGAACAATATTGAAAGTACCGTGGACTGCCAAAAGAACAAACAAAACTGTTTGGAAGAAGTACAGCTAGAATGTTCCTTAGAAGTGAAGATGGCGAGACTTCATCTCTTCTACTTTGAACATGTTGTTAGGAGAGACCAGTCACTGGAGAAGGCTTGGAAAAGAGAAGGGTAAACAAAAAAAAAAAAAAAAAAGGGGGGAGGGATGCCACCAACAAGATGAATTGACACACTGGCAGCAGCCATGATCTCAAGCATAATTGTTAGGATGACACAGGACCAGAAAGTGTTTCATTCTATTTTGCATAGAATTGCTATGAATCGGAATAACAACAACAACATTATGTTCCAAATGAATCCTGGAGTTACAGTGGATTAAGCATAGGTTTGTTAACTGCAAGGTCAGTGGTTCAAACCCACCGGAAACTCTGTGGGAATGATGAGACCACAGATCCCATGAAGATCTGTAGTCTCAGAAACCTTATGGAGCAGGTCCACTCTAACCTGTAGCGTCTCTAGGACTTGGAATTGATTTGACTGCAGTGAACTTCAGTGTTATGTTCCATGGACTATTCTAGGAAATAGGCAAATAGCACCGAATGAGGCACAGCCTATACCTTCCTGAGAATTTACTAGTAAAAATGACAGGAATTGATCAGTGTTATGAAGATAAATCAAGATGGATAATAGACACAGGTTGCTCTCTTAGAATAATCAAAAAAATTCACTCTTGGAAGTTGGCATTTGAGTTGAGACCTGAGTGAAGGGAGAGAACACATTAAGAGAATATTTGGGGAAAGAACATTCGAGGGAGAGTGTACAGCAATTTCAGAGTCCCCAAGACATTAACATTCTTGGATTACTCAAAGAGCAGTATGAATGCTAGAGCTTCTGGAGGGACATAACAAACCAGAAGTTTGTTCGGAATGGAGTATATATTCTTAAGTGTAGCAAACCAGAGGTTGGGAAGTAACCATAGACTTGTAGATCATGGGACTTTGACAACACTGTGAGGCAAGAAGTAAGCCAGAAGAGCATGTTGTTGTTATTGTTGTTGGTTACTGTTAGACTCTCAGTGATCCTATATAGGGTTTCTGAGGAGTAGTTGTGGATTTGAACCATCAACCTTGCAGTTCAAACCAACCTTGTGGTCAGTCCAGTGTTTATCCTACAAAACCACACCAGGGATCCAGAAGAGTAGAATGTCCCAGAATTTGGATGAAGACAATACTTGCAGGAGAAAATCATAAACTTTCTTAAATGCTACTAAGACTTTGAGCAAGATGAGGCTTGAAGACTGGCCACTGAATTTGGCACTGAGTGGAGTAATTTGTGAACTTAATAGTAAAGGTTTAGGAGGAATAATGGAAACAACAGCATATTGGCATGGGATCAAGAAAGAGAGACAGATGAGAAAAAAATATGAATAACCATAATTTGAATGAGTTTTTCTATAAAGGAAAGGATCAAAATACAGTTGTAGATTATGGATTTTTTTAAAATATGGGAAATAGTTATATATTAAAAGAGTGGTTTAATATAAATTTTAAATGTTGTTGTAGATGATGGGGGAAAATTGGCAAAGGAAGAGTCTTGGGCTTGTGAGAGAGTTAGGTGTTGAATACATGAGAGAAGGGATAAGTATGAACAATTCATCCACTCTAATGAAAGTGAAAGTGAGGAGTCCTGGTGTGGCACTGTGGGCTAATGCGTCAGACTGCAAAGTCATTTGAACTGCAAAGTTGGTGGTTCAAGCTCACCAGCTGCTCCTTGGAAACCCTATACAGGGTCACTATGGGTTGGAATCGATGACACTTAAGAACAAGAACAATGAAAGTGAGGCAGAGACTAGGAAGAGATGCGGATGGTATGGTTGGTTACATGCTAAGATGGAGTTACTAGAATCACTTTGAGATGATTTTTCTCTTTTCCCTATTGCATAAACTACAAGGACTTCTCTGAGAGTGCTGAGGATCAGGGGGATGGGAGGTTCAAAAAAGAGAGACTTGGAAATAATAATTTCAGAGAGTTGGAGAGAGAAGTGACCAAGAACACATTTTGACAATGCTTTACAGTGCTGAGGAGTCCTGATGAGGCACTGTAGGATAAAAACTGAACTGCTAACCACAGGTTGGTAGTATAAACTCAACATCCACTTTTTGGAAGCCCTATACAGGGTCCCTATGATTCAGAAATGACTCCCTGGCACTTAGCAATAACAACAACAACATGCAATACAGAGAGTCCACTAGGGTTTATGGTAAGAAAGTTAGACTGAGATGAGCCAACATCATTCTTTATTTTATACCATCCATTTTCAAATGTTCCATAATTAAAGGAAACAGAAATCATTGAATGTAATCCAGGCAAATATGAAAGAAAAAGAGAAAAGCCAAATAATTAAGAGGGAAGATCCAAGTGATTATATCATTTTATAAGGGGCCTGAGAGACTAAAGTTAAAAGTAGGTTAGCATGAAATGAGGGATGAACTGTAAAAAAGGAAAAGACGGGATCCTTGGTCTAGAGAATCTAACGGGATAATCAGACAATGTATTATTAAAATGGAAATGGGGTTACTAGAGGAAAAGAGATAGCAAAATAATAATGAACAACAAACGTTTTCATGTAATAAGGTTTCAGTAGCATAGCGGTTATGAATCAGACTGCTAATCTCAAGGTCAGAAGTTCGAAACTACCAGCTGTTCCACGGGAGAAAGATGAGGTGTTCTGCTCCCATAAAGATTTACAGCCTCAGGAAACCCTGTAAAGGGTGGCTATGAGTCAGAACCGACTCCTCGGCACGTAACAGTAACAACATACATTAGACATACTAATGAAGATAAAAGAATTCAGTATGGATTGCACCTCAATGTAAAGAAAATGGGAATCCTCACAACTGGACAAATAATTAACATCACGATAACAGAAAAGCATGAAATTACTAAAGATTTCATTTTTCTTGGATCTACAATCAATGTTCCTGGAAGCAGCAGTCAAGAAAACAATGTATTGCATTAGACACATTTGCTGCAAAAGACCTCTTTAAAGTGTTAAAGAGCAAAGATGTCAGTTTGATGATTAAGGTGGGCCAGGGTATTTTCAATCACCTAATGAGCAGCTGTTCCTTGGGAGAAAGATGAGGCTTTCTGCTCCCGTAAAGATTTACAGCCTCGGAAACCCTGTACAGGGTCGCTATGAGTCGGAATCGATTCCATGGCACATTACAACAGCAATGAGCATATAAGGAGCTCTGGTAGCATAGTGGTTTGGAATTGGGCTGTGAACCTCAAGGTCAGCAATTCAAAATTATCAGCTGTTCCACGAGAGAAAGATGAGGCTTTCTGCTCCCATAAAGATTTACAGCCTCAGAAACCCTGTACAGGGTTGCCAAGGGTCGGAACTGACTCCACGGCAATAACAACAACAACAATAATTAGCCTATGAAAGTTGGACAATGAATGAGGAAGACTATAGAAGAATTGAAGCATTTGAATCACGGTATGGGCGAACAATATTGAAAGTACCATGGACTGTTAGAAGAACAAACAAATCTGTCTTGGAAGAAGTACAGACAGAATGCTTCTTAAAAGTGAGGATGGGAAGATTTTGTCTCTTGTTCTTTAAACATGTTATCAGGAGGGATCAGTCACTGGAGATGCTTGGTAAAGTGGAGGATCAAAAAAAGAGAGGAAGAGCCCCAGTACATTGATTATACAGTAGTGGCAATAATGGGCTCACACATAACAAATGAGAGAATAGAGCAAGTCTGGGCAGTGTTTCATTTTGTTGAGCTTAGAGTGGCTGAGTTGGAATCAACTCAGTGGCACCCAATAAAAACAGCAACACTAAATCCTCAGTCTCTAATGTTCTCTAAAAATCAAACAGTACAAAGGAAAGGTATTTATAGCTAATTAGTAAATGTTCAGATTTTAATTTTGTTTCCTATCACCCAATACACATATTTAGGAAATTTAAAAAATTATATTTAAGAAGTGAGATGAAATTCTGAGGTGATATCATGCTACATCACATGGTAATAAGGAACAGTTTAATTGGAAAAATTTTCATACGAGTAACTTTCCAAGAAAATTGAAATGGCTTTGTTAGATTTCATTCAGATGACAGTGTTTTGTGGCTTGAAGTGTAAAGGATGAGAACAGTGTGTGCATTCCAGGATAGCAGCACAGAATGGAAAATGGATTTACAATGTGTCAGACATGGTGGCAACATCTTGTGGCATGTGGCTTGTATCTAAGTGATGGGAAAGATATGACATGTGCCTGCTTCTCGCTTGTGGTACACCACAATGAGAATGAGTCGGCAACCCAATGCCAAAATACAACAATTTTAGTAGATGGCAAGCCATGTCCTTCTACCCCTTTTGGTTTAATTTTTATTTATTCCATAGGAAGGAACCTACACTAGAAATAAACGGAACAGGGAGGGGAAAGGAATGTGCTTATATTATTTAATATTTTTAGATGATCACATTGGATTTATAATCCCCTGAAATGTGACTAGCCTGAAACGTTCTTTTCTAACTTTGTTGTTTGTTTTACTTTTTTGTGTGCATTTATCTGGTAAAAATTTACTTCATTTAGAATATTCCTTGAATGGTTGAACATTTTAATATCAGTAGCACAAAGTGTAGATGTATTGTTCAAAAATATTAGTTTAAATTTTTCTTAAGGGAACATATAAAAATATTCATGGAGAAATGCCAAAAAAAAAAAAAAAAAAAAAAAAGGAGGGCAAAGATGGTTCAGTAGCAGAATGCTTGTCTTCCATGCAAGAGACTTTGTTTGATTCACAACCAACTCACTTCAGGCATAGTAAACACGGCCCATCCTCAGGGGAAATTTGCATGTTGCTCTGAGGCTATGCAGGTTTCATGGGAACTTCCAGACTAAGACAATCATCTTCCATACTAAGGAAGTCCTACTGATCTGTTTACATAAACCAGCCAATGAAAACTCTACAGATTGCAATGTTCCATTTACAGTCAGAGAGATCACACATGACCGAGTAGCATTTTGTTCCATTGTGCATAGGGTTGCCATGAGTTAGAGGCCAGCTATATGGCAGCTAACAAACAGGAAAATAAATAAATAAATAAAATGGAGGATCTTGGGTAAAAGAAGAAGATGGTGATGTGGGTAAATGGGCTGGACTGAAAAATCGTTTGAACGGCAAGGTCAATGGTTCATGCTCACCAGCTGCTCTTCGGAAACCCCATACAGGGTCGTTATGGGTGGGAACCAACTTGATGGCACTTAACAACAACACAGAGTTTCCAAGGAGTGGCTGGTGAGTTTGAATTGCCCACCTTACAGTTCAAACCAACCTTGCGGTCCAGTGCTTTATCCTACCACTCCACACCATGAACACCTTAACAAAATACCACAAAATGAGTAGCTTTTAAAGAACAGAAATTTGGTCATTGAAAGAAGGAATCCATCAAAGAGAATATCTAAAAGGATGAGATGTCCCCTATGGAGGGGAGGGGGCTGCTGGAAACTGGAGTCCTGGTGTAGCACTGTGGGTTAATGCACTGGACTGTAAAGTCATTTGAACTGCAAGGTCTGTTGTTCAAGCACCAGCCGCTCCTTGGAAACTCTATACAGAGTCACTATGGGTCACAGCACTTAACAACAACAATAACAAGGAAGACACCCTGAGAGCTCAGCCACAGCGGGAGGTTGCCAGTGATGGGGTGTTTGAGAACCCATGAGTTAGCACCTGTGCAAGAAAAAAGTTCTGTTTGAGATAGGCTTCTCCCAGAGGACCTTCACAGGAGTGTAACCAAGTGAGAGATCACCTCCCTGCCCCCTGCTGCACTGCAGAGTGAGGACATATAACTTGTTTCCCATTGCATCAAGATCCCAGGCTGCAAGAGGGGAGAAACTCAGATACCACTTGAAGAGTTATCCTGATCATGGATGAGACTGGCTAATCCCTGGAAAAGAAGACTATTCTTTTCATAATCATCATAGCAAAACTATTTAATCTGTTTGTTCCCTGAAAGAGATTGGAAAGAGACATTTCACCAGGGCTCAGGAAACCTGATCATCTAGCAGATTTGTCTGTGTGCCCAAGAGAACACCAAGCTGCGCCTTTCTGCTAGAGCTGAGTTGGACCAACACGCAGACTACAGGTGTGCACTGCCCAGGAGCTGCCAGGGCCTCCTGCTCTGTAAGGGGCTTCCAGTGCATGGTGGCTGCAGCTGGCATACAAAAGCTTGAGCGCTGTGATGTTACACGGATGGGACTTCTTAAAACCAACGAAAAAAAGGCTAGTTTATGATGGTCCCCAAATCTTTATGCAGGAAAGAAAGGGGCCACCTGGACAAGGAGGAGGTGCTTACTCTTCCAGCTTCCACATCCTCCTTGTTGGATAATATGCCAAACCCAGCGAAAGTTGGAACTCATCGAGGCTGTCTTCTTTTTCCTGATCTCTCAAGTTCTCTGCCTATGACAGACTGCAGTCTTGCCACTTTTATATGGCTTTCTATTAGTAAACAATATTTGAATTTTCCTTTTCTGACAGATTTCTGCCTTATACAGGTTCTGGCTATCACAGGTTTACTGTACAGGTAATGTCAAATTTACAGTAAAAGGTACTAACAGATGTCCTTTTTTTGGTACATCTTTTGGTAATATATACTACATACAGTGTTGCATTTTTTAAAATTGTTTTTGATACTTTTTGTTGTGAATAGAGTGAAGATTTCCAGAGCAGATCATCCATTTTGCATTATCAGGCCATTTGCTTTGTTTCACCCCAATGGAACAACATTGTCCCACTTCCTCCCTGTGATTCTTCTTTCCTTTGCTAGTGTGTAATTTGCTCATGTTATCATTCTCATGTCATTCCCCAAAGACAACAATCAGATTAATACTGATATTAAAAGGCAAATTTAAAAAAACAAACAAAAAACAAAAACACAAACCCCATACATTTGTTTTCTCACAGCTCTGGAGGCTTGAAGTGCAGTTTCAGGATACTAGTAGGGCCATGCTCTGTCGATGGGCTCTAGGCGAAGATCCTACCTTGTCTCTTTCAGGTTTTGATAACCCTGGGCTTGTGTAAAAATCCTCACAGTGTCTTCTGCCTGTGTGTGATCCTGATTCATTACTTGCCCTCTTCTTTTATAAGACACCAGTCATATGGGGATGGCAGTGGTGGTGGGTATGTGTTGTGGAGTCGGATCCCACTCAGTGACCCTGTATAGCATTTCTGAGCCTATAAAACTTTATGGGAGCAGAAAACTTCATCTTTTTCCCTTGGAAAAACTGGTAGTTTCAAGCTGTTGACCTTGAGGTTAGCAGCTCAACTGGAAACCACTATGCTACCAGAACCTCAACTCCAGTGTGACTTCACTAATAAAAGAAGGCTTCAAAATGTTCATGGAAACTTGAACTGAGAAGCTAATAGAATTTTTCTGGAGAAGTACCATGGCTCCATACAATAAGCATAAAAAAACAAAAACAAAAAAGGAACATAGTTCAAACCCACCAGCCTTCTCCTAGAAACCCTCTACAGAGTCGCTGTGAGTCAACACTGACTCAAGGGCACTAACAACAATAACAAAAGCGTTTCAGAGAAAGACTCTGTTTATCTGAACTAGGTCACATTAATAGGCACAGAGATTAGTGCTCTAAAATATCTTTTGGGGGAACACAATTCACTATGCTCTGAAAATATTGCCTGGTTTTCCTCACTGCTTTCCAATGTGTTCCTGAATACCACTACTCTTTGGTGATTTCTCGTCTATGGCCTCCCCTGATTATTCTCCAAGGAGAATACTGATACTACTACTCTGGAATTTTCTCTAGTTTTCTGTGTAAAGCTGTAGGAGAAGCAGTGGACTGCTAACTGTAAGGTTGGCAGTTCAAATCCAGCAGCCTACTCTGTGGCAGAAAGATGAGGATTTCTGCTCCTATAAAGATTTATAGCCTCAGAAACCCTATAGAGGGTTGTTATGTTTATTTGTTTTTCTGTAGGATAAGCACTGCTCTGCTAATTGTAAGGTTGTTGCTGTCGTTGTCAGGTGCCATCGAGTCGGAACCGACTCATAGCGACCCCATGCACAGCAGAACGAAACAATGTCCAATCCTGGGCCAACCTCACTACCGCTGCCACA
>NW_006408554.1:9453848-9466555 GCF_000296735.1 Chrysochloris asiatica | reverse complement strand
GGAGAAAGATGAGGCTTTCTACTCCCGTAAAGATTTACACCCTCGGAAATCCTGTACAGGGTCGCTATGGGTCGGAACCGATTCAACGGCACTTAACAACAACAACAATATTGAATCAATGGATTGTTATTTGCAATGTTCATTTGGTCTAAATTGATGAGACATAGGATAGTTTAGTTTATTGATGAATATATTCTATATTAATATATTCAAGAAATACATGTTACATGTATAACCTGAATCACAAATTGGAACAACGTATGTATTTTCACATTTTCAATAGCCATATTAATAACAGGAAAAATAAATAGGTAAAATTAACTTAATAATATAAATTTTAATGTATATCCAAAGAAAAACTTCAAGGCTCAACTTGAAATATTGAAGGATTCTATGGGCAAAATATTGAATGATGCAGAAAGCACCAAACAACTATGGAAGGAAGATGCAGAGTCACTGTACCAAAAAGAAATGGTCAATATTCAACCATTTCAAGAGGTCGCATATTACCAAGAAAGAGCCAGTGGGACTGAAAGGAGTCCAAGATGCACTGAAGGCATTGGCAAAGAAAAAGACTCCTTGAATTGATGACATGCAAACTGAATTCTTTCAACAAACTGATGCAGCACTGGAGGCACTCACATATCAATGCCAAGATATTTGGAATACAGCTACTTTGTGTCTAATCAAAGAGAGGTGACCCACTGAAATGTGAATACCATTGGACAATATCACTAATAAATATTACATGTAAGTAAAAATTTGCTAAAGATAATTCAAGTATGTCTTCAACAGTACATTAACAGGGAACTGTCAGAGATTAAAGCTGGATCAGGTGAGAATATGGAACAGGGGATACCATTGCTGATGTTAGATGGGTCTTAGCTGAAAGCACAGAATACCAGAAAGATGTTTACCTGTGCTTTATTGACTATGCAAAGGCTTTTGACTGTGTGGAACATGACAAGCTATGGATAACATTGCAAAGAATGGGTATTCTAGAATACATAATTGTTCTCATGAAGAACCTTTTCATAAAACAAGAGGAAGTCATTTGAACAGAACAAGAGGACACTGAATGGTTTAAAATCAGGGAAGGTGTGTGCCCAAGTAGAATTCTTTCACCATACTTACTCAATATGTATGCTGAAGAAATAATCCTCGAAGCTGTATAATATGAAGATAAATGTGACATGAGGATTGGATGAAGACTCATTATTAATAATCTGTAATATGCAGATAATACAACCTTGCTTGCTGAAAGTGAAGAGGACTTAAAATACTTACTGATGAAGATCAAAGACCACAGCCTTCATTATGGGTTGCACCTCAATGTAAAGAAAACAAGAATCTTCACCACAGAACGATAAATAACATCATGATAAATGGATAAAAGATTGAAGTTGTCAAAGACTTCATTTTCTAGTATCCACAATCTGTGCTCATGGAACAACTGTCAAGAAATGAAACAATGTATTGCCCTAGGCAAACCTGCGTCACAAGACCTCTTTAAAGTGTTCAAGAGCAAAGGTGTCAGTTTGAGAACTAAAGTGCACTTACTTAACCCAAGTCATGGTATTTCCAATAGCCTCATATGCATGTGAACATTGGACAAACAATACGAAAGAAAAAATTGATGCATTGAATTAAGATATTGGAGAAGGATCTTAAAGTACCATGGACTGCCAGAAGAATAAACCTGTGTTAAAAGAAGTACAGCCAGAATTCGCCTTAGAAGCCAGGATAACAATACTTTGGGCATAGGATCAGGAGGGGTCAGTCCCAAGAGAAGGGTATCATGCTGGCAGCTCAATGAAAAAGAGGAAAACCCCGAAGAAGATGGATTGTCATCGTGGCAGCAGCAAAGGGCTCATAGGTAAGGACTGTGAGGATGGTACAGGACCGGTCAGTGTTTCAGTGTGTCGTACATAGGGTCACTAGAAGCCAGAATCGACTCAACTGCACCTAATAGCAACAACATATATCCAATACATTACCATTTCACCATACAATCAGTGTAAAAATAAGAAATGGAACGTTTTTCAGTCTACTATTCATATGAAATATCCTAGATCCTTGTGTACTTTTACTCTTTCAATCTGAACTAGCCACATTAAAAGTCCTCAGTGACCATGTGTCTAGTGGCTATTGTCTTGCATGTTTAGTTGAAAGTATTATTTTTTTAATTTCACTGTTACTGCTGGTGTGATATATCTCATTGTTGTGTTGATTTGCATCTTTCTAATGGCTAATGATTGTGAACATTTTTTTTTATATGTTTGTTGGTTGTCTGAATGTGTTCCTTGGTGAAGTGTCTGTTCATGTCCTGTGTCCATTTTTAACTGGGTTATTTGTCTTTTTCTTGTAGAGGTGTTGTAGTTTCCTACAAATTTTAGAGATAAGTCTCTGATCTGATATGTTGTTGCAAAAAAATTTTTCCAAGTCTGTAGTCTCCATTTTAACTTTTTTGGTGAAATCTTTGGATGCACTTAAGTTTCTAATTTTTAATATGTCCAAGTCATCTATTTTGCCCTCCATTTTTTGTGTATTTTTTGCAATGTTTAATAGTTGATGTATGCCATGTATGAGAGCTCTTAGGTTTGTCCCTACTTTTCCACTAATGATCTTTATAATTGTAGGATTTACACTTACATCTTTAATCCATGTTGAGTTCGTTTTTTGCTTATGGTGTAAGAAATAGGTCTTGTTTCATTCATTTGCAAATTGGTTTCTAGTTTTACCAGCACCATTTTTTGAAGAGACTATCTCTTCCAAATTTAATGTATTTTGACCCTTTCTCAAAGATCAGTTGACTGTATGTGGATGGATTGACTTCTGGGTTCTCAATTCTGCTTCATTGATCATTGTATCTTTCATTGTACCAGTATCAGGATGTTTTGACCACTGTAGCCATGTAGTAAGTTTTGAAATCAAAGAGTGAGAGACCTCCAACATGTTCTTCATAAGCAGTGTTTTGTTTATCCAAAGTCTCTTTCCCTTCCATATACAGGTCATGATCTTTTTTTCCATCTCTTTAAAGAATGTTGTTGGAATCTATATTGGGCTTGCATTATATCTGTAGATTGCGTGGATAGTATTGACATTTTCACAATGTTAAGTCTTCCTATCCAGAAGCATGGTATATTCTACCATTTTTGTAAATATCTTGGTTTTTTGTAGAGGCGTTTGTAGTTTTCTTTGTATAGGTCTTTTGTTTCTTTGATTAGATTTATTCCTAAACATTTCCTCCCTTGGGTGGCTATTGTAAATGGTACTGTTATCCTAATTTCCTTTTCAGACCTGTCTTTATTAATATAAAGGAATCCAACTGATTTTGTATGTTGATCTAGTACCCTACCACTTTGTTGAATCTTCCATTGAGTTCCAATAATTTTGTTACTGAGTCTTTGGGATTTTCTACATATAGGATCAGATTATCTGCTAAGAGAGAAAGTTTTACTTCTTTGCCAATGGGGTTCTTTAAATTCCACTTTCCTGTGTTATAGCTCTGGCTAAGACTTCCAGGGCATCCTTGTCTGGTTCTTGTTCACAAAGGAAATGCTTTTAGTTTATCTCCATTGAGAGTGATATTGGCTGTTGGTTTTGTATATTTGCTCTTAGTTATGTTGAGGAATTTCCCTTCATTTACTACTTTGTTGAGTTTTTGTTGTTGTTTTTTAAAATCAGGAATGGGTGTTGGATTTTGTCAAATGATTTTTCTGTTTCAATTGATATGGTCATGTGGTTCTTTTCCTTTTTTTAAGTTTATATTGTGGATTACATTGATTTTTTTTCCCTCTAATATTGAACAATCCTGGCATCCCTGGTATGAATTCTGCTAGGTCATGATGTACTATTATTTTTTATATGTTGTTGAATTCTGTTGACTAGGATTTTATTGAAAACGTTTACATCTATGTTCATGAGGAACATTGGTCTATGATTTTCTGTTTTTGTGATGTCTTCCTTGGTTTGGTTATGAAGATTATGCTTGCTTCATAAAATGCATTGGGACAATCTTCATCCTTTGCTTTATTCTGGAATTGTTTGAGTAAAATTGGTGTCAGCTTTTCTCTGCGTGTTTGGTAAAAATTATCAGTAAAGCCATATGGTCCTAGACTTTTTTTGGTTGGGAGTTTTTGATGACTTGATCAATTTCTTCTTTTGTTATTGGTCTGTTCAAGTTTTTATTTCACTTGGTGTAAGTTTAGGTACGTAGTGCTTTTTCTAAAAATGTATCCATTTCCTCTAGACTTTCAAATTTGTTGGAGTACAATTCTTCATAGTATTCTGAGGCTCCAGATGCAGGTGTTTCCTGTTTCCACTTCACCTTTCGATTCTGCACTCAGTGATCCACATGGCACAGATCCTTCTGTGCACAGGAGAGATCCTGCAGTGGAGATCCTTGCACACACAGTGCAGATCTTCTAAGCAGTGCCTATCCTGTCACATGCATCATAGAGCCTTCCCTGGGGGTTTCTATTTATAAATGTCTCTCCTCTTTTCACCAGAGTGGAGATGAGTAGACAGAGTAAAAGAAAAGAAGGAAAAAGGCAAAAATACTCCCACCTCAGTCTGCATTTCACTGGCCTGTTTCTGCACTGGGAATATTCGCTTGTCTCTCTATCCACTAAGGCCCACTTAAAATGATCACAGCGGAACATATTGGCCATCCCAAATCAGAAGTCATATCCTTTCTTGCTTCTATTACAAATTTTACTCCCAGTATGAACTAGGTCTACTTACCTATCCCTGTATTTGAAGTTCAGCATTCTGGGACCATTATCTGAATCTGTTTCGTTGGGTTTTCTATGTTTTATTGACAAGGGTCTACACAGCCTTTCTGCCTCATCTGCCATCTGCAAACTTTTTTGTTAAAGTTTTCTTGTCTCAACTTCCTTTTTATCATGCGTTTCCCCTTTACTCTCTATTTAATTTTGCAAGTATCAAAAGGGAGTGAATATATTTTTCAAGATTTCCACCAGATGATTTTCACAAAATCCTACATTGTTGTTATTGTTGTTAAGTGCTATTAAGTCAGTTGTGACTGATTATGACCCTGTATAGGGTTTCTAAAGACTAGCTACTTGGTTTGAAATGCATCCTTGTGGTTAGCAGTCCAGTACTTATCTTACAATGCCACACCAGGACTCCATTCCTGTTCTTAAATGAAGAATTATGAGATTCTTTGGAGAAAAAAGGTATTTCTGATTTCCCTAATTTCTTGTTGACCTAAACATCTCTTAAATACACTGAATTTGCATCTACTCATATTTGAAACAGTAATAGTATGTATACTATATCCTGGTGTTGCACTGTAGGATGAGTACTAGACTTCCAACTACATGGTTGGTGGTTCAAAACCCCCCAGTTGCTCCTTTGAAACTCTTTACAGGATCACTGAGTCAGAACTGACTTGACTGTACTTAAAAACAACAATATCTATATCTACATCAATGAACTGGGTAACATTAGGAAAATCTTGAAGATTATGTTCAGAATCATAAATCAATAATAGGGTGTAAGGTAGGTAGAGAGGAAGCAAAGAAAGAGAGAGTGAAAGAAGGAAGGAAGTGAGGGAGTAAAAAAAGGAAAAATGGAAGAGAGAAAGGAAGGAGTGAGGAGGTGGAGGAAGAAAGGGAAAGAGGGAGAGAAAAAAAGACACTAATCTCATTGATGTTCAAATATTCTAAGTCCTATATTTTAAAAATGTTCTTTATATTTCCTCCAATATATATTCTTTGTTGAACATTCCTTCAACAGAATCTTACTCAGATGCTCTAATTTGCTTCTCTCTTTTGCAATTTATACAAATTTTCAAAATATTTTCAGTTTAGGTATTTATCTTTTCTGTCCTTTGATCTTAATCCTAGACACCTGCTCCTTTTAATGACATTGTGGAGGAAATGGAGCTAGTAGACACAGATTTGTATTTTGTTTTTATTCTTTTTAAACTAAACATGCATTATTAGTTCTTCGCATGATTAAGCAGGTGCAAGATTCTTTCATAGTTATGTCACCCCTTAAAGCGTACTAAGCACTTGGAAGTTAATTAAGAACTCATTTACTTTTCTTGAAAGAACGAATATTAGTTTTAAAAAAGAAGAAACAAAGAAAGAATGAATACTTCTCAGGATAAATCAGTTGCCATTAAGTTGACTCCAACTCACGGCTATCCCATGTGTGTCAGAGTAGAACTCTGATCCACAGGGTTAGCAGGGGCAGATTTTTGGGAAGTAAATCCCAGGCTTTTTCTCAGTGGTGCCTCTGGGAGGAATCTAACCTCCAACCTTTTGGTTAGCAGCTGATCGTATTAACAAGGCAAGGCCTTTCTTAACACTGCATTAGTCAATTTCATTTCCATACCTGCAGTTGATTCTGACATTTCTGAAGTCATGGTATTTTCCTGAGGTAGCTTAAGCTTGCAGCATCTTGATGTCTACAATGAACCAGCAAATGAATTTCAGAAGGCTTCTTACTTTAGGATTTCCTTTTTCTGTGACCTGATAATTACTCTGAATTGTCTTTAAAAAGAAAAAAAGATGATACTATCAAGATGGAAAGGAGTATGTCTATGGAATCTTTAAAAAGCTTCATTAAATACATTCCTTTAATTTGCACATGTGAAAGGAGAGTTCTGGGAAGGAGTTTTTACTGTTCATCAGATGTACTCATAAAATTGGTGTTTTATTACCTTCTGTACATATAGCAACCAACCTACGAACGCTTGGGTAATTATCATGATGTTCCATACCCTGTTCTGTATCTCATTAGCAGACAACTGGTGCAGAGGCAAGTAGATAGTTGAGGACTTGGCCTTTGAACATATCATCAAAGTTAGTGGTGACCAACATGTCTGGAGTCCCCAGAATGAACTACATAATTTCCTTATGTCAATATGAAGAATAAGTCAGTACTTACCTCATTAATAAGCCAGTGTGCTGTGCTTTGTAGCTCCAAAAGTAAAGTCAAGGAAGCAACTTTTTTAGTTCTAATTCATAGCAATCTGGTGCATTAAATATTGTTTCCTTTAAGCCAACAATCTTCTTTTAAACATTCAATTTCCTGTTTTTAATAGTATCAGATGTGCCCTAAATCCATTATAGAATTATAATAAGAATGTTATGAAAAAGGCTTAGAGTTGTATTAAACCCTAGAGATCACTTAGTAATGTGCCTCTGCAAAATTCTGTATCATCTATCATAAATGATGATTCAGTCTTTGCTTTAAACACTTCCAGGGATGGGGTGTGCACATCCCCTATGCAGTACCACATAATATGCCTTTTAACAGTTATGAATGTTAAAAGGTTTTAATATTGACCTAAAAATCTACTTCACTTTTACATCCATTCCTTTTCTGGAGCCTCAGAGGGGAATTTAATCTCTTTTCCATATGACAAATGTTTAGTTATGTGAAGATTACCATTGTGGAAATAAATGAAGACCACCCAAACGAGAACAAGGAAAGGCTACTTATTCAGAGTTTGCTGTAGAATGGGAATCACCAACTGTGTTTGGCAGAGACTCAAAGGTGGGCAGGGAGTGGGAAAGCTTTAGTATGAAGAAAAAAAAAAAATTAAAAAGGAACGCTTCATTTATGTTCTGATCGGAGGTTTTTAACTTGAGGAACCTGTAGTCAGGCTAAATAGAAGTGGGTCACCTCATGTCGTAGTTCGGGAACATATTTTCCTTTCTCTGATTAGTTTTAAGTTGGGTTGCTATTGTTTTAAGGTGCCATCTTGTAGGTTCTGACTCATAGTGACCCTATCTACATACAACAATTCAAAATGCTGCCCTGTCTTATGACATTCTCATAATTGTTATGTTTGAGCCCACTGTTGCTGCCACTATGTCATTCCATCTTGTTGGGGATTTTCTTCATTTTCATTGACCATCCAGTTTACAAAGCATGATGTCCTTCTCCAAGGACCGATCCCTCTAGACAAGTTGTCCAAAGAACAGGAGACAAAGTCTTGCCATCTGGCTTCTAAGGAGCATCCTGCTGTACTTCTTTCAAGACAGATTTGTTTATTCTTCAGATTTGTTTGGTATTTTTCAATATTCTTCTCCAACATCATAACTCAAATGCATCAATTCTTCTGTGGTCTTTACTGCTAATTGCCCAACTTTCACATTCCTATGAGATGTTTTAAAATGCCGTAGATTTAGTCAGGTGAGTTTAGTTCTCAAACTAACGTCTTTGCTCTTTAAAATTTTAAAGAGATCTTTTACAGCAGATTTGCAAAATGTAATACATCCTTTGATATCTTGCCTGCTACTTCCATAACTGCTAATTGTGGATTCAAGCAAACTGACGTATTTGATAACCTCAGTGTTTTCTCTGTTTATCATGTTGTTACATATTGGTAGTTAAGAGAATTTTTGTTTTCTTTACCTTGGGGTGCAATCCATACTGAAGGGTGTAGTCTTTGATCTTCACCAGCAAGTATTTCAAGTCCTCTTCACTTTCACCAAGTAAGGTTGTGTCCCCTGCATGTTGCAGGTTGTTAATGTTTCTCTGTTTATCATGTTGTTATATATTGGTAATTAAGAGAATTTTTGTTTTCTTTACCTTGAGGTGCAATCCATACTGAAGGGTGTAGTCTTTGCTCTTCACCAGTAAGTATTTCAAGTCCTCTTCACTTTCACCAAGTAAGGTTGTGTCCCCTGCATATTGCAGGTTGTTAATGAATCTTCCTCCAATCTTGGTATCACATTCTTCAGATAATCTAGCTAAGCATACAGATTGAAAGGATACCACCCAAATGCACAATTTCCCTGATTTTAAACTGTTCAGTATTCCCTTATTCTATTCTAACAACTGCTTCTTGGTCTATGTACAGATTCCTCATGATCAGAAAGAAATGTTCTGAAATTCCCACTTTTCATAAAGTTGTATAGAGTTTGTTATGGTCCACACAGCTGAATGCTTTGCAGAATCAATAAAACAGAACTAAACATCTCTCTGGTATTCTCTACTTTTAACCAAGATCCACCTGATGGCAGCCCTGGTATCCCTCATTCCAAGTCCTCTCCTGAATCTGGCTTGAATTTCAGGCAGCTCATTGTCAATATACTGTTGCAATCATCTTTTAATTATCTTCAGCAAAATGTTACCTGTAAGTGATTTTAATGATACTGTTTGGTGATTACTGCATTCCACTGAGCCACCTTTCTTTACAATGGGTACAAATATGGATCTCTTCTAGTCAGTTGGTCAGGTAGCTGTCTTCTAAATTTCTTGGCATAGATGAATGGGGGCCTTCAACACTGCATCAGTTTGTTGAAACATTTCAGTTAGTATTATATCAATTCCTGGAGTCTTGTTTTTTTTCCAGTGCCTTCAGTGCAGCTTGAATTTCTTCCTTTAATATCATTGGTTCTTGATCATTGTCTTAGTTACCTAATGCTGTTATAACAGAATACCATAAATGGATGGTTTTAGCAACCAGAAATTTATTCTCTTACAGGTTAGGAGGCTAGAAGTCCAAATTCTGAGTGCTGGTTCTTGGGAAAGGCTTTGGGGAAAGTCCTTGTCTCCTTTCAGCATCCGCAGCCCCAGTATTTCTTGGAGATCTTCATACATGTTGACATGAAGCTTCCCCAGAATTTAGAGCTTAGCAGTGCGTGAACACCAGGTCCAATGGACTAACTCCACTACTTGTTCTTCTATTAGGGAGGTAATAGGTCCCTATTTCAATTAGTATTATGTCAATTCCTGGAGGCTTACTCCTCTACTCTATTTTATCTATTGTAAGATAAAAGGTGTTGCATACCACACCCTTGGGAATTTCCCATAAATCACAACAGAGTGGTGGTGGCATTAAGGGTGGTATATAAGGAGTCCTGGTGTGGCATTGTAGGATGAGCACTAGACTACTAATTGCAAGATCAATGGTTCAAACCCATAGCTACTCCTTGGAAAACCTATGCAGGGTCACTATGAGTCCGAACCAACTTGACAGCACTTGGAAAAAAACAACAAAGCAACAATCAGTACAATAAGCACTGTACTGCTAACCATAGGTCGACAGTACAAACCCAGCAGCTGGTCCTCAGAAACCCTACACAGGATCACTAAGAGTCGGAACCGATTGGATGGCACTTAACAATAGCAACCCTACTCTAAATCTCCTTATTGGTTTATCACATCAAATCATATCATGGGGATAACTACATCTCAAACTGCCAAACCACTGAGGATCCTGGCCCAGTCAAGTTGACACAAAACCTTAACCATCACACCAAATAGGCTCTTGAAATGGTTGAGCAGCAACCATTTATTTTTGGTACAGTGACTCTGTGTATTCCATCTTATTTTGATGCTTTCTGCATCATTCAGTATTTGCCTATAGGATCTTTCAATAGTGTGACTTAAGGCTTGAAGTTTTTTTCACTGTCAGTCCTTGGTCTTGTTTTGACTGATGATAATGAGCTTCTCCATTTTGTCTTCCCACATATATAGTTTTTCCACCTATGTGTCTTCCCACATTTGATTCCTTTGTATTCCTTCCCATAAGGTCCACATTTATAGTCACCACGTATGTTGTTGAAAAGAGATATTTTCAATGAATAAGTCATTGGTCTTGCAAAGTTCTGTAATATGATCTACAGCATCATTTCTATCACTCCAGCATCATTTCTGGCTATGGATTCTTGTTCTTTGTTTCCATCTTTCATATTCCAATCACCAGAAATTATCAATGCATCTTGATTGCATATTTGATCATTTTTAGACTGAAAAAGTTGGTAGAATTCTTCAATTTCATCATCATTGGCTTTAGTGGTTGGTGCATAAATTTGAATAGTGGTGGTATTAATTGATCTTCCATGTTGTTGCTGCTGTTCAGTGCCATTGAGTCAGTTCTAACTCATGCTGACATTGTGTAGGTTTTCTGAGGAGCTTAGCCATATATACATTATTCTATCACGTCAGCATTGTTCTTGAAGGTAGATCTTGATACGTTCTTTTTCACAATGAATGCTATTCCATTTGTCTTCAATGTGTCATTATTAGCATAATTGTTTTTGTTGTTAGTTGCAGTTGAGTCATTTCCAACCCATAGCAACACTGTATAGGGTTTCCGGGAGTGACTGGTGGGTTTGAACTGCCTACCTTGTGGTTCAAACTGACCTTGCAGTTCAGTATATTATCATGCGGTGCCACACCAGCACCCCTATTGGCATAGTAAACGATATGATTGTCAGATTTCAAAATGGCCAATACCAGTTGTTTCAGTTCTCTACGCATTCCATTTCGTTTTTGGGGACTTTCCATTATCTTAGATTCATACTTTGTATATTCCAAATTCCAGTTGTTTATGGATGTTTGTCACTGTTTCTTCTCATTTTGAGTTGTGCCACATCAGCAAATGAACGTTCTAAAATCTTTGCTCCATTCACATCATAGATGTTAACTTTACTTTGAGGAGACTGCCCTTCCCCAGTTGTTTTTTCAGTGATTTCCAACCTGAGGAACTCATTTTCCAGAAATAGATTTGTCAGTGTTCCACTGCTATTCATAAGGTTTTCAGTGACTAACCCTTCAGAAGTGGTCTGTGTCTCCTTTCTACCCTGTGTTAGTGTGGAAGCTGAAGCCTGACCTCCATTGGTGGCCCTTCTGGTATTTAAAATACTAGTGGCATAGCTTCCAGCATCATAACAACACATAAACCATCACAGGATGATAAACTGACAGATGAGTTGTTCAGGTATGACAAAAATCAGGAGGTTCAGAGCTGTTGTCCAAGATTTAAATGTGGTAGACTGATTGTAGCAGAGGTGTAGTTTAACTTCCTGGACTCATTGAGGCAGAGGTTGTGATCTGACTTCCTTGGATGTTTGCAACAAAGGTTGTAGGTCTGTGTTCTATTGTCATATGTGCTCATTGCTATTTGTATTCAGTCTCCTATTGTTGTTAGAAGCTGCACAGGCAGTTATGACTCTTAGTGACAATCGACTCAAAAAGTCCCTGTACAAGGTTTCTAAAGGTTTACATCCTATTGAAGCAGATGGCTTCATGTTTAACGCATCAAACAGCTGGTTATTTCCAACTGCTGACCCTCAGTAAGGTTTGAATCCCGATTTGTAACCACTACCCCAACAGGCCTCCTTATGTAATACCCTGTATAGGGATTACGAGGAGGAGCTGGTGAGCTTGAACCGCCAACATTGCAGTTCAAACAGCCTTGCTGACTGGCTAATTAACTGACAGTGACACACGAGGACTCTGAATATATTTATATATAAATATAAATTTATTTCAAAAATTTAAATATAAATATGAAGTTGTGTGTCCTGGATTGGGTTCTGATATAGAGATCCTATAGAGTGTTTCAGAGGTTTTAAAATTTCATGTCAGCAGAAAGCCTCATTTTTATGTCATGGAAGAGCTGGGAGTTTCGAACCGTTGACCATGACGTTTACAAGATGATTCTTAATCAGTGACCCTTTGTATAACAGAAGGAAACACTGCCTGGTCCTGTGCCATTCTTACAATTCTCATTATGTTTTACTTCCTTGTTGAAGTCATTGTGCCAGGTCATTTAAATGATGGTTTTCCTCTTTTTCTCTGACCCTCTTCACCAAGTATAACGTCCTTCTCCAGGGACTGGTTTGTCCAAAGTACTTGAAATAAAGTCTTACTATCTCCTTTCTCAAGGTCATTCTAGTCCTACTTCTTCTAAGACAGATTCGCTTGTTCTT
>NW_006408554.1:9450894-9452433 GCF_000296735.1 Chrysochloris asiatica | reverse complement strand
AAAAAAAAAAAAAAAAAGCCATAGGTCAGATGCCACCATGACTAGTCAACAAGAAATCTAGAGGAATGTGATTGTCCATCACTATTCATGTCAATGAAGGAGCTCTGGTAGCATAGTAGATTACATATTGGGCTGCTAACCACAAGGTCAGCATCTTGGATTTATCACCTGTCCCATTTGAGAAAGATAAGGCTTTCTGCTGCTGTAAAAATTTACAGTCTCAGAAACCCTGTACAGGGTTGCTATGTGTTGGAATCAATGCTCTGGCACATAACCACCACCACTCATGCCAATGAATTGGAATTGAACTGCTCTCTATATAGACATGAGGAGGCATCATTAGTAGTTAATGTTAGAGTTATTGAAACAATTTTTAAAGTCTTTTTTATATTAAATACCTATCATTGGGAACACTGCTGTAATTGTCAATTAGTCACTCACTAGAGAACCAAATTGTATGAGACCACTATTGTATTTTAAATATCAGCAGGATCACCCATGGTAGACAGGTTTCATCTGAGCTTCTAAAACAGACTAGAAAGAAAGAGAGGTAGATTACCTGTGAGTGTTTAACCACTGAAAATCTTATGAATAACAATGTAACATTGTTAGATATAATGGCATAAGATGAAAACATTATGAATAGTGCCAGAGTATTGCAAAGCCATTTGAACTGCAAGGTCAGTGGTTCCAGCTCACCAGTTGCTCTTTGGAAACCCTATACAGGATTGCTATGGGTCGTAACTGACTCAACAGTATTTAACAACAACAACAACAACAACACTGCCAGATACAGTGATGGAAGACAAGTCCCTCTGGTTGAAAGTTACTCAAAATATGACTGGGGTACAGCTGCCTCATCAAAGTAGAGTTGACCATGAAGATGCATATGGCTTACAACTTTCTGGACCTTCATTTACTGACAGGGCGTAACACAAAATGAGCAGAAACAGTTTCAAACATCCATTAATAATTGAAACATTGAATGTCTTAAGTATGAATCTAGGAAGATTGTTAGCTGTCAAAAATGAATTGGAATGCATAAGGATTGATATCTTAGGTATTAATGAGCTGAAATGGACTGGTATTAGCTATTTTGAATCAGACATACAAGTTGTCAAAAAGAACATTTCAAGATCTATTTTGAAGTAACGTGCTGTCTGTGGTAAGATAATCTACAAATACTTACAAGGAAGACCAGTTAATATCACTGAAATTCAAAATTACACACTAACCACTAAAGTCAATGATGATAATATTGAAAACTTATACCAATTTCTTCAGTCTGAACTTGATCTGGCATGCAATCAAGATATACGAAAATTTAAAAGACAAGAAAGAAAAGACCAAAATGGATGTCAGAAAACACTCTGAAATTTGCCCTCCAATGTAGATGTACTAAAGTGAATGGAAGAAAAGAGGAAGTCAAAAACTCATTTTGAGTGTGTCCCAACAGCAAATGAAGGTCCAGAAAGCTTTCCTTCATTTGCATCATCATGGTCAACTCTACTTTGAGGTGGCAGCTCTTTCTCTTTCAAA
>NW_006408554.1:9446331-9449952 GCF_000296735.1 Chrysochloris asiatica | reverse complement strand
AATCGGACTGTGAACTGCAAGGTCAGCAGTTCGAAACTACTAGCTGTTCCGTGGGAGAAAGATGAGGCTTTCTGCTCCCGTAAAGATTTACAGCCTCGGAAACCCTGTACAGGGTCACTATGAGTCGGAACTGTTTCCACGGCACTTATCAACAACAACACACCAGGGTGGTATTCCTTCACTATATTTGCCAAATATGTATGCTGAGCAAATAATCCAAGAAACTGAATTATATAAAGAAGAATGTTACTTCATAATTGGAGGAAGACTCCTTAACAACATGCAATATGCAGATAGCACAACCTTGCTTGCTTAAGAAAGAAGACTTAAAATACTTACTGATGAAAATCAAAGATCACAGTCTTCTGTATAGATTTTACCTTAATGTAAATAAAACTTCTTTGTGGAAGCAGTTCTTATAGCTTTGTTTTCAACCAATTAAAAGTGTTTTATATATTACCCTTTTTGTCCTCCACATTCAATTGTCCTAATTGTAATGTTTTCTGATTTGCATTTTTGTCTTGAGGCAATAACTTTTTGAATAAAAATAAGCCTACAAAAAATAATAAAAGAAAACAAAATCCTGACAACTGGACCAATAAATAGCATCATGATAAATGGAGAAAAGTTTTAAGTTGTCAAAGACTTCATTTTGCTTGATCCATAATCAACACTCATGCAAGCAGCACCCAAGAAATCAAATGATATCTTGTATTAGGCAAATCTGCTGCATAAGACCTCTTTAAAGTGTTCAAAAGCAAAATATCAGTTTGAGGACTAAGGTACTCCTGACCCAAGCCATTGTATTTTAAACACCCTCATTTGCATGTGAAAGTTGAACAAGGACTAAGGCTATAAAAAATTTGATGCATTTGAGTTGTAGTATTGGAGAAGATCATTGAATGTACCACGGACTGACAGAACAAGCAAGTCTGTGTTGGAAGAAGTACAGCTGGAGTGTTCCTTAGAAGTCAGGTTATCAAGAAGGACCAGTACCTGGAGAAGGACATCATGTTGGGTAAAGTGAAGGGTCAGCAAAAAAAAAGTAAGATTCCCAAAGAGATGGATCAGCACTGTGGCAGCAGCATTGATTTGAGCATAGCAACATTTGTGTGGATGGTGTAGGCCTGGGAAGTGTTTCCTTCTGTTGTACATATGGTCCGCATGAGTGGAAACTGACTTGTCAGCACCTAGCCCAATTGTAAAAAGTCAAGAGAAGGTTTTCATGCTAAAAGAAACATTCTATGATAGTTATCAGAAATGGAATAGACATATTAATTAGCTAAAGCCAAGTTGGATGACCGCTGGAAGAGAGTTTAAAAAAAAAAAAGAAGTTTAAAAAAATGAAATATCTACAATAAGCAAATGTATGGAAATTGAAATCTAATAGTGGTTGCTAAGAGTCATTGCTTGTTGGGGCACTAATCTTCTGTTTAAAATGGTAGGAAAATTTGGAAAGAATAATGATAATGATTGCACAATGTAATGAAAATAATGTCACTGAATTATATGTTATAAATGCTAAATGGTATATGTTTTTATACATATACACTCATCATAATTTGAAAAAAAGAATGCTGTTCATTCTTTCAGTCTTTCAGATAGGTGGTAATAGCAGTGCAGTTTCTAAGTAAGGGCTAATTAATGCCTTAAAGAGTTCTTTTATAATGATTCTCATGAATTATGTGCTTAGTCATTTAATATAGACATTTGTATTCCCAAAATTGGAAACAAAATCAACCATAATTTTAGTAACAAAGAGAGCTGTAGCCATTTGCCAAGGGAAGGCTTCTTGTCATTCTGAAAATAGGTATACAATAATTAAAACATAGTTAAATACACTGAGAATGGAAGCTGTATAAAATACATTTGTAAATATCAAAAAAGCCTTTGGGTCCTGGCCATGTCTCACCTTCACAGGTTTTTAAGAATCTTGATGTTGACAGGTGACACATAAATTGAAAATGATTATGATAGTTAAGGTTTTATGTCAACTTGACTAGGTCAGGAATCCCAGTGGCTTGGTAGTTGAGATGTGTTTACTCCCAAGGTGAAACCTAATATAGGCTTATTTAACTTTATTATGATAGGTTATGAGCAGGCAATCAATTAAAAGCTTATTTCCTTGGGGATGTGGCCTGCTTGTAATATAATGGACGCAAAGGAAAAGCTTGCTCTCTTTTCCACTGGTAATCTATTATTTGTTAAGTGCCATAGAGTTGGTTCTGACCCATAGTGACCCTGTATAGAGTTTCCAAGAAGTAGCTGGTGAGCTTGAATCTCCAACCTTGCGGTTCAATGGATCTTGCAGTCCTGCGTATTAACCCACAGAGCCACACCAGGACTCTACAATTGTGAGCCACTTTCTTGATGTAAATCTCCCTTTGATTTAAGATAGTAACTAATGTATCATGAGAAGTCATTTCATGGTAAAATTTGGCTAATAGTTATTTGAAATCATCTAATGCCATTTGTTGTTGTTGTTAAGTGCTGTCAAGTAGATTCCAACTCATGACAACCCTGTATAGGTATTCCAAGGAGCACCTGGTGAGTTTGGACCACAAAGTCCAACAGCTTTATCCTGCAGCACCACACCAGGATTCTTGGTGTACCAAAGGTAGTATGAGTGAAGGTTAGAACCATACCTTTTGGGGAATCAGGAGTTAAATGTTGATATTTTATAATGGTTTCTGAGAAATACTCTAGGATTTATTCTTAAAGATTTAGTTAGACTCTTGCTTTAGGCTGTTTATTTGGCATAGTAATCTGCTAGGTAATCTCCTTTAGCTTCCATAGTATTTCCGTTTTTTAAATTGTTCTTTGGGATTTATTTCCTTTTCTAAAATTTTAGTTTGTATATCTTACTGAGTGGTTGAAAACTTTGAAATAACACCTATTTTATGCATTTCCTTATCAAAGGCAAATGGGATTATGAAAAATTGGTCAAAAACAGTAAAAGGATGTCAGTAGTATACAATAATAGTTTTAAATAAACCAAGAATAAAAGGTACACTGAGGCTTTGTCCTATAAAAGCTGTCATTCTTTTCTTTAGAGATTACAACACACGTATAGTAAGTGAATTTTATCAAAATACAGCACATTTCTTCTACTATATCCATAAAAATCAATTAGTATGTAAAGAATACTGAAAATCAATAAAATGAGTAAAATTTCCAAAGAGTTGTTAAAGGGTTTCAATCAAAATTATTAAAATTATACAATATGCAACAAAAAGCAATTGATAACATCTTGAAGGAAGTGCAATATTGGAGTTCACATATTTTAAAATACTGCCTATTTATTTTGAGTGCAAGAAAGGAATGAGTCCAATTCACTTTTAGTTTCCATATTACTTCATTATTCATAAGTTCCAACCTTTGTAAGAGCTAAATCCTTATGAAATAGGAGTGTAACTAAAAGTGTCTTAAATATCTTATCGAATTTTGTTTGAAGGTACAGTGGAGTTAAGAAATCCTTTGTCTCTAAAGCATCCAAAAGTCCCCCCCCCCTTTTTTTTTCTTTAAGTTTTATTGTGATTTGAGTGAAAGTTTACAGGACAGATCATCAGTTTTACATTCAATAAAATCATATACTTTCATTATGATTATAATCCCCTCCAT
>NW_006408554.1:9439518-9445841 GCF_000296735.1 Chrysochloris asiatica | reverse complement strand
CTCCCTCTTGAAATCTTGTAAGCCAGTCACTTCATGCCTTTATTTCCCCCTCATTTTAGGTAGCCAATGTCTAAAGTTGCCCATCCCTATCTACCTTGTATACAGAGTGGATAGTATTGATACTTGATGTGAAGACTTCTTCCCTCTCTGTTAGTATTTTGAGCTACTGCCTCCATGAGTATAGGTCAAGTTCATCAAATTGTAGCAATTTACCCTCATTTCCATTATCAAAAAAATCATCCTCTAGTCAAGTTCTGATTGTCAAGCCATGATGGTAGGTCAAATGGGTACTATCTGCAAGTTTGGGTGTTCTTGTGTGTCTTTCCTCACTTCATATCAGCTGGATGCTTCACTCTCAGCTCTAGCCCTCTGTGGCTATATCCTTGTCCATAGGCTCAGGTGTCTGCAGGTCTCACTGCACTTTGGACCAACCAGCCCTTCCTCTTCTCTCTCTCATCTCCAGGTCAATGGGAGTTTATGGACCATGGTTGAACTCAGCCCATTTCTTCATTGTTACCTTTCCCCTTCTTCCACTTATCAGTAGACCAATGTGGTCACCAGCAAGTTTACATGTCTGCTCATGCGTTCCCTTTGAGTTTCAGTCTTAGAGAAGGTATTGTCCTGAAGGAAGTCCCATATATTTTATAAAGATTCTATAAACAAGCTTAAAGTAACAATAGCATATCTTTCTTGTTAACCTCCAGTTCCAAGTGTTAAGATGTGATCAGAGTATTCTTGTTATATATGTTCATTTTCCATTTGTATTTTAATCTCTCACCATTTTGTCTGCTGAAAATCTTCTCACATAACTTGACTTTGTTGTTGTTGTTAAGTACCATCGAGCTGGTTCTGTTTCATAGCAACCTTGTATGGGGTTTCTGAGGAGCTGTTGGTAATTTTGAACCACTGACCTTGCAGTTCAAATGAATTTTTGGTCTAGTGCATTATCCTATAGTGCTTGCTACATCAGGGACTCCTGTTGTTATTATGTGCCATGGAGTTGGTTCCAACTCATAGCAACCCTGTACAGGGTTTTCAAGGGTGTAAATCTTTATGGGAGCAGAAAGCCTCATCTTTCTCCTGTAGAACAGCTGGTAGTTTTGAACTGCTCACCTTGCAGTTTGCAGCCCAATTTGTAACCACTATGCTACCAGAGCTCCTTTAGGAACTCCTAAGTATATTTAAAAAATAGTTGATGCTTGTGAGAAATAGCTTTTGGGGTGATCAATCTTCAAGAATAAGAGGAATCTTGGGGGTAGCAGGCTGGCATAAAAAAAAGGGAGCTCAGATGAGAGCAAGAGATTAGTTTGACCAGCTAGAGGCTATTAAAATAAGAATACACCCATCAAGGAAGTAGAGAACTTTATGAGGAGGGGGGAACTAACTTTGAGTGAGAATGCTCCCAGTAAGGACTAGTAGGAGACATAAGTGAAAGATTGTAAACTCCAAAACACCCAGCAGAGGGGGAAATGGAGGAGGGGCTTTTTCTGAGATAGGGGAATAAAACTGTTTGTGGGCTGGTCATGCTGTACGTTTGTCTGCCCGTGTCTACTGGGTTGGGTGCCAGATTTTGCAAAATCGAATAAAGAAAACCTCTTGCTAAAATGAGTACAAATGTGATTATTTGAGTGTCAGTGACAATGTTTCTCACATGCTTGAGTAAAGAAATTTTCACGGAGGGAAATATAAAATAATGGTTTGGCTAGCAAAGTACAACAAGATACCTAAAACTATAGACTTTCTTTTCCTCCATATTTTTTCTAGAGTTGATTTGTTTCTTTGTAATTGTGTTGTTCCAGAGGATCTTGATGACTTAAGAATGGAGGGAGTAACTACTCTGGTGCCTTCTGGGAGCAAATTTAATCAAAGTCGTGCTCCTCACCCTGCTGAACCTCAAGCCAGGGTCACCCTAAACATCTGCTCAAGGTGTGCCAGGTAAAACAATCGCATGCATAGAACCTGCTGTGTCATCATGATGGTTAAGATGGAAGATTTTTAAGCAGTTTGCCCCCTGTGTTAAGAAGAGCTTTTGCTCACATAGGCGAGGTAGTTAGTTTTGGATTTTGTCCTTGTGCCCAATGCCACTCAGTCCAACAATGAATCAAAGAGTTTTGATTGTCTTCACTTCACAGTTTGAGACTATTTTAAGCCTTTCTGTCTCTGAATTTCATTAGCTGTCTGCCCTTCTGTTCCCTTTCAAACGAAGATTCAAGGGGCTCTAAAAGTTCAAAGCCACTTTTTAAACACCTGCATAAAGGAAGACTTTGCCCAGGTACAGTTTAAGATCTGATATTATTGGCCTTTTAACCTACCCCTCATCCTGTTCCCCTCCTGGAAAGAATTTAATCAGCTTGATTCTTTTCAGTTTGGGCAGCTGGAAGCAATCTTTGCATATACTGCATATAGCTGAAGAAGTAGTTTCAGAGTTACCGCCAAATACCAGTGCTGGTCAGGCAGACTCTAGCCAGCCAAATAGCCTAGAATCCATTCTTTTGTAAGAATTAAATCTCATTTGCAAAGAGGCTTTTAAGCCTGTTTAAATGATAAAACAAGTCTTCTAACTCTTGTGTAAATGGTGCAGATTAGCAAGAACAATATACTGGCTGGCCAGTTTTATCTCCTTTCCCTTATGTCTGGCTGTTCTATTGTACTATTTGAGAGGGGATTAGCTGCTTGGAAATTGGGGTAGTGGGGGATGGGGGTGGGGAGGAAATGTAAGAAAATAAAATCAGTTTTTGTAGCTTCTTCTCTAACCCTTTGGGCTTTTTTTTGTTTGTTTCTTTTAAATTGTCATAGGCCTAGAAAAATTTAAAACACACTTCTTAGAAAACGGATACAATTTGACGCAATAGGAGAAATGCCATATCACTGTCATAGTATCATTAGGACATTACTTCACACAATGTAACAAAACAACATTTGCATGAACTAACTTTTTGATTATGACTGTGAAGAAAACTTATAATGTTTATATGAGTATATATAGGTACTGGGAGTGTACAATTAAGAGTCGTTTGGCTTTTTTTTAAAAAAAACACAACTTTGCAGCTATTGTTGTTGTTGTATACCCTCAAATGGATTCTGACTCTTAAACATCCTGGTGTGTGGCCTTGTAGGATAACCACTGGACTGTTAACTGCAAGGTTGGTTGTTCAAACCTACCAGTCATTCCTTGGACACCCTACACAGGGTCGCTATGAATGGGAACAGACTTAACAAACTTAACAACATGAGAACAGAGCAGGATTGCCTCATCAGATTTCCTAGGGTATAATCTTTACAGTGAATCCTGGTGTGATGTTGCGGGTTAGTGTGTTGGACTGCAGAGTCATTTTAAACAGCAAGGTAGGTGGTTCAAGCTCACCAGCCACTCCTTGGAAACACTATACACCAAAGTTTATTTCTGTCATTCCAGTGTAAATACTACACAGTATTGTGCCTATACCCAGGGCCTGCCACAGGACCCTGGGAATACTGCTGTCACTGTCCAGTATGTGAGGAATCCAGCACCATTCATAACGCTGTTGTTTGGCTGGGCCCAGAGAAAAAACAAACAAAAAACATTATGGGTCTTAACCTACTCTTTGGCACTTAACAACAACAATAACAATCTTTACAAGAAGCCTTGGTGTGGCACTTCAGGATCGTGCACTGCACCACATGGACAGTTCACCAGTCCTTCTTGGAAACCCTATACTGGGTCACTATGGATCAGAACTGACTGCATGACATGTTAACAACAAATATCATTACAAATGGAATACTGGTGTGGTGTTGCAGGATAATGCGCTGGACTGCCATATCAGTTTGAACCTCAAGATCGGCAGTTCAAACCCACCTGTCACTCTTAGGAAACCATGCTCAGGCTTGCTGTGAGTCAGAACCATCTGGAAGGCACTTAACAACAAACACAAACAATCTTTTTAAGGGAGGCCTGGTAGAGATATGGGTTAGGGATTGGGTTGCTAACCTCAGGTTTGAAGGCTCAAACCACCAATTGCTCCATGAAAGAACGATTAGACTATTACATTGTCTGTTCTCCAATAGATTTACAGTCTCTGAAACCCTTTACAGGGTTGTTATGAGTCAGAATCACCTTGGTAACTATGGGTTTGGGTTTGTTACTGTTACAGGAACAGATTTTCAAGTCTTTTCTTCCTAGGAGAAAGCTTATCCATTGTGCTACCAGGCTTCTTGATTTTAAGTTTTATATGCAAGGAGCTCTGGTAGCGTAGTGGTTACGAATCGGCCTGCAAACTGCATGGTCAGCAGTTCAAAACTACCAGCTGCTCCGTGGGAGAAAGATGAGGCTTTTTGCTCCTGTAAAGATGTACAGTCTCGGAAACCCTGTTCAGGGTCGCTATGGGTCAGAAACAACTCGATGGCTCTTAACAACAACATGCATTTTAGAATAAAGTTATTGTTGTTAAACACCGTTAAGTCGATTCTGACCCATAGTGACCCTATATAGGGTTTCCTAGCAGTGACTAGTGAGTTTGAACCACCAACCTTGTGGTCAAGTGCTTATCCTACAGCACCATATCAGTACTCCAGAATAAAGTATTTGTAAATACTTATAATTATTTTTCTGTTTCTAGTTCTTTCTGATCATTTCAAAAATACTGGGATATGAAATGCCTGTTTTTTTCACAAAGGGAAAACCCATGAAAATTACAGCTTTTACTAAAATAATGGGATTCTTAATGGGAAAGGACCAAGCACATATATCGCCCATATAATCTACTTCTCTGTTTCATAATCATGTTAGTTTGTGTATCAGTCAACCCGTGTTTAAGGTTAGCTTGTAACTGCATTATTCAAGGAACATTCGGCTGAATCATAGTTGGTTACATTTGTTTCATGCTGTAGGATTAGCATTGGACTGCGGCCTTTCAAATCCACCAATAGATTCTTGGAAATCCTACACAGGGTTGCTGTGAGTTGGAACCCATTCAATAGCACTCAACGACACCAATAACATCAATGGACCAAGTACAATTTGAAGAACATTCAATGTATAAAATTTAGTTCTTTAAAAAATTCAGAGTTAATTACCTGCCATCTATTCTGACTAATGATCCTATGTGCACACAATAGAACGACTCAATGGGATTTTTAAAAAAAAAAGTCTGTGTTGTTTCAGAATTAAATCACTAGGCCGGTTTTGTGAAGCACCTCTGAATAGGTTCAAATTGCCAATCTTTTGTCTAGCAGTTGAATGCTTAGTTGTTTGTGCCACTTAGGGACTCCAATTACTATTATTGTCCTCATTTTATAGATATGTAAACTGAGGCACAGGTTAAAGTAACTTGACCAAGGTAACACAACTAATAGATGGTAAAACACAGATTCAAACCTATTCATCATGTCTTGACAGCTTGTTTTGTTTAATTATTTTATCTGCTAAGCACCAATCTATTGTTTGAAGGCAAAGATTGAGGCCTGAAATAACATAGGAATAATGGAAGACACATTTCTAACTAAGGTGTTAGAAATTATGGGAGTTTAAGATTGATTTGATGGAGAATTTCAAAGTAAGCTGAAAACAGATTGATTAAGGAAAGTGTGGCAAACATTAGGGAAGAAGACTATAGGCTATTTTGGCACAGTTGCTATACCCAGAGTTCAGAGTAGAAGAGATTTATAATACCACTTGTCAAGAACTATAAAGAATCTGAGATTTTACCCTATGTGCATCCTAACCTGTCGTGGGTTGGACAACAAGGACTTTATTAGAACAATAGCAGTAGCTGAAGTATTAGCATTTTACCAGTTCCCTGAACCTTGATCCTCACAAAGCCACAAAAATAAAAAATTATAGGGCAGGAACTTAGAATTTAGGGGATCTGAATTTTTTTTTTGTTAATTTCATCTGCATTGTCTTTTAATTCCAGTACTTTACAAATCCCACTTTCCTCCATTAGTGACAGGCCACAAATCCCAAAGTATGCAAGTTTGCCACCAGCTTATGAAGTCCAATCATATGTGAAGGCAGCCAGCTCACTCTGCTTTCAGAGAACAGTGTTTCCTCAGTGTTTTTTGCTTCCACTCACACTCAAAGTATACATGCAAAGCATCTAGATGACTATTCAGCCGCTTGACAAATCCACCTACTAGGTGATCTTGAGTTGATAAGATGTAATTTCTATTTTTCTCATAGTTAGTGTATTAGAAAAAATGCAGAAGCTTTAGAGTTGCTTTTACCCAAAAAAGAATAACAGGTGACTACAGGTGTATTGGAGTCCTGGTGTGGCATTGTGGACTAATGCATCAGACTGCAAAGCTGTTTGAACTGCAAAGTCAGTGGTTCAAGCTCACCAGCT
>NW_006408554.1:9434248-9438414 GCF_000296735.1 Chrysochloris asiatica | reverse complement strand
TGATCTCACTGTCTTCTGTGGGAAGGACCCTCAGGGAGTAAATCCATTCTATTATATCATCTTTGTTCACCATATCTAAGGAATCCAACATATCAAGCTGGACAATGCAAACCACCCCCCTACAAAAAAAAAAAAAGGGAATTGTCAACCTGCTGATCTCCAGCGAAGAACAGCGCTCTGGTAAGACCTGGAGGCAGCTCTGGAAGAACCATACATGCCAGTCCCTCAGGAAATCCAGCTATTCACCCTAGCTGCTCCCTGCCAACTACTCATCCTCCATAGTCACCATACTGCTCCAGATGGATCTGAATATTTTATAAGCATGCCTGACCTTTGTTGAGAAACTCTATATTTATCTTTTTCACATACAAGATCCTTCAGCAGACTGTGGAACAAAGGCAGTTAAAACCTTTATTCATCAGATACAGAAATATGAGAGTCCCATAGGGCATTATTATCCCCAGTGCTAGTTACAGTGGATTACTTCTATACTGCACTGATGTCGTTATAAAAGGTTTTCATAATGATTTCTCAAACACCAATTAATGTAGTTGTCTCTTACTTCTTTCCAAGCTACACATTATATTTTAAGGAATTGTAATTTTAAAACCAGCCTTGAGCAATTATCTCAGGTAGAAGTCATAAACTGAAGGTCAGTGGATAGTGTTAAGGTGTTTTGTGCATTCACAGGGTTAATCACTGATTTCATATATAATTGAGAAATCTATTAGCTCTTGAAAATCAGAAACAGCCGGTTCACTGACCTACATTCCCAAATGGTTATACAGTAGCAGCATCCCTTTCTGGACCTTTAGACCAAGCAGTTGTGTTTCAGTTCCCTTCTATTTGTTTGACCAGCTTCATTTACATTTACAATCTAAAGTTTGTAGGCATTTGTCTATTACTTGTGAGTTGCCAAAATGCTGAAACTTCAAGAGTAATTTATGAAAAGATCTAGAGGAATGCAGCCTGGGGAAACACTGAGAGAAGGATTGAGTGCCAAGATGGGGCAGACAGGATCCCAATGTCTCTGGGAATTCCAAGTTATGGGAAGGAGTTGAAGATAGATAGTTCACAGCCCTAGAGTAATCGGTAATCCATCAGCAGTCTGGTAGGGTAGTCAGAAATCCCATTTAGCAGATTAGACCAGCATAGGTCAATCCCACAACTGTCTTTGTGGGCCCCAGAACCAAACCAAGCTGAGAAAAGTGTGAGAGTAATGCAGGTTTCATATAAACATCTTAGAACTGGATTTTGGTCTAGAATTGGAGTTTTAGACCTTGAATCTAAATCTAAATTCCAAATCTCACTGTATTGGTGAAAGTGTGGTGTTAATAAATGAAAATTTAGGATAATTAATGTTAAATATATCACTTACTTTAGGCATTAGGCTGCTAACTACAAGATGGGTGGTTCAAAGTCACCAGCCTGGTCTAAGTCACCAGGTTCAATGTCATTACTCTGGGGGAGAACAACAGACTCCATTGGAACACAGAAATCAGAATCTTTAATAGTTTTTTTTTTTGCTTTGGGGGCACTACAGAATTTCCTGAGAAGCTTTCTCCTGAAGGTTTTCTATTGCTTCCTTTTTGAAATCCTAAATGAGATGTTACCACATCTACTGAGTATTGCTGAGAGAGGCAATTAGATATTTTAGTCTTTCTTTACTAAGTCTCCTTTCCCTATAAGTACTGCTACAAAATCATAGAAACCTTTATTTTAAAATAATATCAAAATGTGAGGCTATTATTTTTCTACATACGCTCCATATAGGTCTATACACTTCTGAAGGAGGTATTCCCATCTGGGTAATCTTTGCCCGAAGAATTCTGCACTTATCATTTTACAGCATATCAAAACTGCAGGGTCTCAAATTGTGTTCCTTCTCAGTGTTCTTTGAGTTGAGGAGACAAAAAGAAATTTGAAGGGGCAAGATCAGAGTTGTAGGGTGGGAGAGTTAAGGTTCCCAGTGAAATTCCCATAGGACAGCCCTTGCTACCCTCAATGAAAGAGCAGGTGCATTATTATGATGGAAAAAATATTGTAAGGAAAAAAAAAATTTCCTTACCAACATAGTTTTCACTTTTCTTCATAATAAACTCCCATGTTTGTCTTGTGTTCTTTGAGAAAAATCTATCAAGGTTGTTGTTGTTAGTGAGATTGAATTGGTTCCAACTCAAAGCCACCCCGTATAGGGTTTCCAAAAGCAGAGAGTGTCATCTTTCTCCCTCTGAGAGGCTGGTGGGCTCCAACCACTGACCTTATGGTTAGCAGTCCAGTGCTTAATCTCAGGGCCACTGTGCTCCCAAGGCTGCCCTGTGGAAACTTCCAAAAAAAACCACAGAAAGTCTCCATAACTTTCTGAGCTGACCTCTCTACCTTGAATTGAACTGGCAAAGCAGATGCCATTAGAAGCTACTATTTTGATTACACATTTTTTTAAAGCACTCTAATGAGATAAACACAAATGTATTAATAAGATAATTTGTCTGAAGTCATTCACTGATCACAGAGATATGTTTAAAATGCTTTATTTGGAATAAATTCTGTGTATATATGAAGTCCTAGTGTGGTACTGTAGGGTAAGCACTAGACTGCTAACCACAAGAACAGCAGTTCAAACTCACCAGCCACTCCTCTAATATAGAGTGGCTATGACTTGAAACTGATTTGACGGCATTTAACAGCAACAATATATAGCCTGGAACACTAGTAGCATGCTTTTCTGCTTTCACTCATGAATATCATTCTTCCATCTGTCTTGATGATAGCTTAATATTTCAGAATATCTTAGTCTTGAATTAATTCAGGGAAATCAAATTAATGATAAATAAGGAAAAGGAAAAAAAGAGTGGGGTAGAGTTGCGCTACCCTATAAACCCTGGATTGAGAATTAACCTATGGACAAAAATGGTAGATCAGTGTGTTTTGTTTGTTTCCTGGAAAGTATTAACACACGTGATAAGCAGCCAAATATGCCAACAGATTCAGTGTCTGATTCCTAACTGAATTGGCAAAGCTTGTTTTGAGCTAAAAACAGTTCAGGTTTTCACAAACATTTATAACCACTTCTCTGGCAGTGACGTGAATTAAGGAAGACAAATCCTTGTTCATGTCCTGTAGCTACCCATCCTGTTCTCAGTTTACACTGCTCACACTCTACTCAGGTTATGACTCGTTTGTTATAGAAAAAAAGGCCATCGACTCAGAAATTTTTATTTACAACTTAATGTCATTTCATCAAGATCTGAAGGCAGGACAGACTGAGAGGAGGTACTCCACCAGATTCTTGTATGAAGATCTTTAGAAAATAACAAGGCATGCGTCAACATTTCCTAGGATCAGGATAGTAGCAGTAGAGGTGGTTGGACATTAGAAATCTTTTTGAAGATAGACCTGATAGGATTTGCTGATAGAATTAAATGTGATATATAAGATAAAGAGAGAAATCCCAGATGACTCTACAGTATTTGTTGAGGTAAATGAAAGGGGAGTCTCCAGTTAGTGTGATAGAGAAAAATGAGGGGAGCTTGTTGAGGATATCGTAGGGAAACAGTTTTTTCTCATGTTAAATTTGAGATGCCTGTGGAGTCCTGGTATGGTGCTGTAGGATAAGCACTGGACTGAAAAGTTGGTTTGTACCACAAAGTTTGTGGTTCAAACTTAACAGCTGCTCCTTGAAAACCCTTTATAGGGTCTCTATGAGTTGGATCTGACTCAAGGGCACCTAACAACAACAACAACAATTAGAAGTATATGATCAAAATATTTTCCTCAGCAACAGAACTGGCAGTTAATTGAATAAAAAGGAGGGAGTCTTGTTGTGGAGCTCTAGGACAAACACTAGAATGTTAATTGCAAGTTTAGTGGTTCAAACCCACTAACAACTCCTTGGAAAGCCTATACATGGTTGCTATGAGTTGGAAACAACTCCACAGCACTTAGCAACAACAGCAACAGCAGAATTACCTATTAGCAAATGTAAGAAAGAGATTAAAGAACTTTCCATGTAATTCCAGGACAGCTCTTGTGATTGACAGTCATAGGCATTGTGGATCGTCAGCTACATTTGTAAGAAATCACCTCATGATTTATAACTCTTCTTCTCCACAATAACCTTAGCTCAAAATATCCCCAAATTGGCTTGACTTAATTTTTTTTTTTTT
>NW_006408554.1:9414904-9426648 GCF_000296735.1 Chrysochloris asiatica | reverse complement strand
CAAGAAGATTTATTGAAATTTCAAAGTAATTTGTGTTAGAGACATGTCTGATTTCACAAAGTGAGATCCAGCACTCCAAAATGGTGGAATGACAGAGGCATATTCATGAGGTAAAGGACTTCTGGTATGGTGCTGTAGGATCAGCAATGGACTGTGAACCACATGGTTCAAATCCACCAGCTGCACCTCAGAAACACCAAACAGGGTCAATATGAGTCAGAACCAACTCGACAAAACTTAACAACAGCAACAATTTATGAGTTAAAGTCAAGAACTAAAGGTACAACATTCTGACTGGCAGTTGCAAGATCAGGTAAGATACAGGAAAATTAAAGTAGGGTTACTTAATGGTGATTGCTTGGAAACATGAATGGTGGCTATTTGGAATGGTTAAAATACATGACTAATGAGGATTTGGCAGAGTGGTTGTAAGGTAATTATTTTAAAACATTACTGGAGGGTTGCTAAGAGAATGTTGATAAGAATCTTGTGTCAAGACCCTTCCTAAGAATATTCTTTTCATATATTTCATTTAATTATAGAAATAAATATATTTTCTTTGTTATGTACTTAAGTATGTCCAACAGCTTGATTATAGTAGGCGAGCTCCAGCTCCTTTGTTATGCACTTAAAGTCTGGCTAAGGATTTGGAGATTGCAAGGGAAATATGAAAAAACAAAGATGGATTTGGGACTCAGACCTGTGCCAATAATTCTGATACAAATCAAACACCTAAATTTCAGAACTATCGAGCAATATACAAATAAAATATAAAACATTTTCTTTATAAAGAGCTTTACATTATAGCAACTAATTTTACAGACATTAATTCATTTAATTCCAATCCTTGTATATCCAATCCCCAACAATCATAAAGATGAGGGAACTTGATCAAGCATATTAAATAACCCCTCTTAGGACGCCCAGATAATAAAGGGTAGGACAGAGACTCTGGATAAAAATGTAATGTTCATTCATTATGTCTTACTGCCACTATAAGTCTTCCTGAAACTCCAAATTGTTCTATGGTTTTCATTGTCTAGTTTGAGGTAGTTGTTGTTGCTAAGTGCCATCAAGTCATTTTTGACCCATAGCAACCCTGTATAGGATTTCCAAGGAGAAGCTGGTGAGCTTGAACTGTCGTTCAAATGGCTTTGCAATCTGGTACATTACCACACAGCGCCACACCAGGACTCCTAGTTTGAGATTAAAGGTCTTTAGTTAGTTAGTTAGTTAGTTAGTTATTTTAGTCTACTAGTACCTGCTTATCTTGCCTGTCTGCATATGTGTCCACTTGCATATTAATGGCTGTCATTACTGATAGTGCAGGGTTGTATATGTAATAGTATTTACCTTTGTTGTCTCTTGTTCTTGTCTCTAACACCTCTCTCTATGTCTAAATCTTAAAAGGAAAAAATCGCCAACCAAGAACTATATATGCAACAAAACTGTCATTCGAATGCAGTGTAATCTATTAAATGAGGAGAAAACAGTCTCTTTAACAAACGATGCTGGCAAAATTGGATGACCATTTGCGGAAGAATTAAAAATATCATACAGCACACCATATATGAAAACTAAATCAAGGTGCATCAAAGACCAAATGTAAAATCTTTGCTATAAAGATTATGCTCTAGTTTATGGTGTGGAGTCCTGGTATGGTGCTGTAGATAAGCATTCAATGTCAAGGTTGGTTTGAACAGCAAGGCTGGCACCTCAAACTTACCATCCACTCCTCAGAAACCCTCTATAGAGTCACTATGAGTCAAAACTGACTTGACAGCACTTAACAACAATAACAACCATTTATGGCATAAATAGGGCATCAAACATAACCAACAATGCACAAATAGAAGATAAATTAGACAACTGGGATATTCTAAAAATTAAATAATTTTGTCCATCACGACATATTTTTACTCCAAAGGAGTAAAAAGAAAACCTACAGATTGGGAATAAATAGTTGGCAAATGACTAATCCCAAACATTTGTAGAAAACTCTAACACCACAACAAAAATACAAAAAATCCAATTGAAAACCATTTGAATAATGGTTTTGTTACCTAACTTTCCATTTTACTTGAAGATGTTATTCTATGTATCCTGCTATGAATGTTGTTTTTGAGATTCCCCAATATCAATCTAACTGTTATGTCTTTTTAGGTAATCTTTCTTGTCTTTTAGGGACCCCTGAAGTGTTTTTTTCCTCAATTGTCATCCCTTAATTTCCCACTTAATGTAATCACCAGAAAAATAAGGACTCTCAATCGGATACTCCTATCTTTTGCAATTTAGTAAGGATGTTGTTTCTTTGGGCATTGTTCTTGCTTAGTGGCATCGAATCAGTTCCAATTTATAGCAACCTTGAATATAGTTTCCAAGGAATGACTGGTGGGTTTGAACTAACAACTTTACAATGAACAGTTCAGTGCTTATCCTATAGCACCATACCAGGACTCCAATTTATTCTCCAATCTCTCTGGTGTGGTGCTACAGGATAAGTCTAACACCAAGGCCAGCAGTTCAAACCCACCTGTTGGTTCTTGGAAACCCTATGCAGAGTCGCTATGAGTCACAACTGACTCGACACTACTTAACAACAATTCTCTCTAGTGTTTACTGCAGCTACTTCTATCGGAAGAATGGTTGAACTTCTCAATCTGTTTTTTATATATCCTAATCCCTCTTTTAGATACAGATTTTCCCCTGCTAGTTGAATTCTGTCTTAATATCTTGGTTCTATTTTCAAATAATGAGATTACCTCTTTTTGTGATCTAATTTAAATATTTCTATGTTTTCCAATCATATAAACTCATTTCCCTGTAATTCCTCTCATTTAAAAATATATTTTCCCCTTTCTTTGAGATTCATAACTATACTTTTTTTCAGTTTGTTTTTTACTTTAAAGCAGACTCGTGTATTATATCCTCCTTGGAAGTGTATTCTAATCCTTTTCCCCCAGAGTGTTGGCTATCTTTCATGGCATATACTTTTCTCATATATTTTAAAACTTGTAAAACTCATCTGAAGTGAAATTAGTTCCTTCCTATCTTCCTTCCTTGCTCCCTCCCTTCTTCCATTTTGCTTTCCCTCCTTCTCTCCTTCCCTACCTTTCTCTGTTTCTTCCTTCCATCCATTCTCTGTAGGAGGTGACTCTTCATTTTTCTTTCACACCACTCTCTGGGCCATATCTTTATATTGGAGGCCCAGCACTCTCAGCCAGCAGGTGGCTTGGTTGAACTTCTAGTGATGGCTGCTCTGTTTACTTGAACCTTCTGTATGCCCACAGAACTTAAAATGGTTATGCTCTTTTACAGCCATCGTTTCCCTGTGGAATACCTCATTCAACTTGTTTTACACAGTGAGCCTGGTTTCAAAAGTGGAGCATTTTGATACCCTTTTCAATCTCTTCTGCTGATTTCAGGTGCTTGAATGCAGTAGACTCCTTGTTTGTCAATATATTTCAGTTCCATTTCAATCTATAACAATGTTAATTTATACTGAGCATGCTGTTGTTGTTAGTTGATGTCAAGTTGATTCTGACGCATGATGACCCCACATGTGCAGAGCAGAACAGAACTGCTTCATAGGATTTTCAAGGCTGTGTCCATTTGAAAACAGATTGCCAGACCTGTCATACAAGGTGTGCATGGGTGAGTTTGAATCAAGAAACTTTTGTCAAGTAGTCAAGCACCAAAAACCAGTTGTGCCACCCAGTGACTCCATGTATTGAGCATAGCAATGTCTTTAAAAAGGAGTTCTGGAAGCGGAATGGTTACGAATCAGGCTGTGAACCCAAGGTCAGCAGTTTGAAACTACAAGCTGTTCCACAGGAGAAAGATGAGACTTTCGGCTCCTATAAAGATTTATAGCCTTGGAAACGCTCTATGGGGTCTCTATGAGTTGGAACCAACTCCACGGCACATAACCACCACCACCATATCTTTAAAATATTTTTAAATGGGTTTTATTTCTTACTACTGAGGGGGTGTGTCTGAGAGCAGAATTCTACATGAGTTTATTCTATCATGACTTGAGGTTGCCACGTTATTTTAAGCACTTCAGTATTCATACACACAGTATTCATGGAAATGGATGAATGGAGTTATCAGATAAATACACTGAGGACAAAAAGTAAGATTTTCTGAAAAGCAGAGTCATTGGGATAAGGAAAAAAATAACTCAAAGTATCTTTCATATGACCATATTTATAGTCTTCTTCATGTTGCATTTTTAAGAAAAAATGGTTTCTAGCTATGCTAGTAGTTGCTTATGTTTAAGAATCAGAAACTTAAATGGAATTTACTTCAGCTGTTGGAGAAAATTGGCCACAGAATAGTCTGTCTCATTGAGACCTAATGTATTACTCAGGACGATTCAGGATCCACCAGATTCTCGAGTTTGTCCAAGAGCAAAGACATCAGTTTGAGGAACCATGGTATTTTCAGGAACCTCATATGCATGTGAAAGTTGGACAATGAATAAGGAAGACCATAGAAGAATTGATGCATTTAAGTTATGGTGCTGGAGAAGAATATTAAAAGTACCATGGACTGCCAGAAGGAAAAACAAATCTGTGTTGAAAGAAGTACAAGAATGCTTCCTGGAAGCCAGGATGGTGAGACTTTGTCTCTCATACTTTGGACATATATACTGAGGGACTAGTGAGCCTGGTGTGGCGCTGTGGGCTAATGCGTCAGACTGCAAAGTCATTTGAACTGCAAGGTTGGTGGTTCAAGCTCACCAGCCGCTCCTTGGAAACCCTATACAGGGTTGCCTGGGTCGGAATTTATTCAATGGCACTTAACAACAACAACAGTGAGCCTGGAGAAGGATATCATGCTAGGTGAAGTGGAAGGTCGATTAAAAAGAGGAAGAGCCCCAATGAAATGGATTATCACAGTGGCAGCAGTAATGGGCTCAAGCTTGACAATGATTTTATAGATGGTGCAGGACAGGACAATGTTTTATTTTGTTGTGCACGAGGTCTCTATAAGTCAGAATCAACTTGAGATCACTTAACAACAACAATAACAGTTTCACTAGAAACTCAATGACAGCACTAGTACCTTTTTAAACTTTTTATTGTGAATTGAGTGAAGGTTTACAGAGAAGATCATTAGTTTTACACTTAACAAATCATATACTTTGCTTCATTACATGGTTGCAATCCCCTCCATACACCAACAGTTAACATCTATTCACTTTAACCATTGTATTCCTCCCTGTGGAATACACCCCTATCTTTCCTCTTCCAAATCCCTTCTGGACATATCTTGCCTGCCCCATCAACCCATGGCAATGTGTGCCTACCCTGCAGTACAGGTATCATTTCCTTCTCCCCCCAAAACCATCATAGATTGTTTTTTAATCAAGAAAACCCCCCTCATTCTTTTCTTTTCTTTTCTTTTTTTTAATGTACAAAAAAGGTAAAACAAACAAACAACAACAAAAAAAACCACCTACAAACAAAAGACCATATAATCACTTAAACAACCAAAGGGCACATTCTGGAAGCCAGCCTCCTGGCTGCCAGCACACAGCCTTTCTCTTTCCATGGGCTTGAGGCCTCAACTGCTCTATCTCTCCATGCCATCACCTCTGCCTCCTTCTCTGGTGTTGTTGCTTCTCTGGTCAAAGCACCACTTGGCTACTTTCTGAAAAGTTAGCAGTTTGAACCAACCAGCTGCTCAGTGGGAGGAAAACGTGGTTATTTACTTCTGTAACGATTGATAGCCTTGGAAACCCCAATGAGCAGTTAGTTCTACTAATGTCCTTTAAGGTTGCTTGAGTTGAAAATGACTCAGCTGTAACAGATTGAGTTTTGGATTTGCATTTATCAGGTATGAACTTGAGGAGCAGCGTTCTTCATCTACATCATCTCTGCATCACTGCTTAACTTCATGTCAGGCTCTGGTCCCTGGTATACCTTTGGGCCAGCTGGTGCAAAGTCCTTACGTGTCAGGACACTCATGCATGGACAAGGTACTCAGAGTTTAAAATGTAGTATTTTAGATTTTAAGATCTTTTTTTTTTTTTTTTCAACAGAAATGAGATCATATTTCATTACTGTTGGTTAATAATCTACCATTCATTTGCCCCAAGTTTAATTAGTATGCCCTGCCATATTTTTTTGCGGTTTGAATGATCTGTTGTGTCCTAGTCCATGCTCAGAGTAACCCCAGAGAATTTTCAGCATGACATGTCCTGCCACATCCATGAAAGGATGGATTGGTGGCAGACCATCCACTATCCTGGGAGAGCCATATTTTAGAATAATTCATGATGCCATGTACTTTATTTAAGTGCCTTCCCTTTTATTTCTTGAATCTCAGCCAATTCTGAAACATCAATATTTAACCAATCTATCTCTTTATGAACACAAAGCCATTACTACCTTCCCTTTTCACCTCTTATTCTTGCTTCTTTAGTATAAATTTTCTATCTCAGGACTCATTCCTCATCCTCCTGGACACTGGAGTTACCCACTTTTCGTCAAAGTTGCTACTTTGATGTCTTACATGGCCTCTCTTTTAAGTGGAAGGTCTTTCTGATTTTCTTCCAAAAGATATGCAAGATGCTCTCTGGCCCTTTCTTTACACAGGAGAATAAAACAAAGCTAAATAAATTACCACTCCGAATTTGTGGATATCTGGGTATGCTGTTATACACTGTTGTTGTTGTTAAGTGCTGTTGAGTAGGTTCTGACCCATAGCAACCCTGTAGAGGGTTTCTAAGGAGTGGTTGGTGAACTTGAACCACAGACCCTGCTGTTCAAACTACCTTTGCATCCCAACGCATTAACCCACAGCACCACATCAGGATATGTTGCTGAACATATGCTGTTTGACAGCTGTTTCAAAAAAATTTTTTTATTGTTTCCTTAATGTAAAATTTTAATTTAGTAAGTACATGTTGCAAACAACTTAAATCTGATTCATCTAATGCTGTGGGTTAATGCGCCAGACTGCAAAGCCGTTTGAACTGCAAGATCGGCAGTTCAAGCTCACCAGCTGCTCCTCGGAAACCCTATCCAGGGTCGCTATGGACAGAATTGACTTGACGGCACTTAACAACAACAACAAATGTGATTTAATAAAATAATATAGTACCTGGATTACAAAATGTTTGCCATCTAAAATTGTCATATGAGAAAAAAATGAATATTAATGGAAAAAGTGGGCTTCACACAAGATATTAAGTAGGAGTCAACAAGAAACAATCTTATTACTTATTTAAATGTGTCATAAAAGAATTATAAAATGTTGTTGTGTACCATCGAGTCAGTTCTGATTCATAGCAACTCTGAATAGGGTTTCCAAGAAAGGTTGGTGGGTTTGAGCTGCTGACCTTGAGGTTAGCAGTCCAGTGTACTTCAATTCAAATTTTAGGTTAGACAGACAATTAAAATTAGAATTATAGACTTTCTTATATACATCAACTATCCATATGCTTTTATAATGAAGACAATGCCTAGAACCTAGAGCTATTTAAAAAATATCATCCAATAAAATGATACTCAAAGAACAGGTCATATTGTAAAAGTTAATTCTCTCCTGCCATAGATTCAGCCAAGAAAATCTGGGTTCAATTTAGTGATGCCATAAGGTCGGGAGAAGAATGTGGCCAAGATGAAATTCACATTTGTATAATGAATAATCCACTCCTTTGCATGAGTTAATATAGAGATATTTATGGTATGTCTTAGTAGATCAATTTTTATTTAAAATACATATGGAAATAAGTTAACTTTAACTTGTGTATACAGACAATGTATAGCAGTGAGTGTGTTCAATTATCTGGATATTTCAGTAAATACTTATTACTGTGTATGAGGGAGGAAGGGGCTGGAGCTTGTCATTTAGATCTAATCACCTCATTTTGTAATTTTATCTACAGTTCATGAGATAAGTACATGACTCTCCTCAATGTTCGCTAGCTTTCCCAGAAGCAGACATAAAAGGGTACAGCATTCCTTTCTGCACACACTTCACCTCCAGCAGCAGATTTTGTTATTGTATCATTGTATAAAGGCAGCTGGGTACCCTGTATGACAACCAAGATTCCTTCCTACCTCTGCCTGCTCCTTCCATAGGGTGCCTGTCCTCTCTTCTTCTCTAAGAAAGTTCTGCACTGCCCTTATCTTGCTCCTAATCACAGTGTCCTCCTTTACTCCTGGAATATGTCAAGTTCATCCCAGTTGTAGTCTTTTTTTACACTGGCTGCTCTCCCTGACTGATGTGGAGTTCCCTCAGACCTCTGCATAGCATAGCTTATTTATACATTTTCAGTGTCACTTCATGAGAGAGGTCTTCAGTATCCCAACTTCATCACTTTATCTCTTGTTACCCAGCTTTTTACCTCAATGTGTCATCACTTATTTTCTATTTCACTATTTGTTCCTATGCCTCTTTTGATAGAATATCAGCTTCATGAATTATGAGGGACCTTATCTGTTTTGTTCGCTGTTCTAACCCCAGGACCAAGAACAGTGCCAGGCACACATATACTTATGGAATGATTAAGTCACTTAATGGCAGATGTGCGAGGCAGTTTACTCACTAAGCAATAGGAATAAATAATTGTCATTGAGTATGTTTCACATCAAGCATTTTTCTAAACGCTTTCTATGTAATAGCATATTTATCCCTGATAATATCAGAGGTGGAATGATTTACCCAATGCTACATGGCCAGTAAGTAGCAGAGCAGAGTGTTTAAACAGGAAGTCTTGGTCCAGAGTAAGACATCTTACCTCCTCTGCTGCCAACCACAATGATGGGGAATCTAAGTGGGGTGGAGGAGGCAAAGAAGGAGGAAAGGAGATTGATGTGATTGTGTGGCATGTGGTTATGATAAAACCAGTTATTGTTGAGTTGGTTCCATGATTATCCATAGGCTTTTCAGTGGCTGATATGTTCATTTTTTTAAAGAAGTAGACACCAGATTTGTTTTGTGAGTCACCTCTGGGTGGACTTGTTAAGTTTTTGGTTAACAGTTGAGTGTTTAACCATTCATACCTTAACTTCCTAAATTTTCATTCATTAGTTACCCAATGACAATCTTATCACCATGAAGAACAACAAATGAGAAAAAATTTGCTGATGTTGCTTCATCTGCTCTGGCTTTAGGTCTTTTGGGATTTACAACCTAACCGTATGCTGCTATTTAAGATAGAACGAAGCCTTTTCAGAATTATCAAAAAGCTTGACCAGTTTCCAACCAAGTAACTCATGGTAGTTGCATGCCACTGAGTCAGTTCCCACCATAGCAAGCATGTATAGGATTGTTGAGACTATAAATGTTTACTGGAGTAGAAAGTGTCATCTTTCTCCTGCAGAGCAACTGGTAGATTAGAACTGTTGACCTTTCGGTTAGCAGTCCAGCTCATAATCCACCACCTTACCTAGTAACTGCTTCACTGTAATTGATTTAGAAAAGAAGCAAAGATGGGATTTTTTGATGTGTATGTGCATGGGTATGTGTTTATATACATATAAAAATTTGAATCTTCAAAAGCACATCGTTGTGATAGTAAAGATATACAAGACACTGGCTCTGACTTCTGTGGGCTGACCATGATATCAGAACAAACGGACTCTGCAACAGAATTGCATTTTCTAGTGTAGACGCATAGTAAAATTTGCTTGTGCTTATTGTGTGTTTATAATGTACCCCCTCCTACACAATATGTACATTGTTGTCATTGTTACATTATGTTGAGTTGGTTCTGACCCAAAGCAACCCTGTGTAGGGTTTCCGAGGAGCAGCTGGTGAGCTTGAATCACCAACTTGCAGTTCAAACTGACTTTGTGCTTACATACAAATAAACCAAATTTAGAAAAATAGTTTGTTTAGTATTTCTCTTGGCCTTATTACTTAGTACTGTATGTCTTCACGAGGGCTGCCCTAGTAAAATTCCATGAATTGAGTGGATTAAAATAATTGAAGTTTATTTTCTCACAGTTTTGGAGCTTAGGAGTCTGAAATCAAGGTATTGGCAGGGCCATGCTCTCTCTGAAAACTCTAGAGGAGGATTTGTGTTTGTCTCTTCTTTGTTGCTGGTTGTTCCTGACAATCCTTGGCTGGAGTGCATCTCTCCAATCTCTCAATCTGTCATCACATGATTACTTTATCTCTGCGTTGATCTATCTGTGTCTCTTTTCTTTTCATAAGGATTCTCCACCTATTGGATCAACACCCACTCTACTCACTATGACCTCATGTTAACGTAACATATTCAAAGAACCGATTCCTAAATGAAATCACATGCACAGTTCTTGTCTTATTGTTGTTGTTGTTGTTGTTGTTAAGTCTAATCACTTTTCCTTAATGGTTGGTTGTGTGCCTTGGAGTCGATTCTGACTCAGCAACCCTGTATAGGGTTTCTGAGGCTGTAGATATTTATGGGAGCAGACAGCCTCATCTTTTCCCCATAAAGATAAGCTGCTAATGGGTTTGGACTCCCAGCCTTGTGGTTAGCAGTCCAGTGCTTACCCTACAACACCACCATGACTCCTTTATAACATTATGCTGTTTTCGTGCTAAGTGCTGTCAAGTCAGTTCTGACCCAAAGAGACCCTTTATAGGATTTCTGAGGAGCAGCTGATGGGTTTGAACCACCAAACTTGCAGTTAGCAGTCCAGTGCTTATCCTACAGCATCACACCAGGACTCCCTAATAGCATTACATTGTTGTTGTTAAGTGCCGTTGAGTCGATTCCGACCCATAGAAACCCTGTACTGGGTTTCTGAGGCTGTAAATCTTTACGGGAGCAGAACGCCTCATCTTTCTCCCACAGAGCGGCTGGTAGTTTCAAACTGCTGGCCTTAAGGTTCACAGCCCAATTCGTGTATGTTATATATTGCTTTTTGCTTAAAGGTTTATATTTGCATATAAAATGAATAATTCTGTGAAATGAATTGTTGTTAGGTGCCATAGTGTTGATACCAACTCATAGTGTCCCAAGCACAACAGAACGAAACACTGCCTAGGTCCTGGGCTAACCTCACAATTGTTTTCACACTTGAGCTCATTGATGCTGCCACTTTGCCAATCCATCTCACTGGGGATCTTCCTCTTTTTCTCTGACCCTCCTGACGATATATCCAAAATATGAGAGTCGATGTTTGGCCATCTTGGCCTCCAACGAGCACTCTGGCTGTACTTCTTCCAACACAGTTCTGTTTGTTCTTTTGGCAGCCCATGGCACTTTCAATATTCCCCTCCAACTCCATAACTCAAAAGCATCAAATCTTCTACAATCTTCCTTATTCACTGTCTAACTTTCACATGCATATGAGGTTATTCAAAATACCATGGCATGGGTCAGACATACCTTAGTCCTCAAGCTGATATCTTTGCTCTTCAACACTTTAAAAAGGTCTGTGCAGCAGATTTGTCTAATGCAATATGTGGTTTGATTTCTTGACTGCTGCTTCCATGAGTGTGGATGGTTGATCCAAGAAAAATGAAGGCTTTGAAAACTTCATTCTTTTCGCCATTGATAAGAATACTTTTTATTGATAGTTACCCTCAGATATAAAAAGTCAAAGTATGATTAGATTTATTTGTAAATAAAGTAAGAAGATTCCTTTCTATCTATTTAAAGCCATTATTTGCCTTGTTGTTGTTAAGTGCCATCAAGTCAATTCCAACCCATAGCGACCCTGTATAGGGTTTCCAAGGAGCGGCTGGTGAGCTTGAACCACCAACCTTGCAGTTCAAACAACTTTGCAGTCTGA
>NW_006408554.1:9413153-9413694 GCF_000296735.1 Chrysochloris asiatica | reverse complement strand
TTTGTGTGGAGGGGGTGGGAATAGTTCTTGCAGCAGGGATTTGTTTCCTCTTTTGAGCTACTGTGTTTATAGGTATAGGTCATGTTTATCGAATTTTATCAGATGATGCTTTTTTCCTCTTCTTTCTTCTTCAGGTTGAGCTCTGTTTATCCAGTCATTGAAGCCAGTTCAAGTGGGTGTCATCTGCAAGTGTGGGTGTTCTTGCGACTGTCCGCCCTCTTTTTATCAGCTGGCCACCCTGCTCTCCATTCTAGTCCTCTGTGGCTGTGTCATTGACTCTGAGCCCATGAGTTCCCAGGTCTTGCCTCGCTGCTGGCCGACCAGGTCTCCACCCAGGTTCACAGTAGTTTGCTGAATGGTGTAGTACTTAGCTTGCCACTTCACTGATGTTCTTCAGTCACTTTCCCTTCTGGGTGACATGCGTGGTTGCCAATCAAAGCATATATTTCCCTTGCGTCTTAGTCTTGAAAGAGAATTTGCACTGAGAGGACCTGACCACTTGCCTTGATGTCTCCTGGGCAAGCAACCTGTATATTCTTGT
>NW_006408554.1:9407658-9408337 GCF_000296735.1 Chrysochloris asiatica | reverse complement strand
CACATTGGAGCAGATATGTGGCTTTGGTTAACTTTTTCTGTTCCCTGTCCTGCCAGAACAGCCGCTGGAGGATCCCCGCTGCTAGCTAGGAGTGGGGGCAGAGAGCTTAGATGCAGCAAGAGATGGGGGATGATGGATGATGTCAAAAAGCTGACAACGACTTTCTCACACTCTCCGTGCGTGGGTGAGCTGCACCCAGCCAATTTTTATTGGGATCTCAAGCCAGGGCAGGGAGACTTGGAGCGGGAGGAAGCTATATCGCCTCTTGCCCTTCTGGGAGATGCCAGTTTCCGAACAGGCTGGCCCTGGCCCCGCCCTCTAAACTCTGCAGTTGCAGGAACGACCTGCGGTCCCCCCAGGAAAGAGTCCCAAAATACACGCTTTTCTTTATCCTTATTAGCGCGGTTTCTCAAAAATGTGAATTCAGAGAGTTTATGAAAGTTTACAAGCCGTGTGACTGGTATATGAACGTTTCCTTTGTGAGATCCCACTCGTTTTTCCCCCGGATAACGTCCCTACCTTCCCTGGCTGTCCTGCTGTACTGGAAGTCTCTCCCAATTCCATTATCTTTTAATTCCACTTTTCCACAAACATTTGAAACACCCACATACATTCCTTAATATTTATCAAATTCCTTTATGCTTCGAAAGAAAAAACAATCAATGGAGGGTTTTTTTTT
>NW_006408554.1:9406183-9406728 GCF_000296735.1 Chrysochloris asiatica | reverse complement strand
AAAGGCTCCGCAAGAAGCCTCGTTCACTGGGTACGCTGTAGCCCCATTTTAGGTATTCCAATCAGTCATAGGCAGAAGACAGACTTACAAGCCTTTCAGTGTGATGTTTCTGACTATTCCTTTCTCTCCTTCTCCATTGTCTACTCTATATTATAATGCAAGGGAAACCAAGATTAAAAAAACAAAAACCAACCAACAACAACAACAAAAAATGTCAAGAATCTTAACATGATCCCACCTCCCCATTCCAACCATGACTCAATCCCTGTATCTCAGAACCCTGCAGTTCCAAGGCTGTGCATATATCGTCCTTTATCTATGGTCCATTTAGCCCTTTCGAACATGCCCAATTGTTCTCCCATCTGCCCCGTTTCTCCACTTCCCTCCCCTCCCTTATATTGCCCCACTCCCTAGCACCCAAGCTCTCCTGTGTCCAGTCCTCCACCCTGCGCTCTGCCGTCCCTCCTTCCCCCCACCCATCACCAACTTCCCAACAACCAACAAAGACATCCCTCTACCCCCTTTTAGTATAATTTCTTTTTCTT
>NW_006408554.1:9393838-9405769 GCF_000296735.1 Chrysochloris asiatica | reverse complement strand
ATTGCTGGATCATAAGGTATTTCTATTTTCAAACTTCTGAGGAAAAGCCATATTGTTTTCCAGTTGTTTTGTTTTTTAACCATGTTGTTGTTGTTGTTAAGTGCCGTTGAGTCAGTTCCGACCCATAGTGACCCTATTCAGGGTTTCCAAGGCTGTAAATCTTTATGGGAGCAGAAAGCCTCATCTTTCTCCCATGGAGCGGCTGGTAGTTTCGAACTGCTTACCTTACGGTTCACAGCCCAATTCGTAACCACTACGCTACCATTTTTAACCATATCTTTTTTAAATGAATTAAATCAAGAAAGAATCAAAGTTTCCCAAAATAGATATCATCTTCCCTGTTTCCCAAAACTTAATTTCACTTTTAGGAAATGATGTGCTAGGCAGACTAATATCTCAATGTTTTAGCTCTTATTTCGGTGGTTTTAATTTTTCTCTTCTGTACCACATTTTCCTGCTGATTTATGTCTTGTTATTGTTGTTTTTAAGTACAGTGGTGTTGGTTCAGACTGGTAGTGACCCTGTACAGGGTGTCTGAGGAGTGGCTGGGGGTTTGAATTACTGACCTTGTGGTTACCAGTCCAGTGCTTATTCTACACAACCACACTAGAACCTCAAGTGCTCTAGTAGCAGTTTTATTATTACAGTGATATGGTTAAATTAAATCAATACTTTTTGAAAACTAATATTGTGCATGGAACCATGGTACTGACTCAGGGCTAAAGGAAAAATACATGCTCATCTTGGCTGTAGCTCATGGGCTGGATGCTACACATATCTCAATGATTCTGATTCAGAACCTGACCTAATATTTAGTATCCTAGGTTGAACTCCTTTTTACTATTACTGAAATGTTAATTGCTTTACAACAATGTTTTAGACAATTATCTTAACAGGTGAATAGGTGCTTATATTTAAGCCAATATTCTAGTCACTAGAAGATTAAGCAGGTGACTGAAAATAAATTTGTCAAGGGTAAGTGTTTTCTTTAGGATGAAGGAACCCAAATTCTTAGTCACTGGTCAGAACGCTTTGAAAGAAACTTCATAAAAATATGAAAGTGAATCATTGTCTGACAGCTTTAGTTCTGAAAAATAAAACCAGTGGAGAAAATTAAATGTTCCTCCGAAACACCTAACCCATGAAAAGCAGAAAGTTTTAGATGGTAAATTTCTAGAAATTTAGAAACATAGTAGCAATGATTATTGACAATTCAGAAATTCTAGAAAATAATATACTTATTAAGTACAAATCATGGAAAATCCTTTTAAGAAAAAGTTTATAAATAAAAGACCTTTGCCTGTTTTACTGGTAGTGTTAGCACATAACTACTATAATTAGTCTTAAATGTGCATTATTAATCTTTTTAGTGAACCACCATTAACAATTACATTTAGGTTTAAGTACCAAATAAGCCATCAGAAGAGAAATATATAATTTTCTTTTGAGAAAATGGCTCAAGAAAATAATATTTAGAGAGTTTATGTTGGAAAAGAATAAATGGAGCTATGCATATTTGAAGAACAACTCAATGAAAGAAAAATATTTTTCTTGCTCTAGGGAGCAGTATTGGCGCTAAACTAAAAGACATGTAAACTTTAGTTCAATGTAAGAAAGAATAGTAAAACAGCTGGAATGGTTGAAAAAATTAGAACTTACTCCAAGAAGGGATGATGCTCCTATTGCTTTAAGTATTATTGTTGTTGTTGTTAAGTGCCATTGAGTTGATTCCGTAGCGTTCCTGTATAGGGTTTTTAAGGAGCAGCTAGTGAGCTTGAACCACCGATCTTGCAGTTCAAATGGCTTTGCAGTCTGGTGCATTAACCCACACCACCACACCAGGACTCTGAAGTATTATTGCTGTTGTTATGTGCCTTGGAGTTGGTTCCGACCCATAGCGACTTTGAACAGGGTTTCTGAGGCTATAAATCTTTACGGGAGCAGAAAGCCTCATCTTTCTCCCATGGAGCAGCTGGTTTTGAACCACTGACCTTGTAGTTTGCAGCCCGATTCGTATTCACTACGCTACCAGAGCACCTTTGAAGTATTATGTTGTTGTCAAGTGCCATCGAGTCGGAACCGACTCATAGCGACCCCATGCACAGCAGAACGCAACAATGTCCAATCCTGGGCCAACCTCACTACCGCTGCCACATTTGATGCCATCAATGATGCCACCTGGCTGATCCATCTCATTGGGGGTCTTCCTCTTTTTCTCTGACCCAGCATGACATCCTTCTCCAGTGACTGTTCCCTCCTGACAATATGTCCAAACTATGAGAGACGAAGCTTAGCCATCCTGGCCTCCAAGGAGCACTCTGGCTGCACTTCTTCCAAAACAGATCTATTGGTTCTTTTGGCAGTCCATGGCATTTTTGCACATGCAAAATAACCATCTACCAGAGAGTCTCTGTGGAGTAAGAGATTGGCTAGGCTGACTCCAAATATATGGCGTGTTTTATAGCCCAGATGACCTTCAGGTCAGATTATCATGATGGTCCTGATAAAATCACGTGAGCCCTTAAAAGCAGAGAGTTTCTCTGGCTGGTGGCAACAAAGAAAGTCACATGGAACTGAAGTGTGGGAAGAATTCATTGCACTATTGCTGGCTTTGAAGATGGAAAGAGCCATATGAGAAATAAATCAGAAACTTCGATGAGCAGAGTGGCTCTAACTGATAGGAAAGAAATGGGGACCTCAGAGCTACAGCCTAAAGGAAGTGAACTCTGCTAAGAGCCTGAGAGAACTTGGAAATGGATTATTTCTTAGAGCTCCAGATAGAAGACAGTGAAACCAAGCACCTTAATATGGATTTCTGAGAACCTGTGCCAAGAACACAGTCAAGTTTGCTGGGATCTCTGACCTACAGAAATGTGAGATAATAAATGGGTATTGATTTTAACCTTTAAAGATGTGATAATTTATCACGCATCAATCCAAACACAATATAATGACCTATCATGAAGACCTATTTTAATTCTTAAACCATCTCTTCCTCTGGATAGGATTAATTTTGTATCATACACTCATAATTTGATATGAAATAATCTCAGTAGTTAACTACATTGCATGTGTGTATATGCATATATAAGTGTAAAGTTACAAATGTGACAATGGTTCCCTAAATAGATCAAAATAGTTAATATTTTGAATTTAAGGAGCTCTGGTAGGGTAGTGGTTATGAATCGGGCTGCGAACCATAAGGTCAGCGGTTCGAAACTACCAGTCGCTTCGCGGGAGAAAGATGACTCTTTCTACTCCCGTAAGGATTTACTCCCTCGGAAACCCTGTACAGGGTCGCTATGGGTCAGAACCGACTCAACGGCACTTAACAACAACAACAACAACATGGATATAAGGAGCTCTGTAGCATAGTGGTTATGAATCAGGCTGTGAGCCGCAAGGTCAGCAGTTCGAAACTACCAGCTGTTCCGTGGAAGATAGATGAGGCTTTCTGCTCCGGTAAAGATTTACAGCCTCAGAAACCCTGTACAGGGTCGTTATGAGTCAGAACCGACTCCACGGCACACAGCAACAACAACATGGATAGAATATGTCCCAGATGAAAATTAAATCTTGAAGTTGAAATTTGTTCTTTGCAAATCTAGGTGGCTCTTTCTGTATCAGTTTTGAAACTTTGGAAGTTCAATTCTTTTTCCTACGATGTTTATTGCCTCTGTCTGTCTGTCTCTCTTCTGTTTCAGAACATGATCTCATTTTAGTCCTTGGTATATTATGTGTGAATTTTCATTTCATATATTTTACATTTTCCAAGGGCATTAATGTCTAATTCTTTTAACTCTAGTTGTTTTATTAAGTTGATTCCAGCTCATAGCAACTTAGGCACAACAGAAGGAAACCGTGTTGGATCATGTACCATACTCACAATTGTTATGTTTTGGCAGCTGTGTTGCAGTCACTGTGTCCATCCATTTCATTGGGGGCCTTTCTATTTTTTACCAACCCTCTACTTTGCCAAATATAAAGTCCTTTTCCAATGACTGGTCCCTTATGATAACACATCCAAAGAACATGAGACAAAGTCTCAAAATCCTCACTTTTAAGGAGCATTCTGGCTGTACTTCTTTCATGAAGATTTGTTTGTTCTTCTGGGACTCCATGGTCCTTTCCAATATTCTTTGCCAGCACCATAATCCAAATGTATCAATTCTACTCTGGTCTTCTTTATTCGTTGCCCAGTTTTCATGTACATATGAGGCAATTGAAAATACTCTGACTTGAATCAGGCATACTGTGATACTTAAGGTTTTGTGTCAACTTAATTGAGCTAGGATTCTCAGTGAGTTAGCAGTTAAGCTGTAGCAATCAACTATGACTTTATCTCATATAAGGTAATCACTTCCATGATGAGACTTGCTATGACAGCTAGTTAATTGAAAGCAAGTTTCCTTGGGGCTGTGGCCTGTTTCCAATAATATACTGAATCATCAATATGAACACTTGAACAAAGCTTACTTACCTTTGCTGGGTCTGGATTTTGCATCTGGCTTGTCATCTGATCTTCAGTTCTTTGGACTGGAGTCAATGCCCTGCTTTATTGTCTGCCAATCCTGGGAGTTGTTAGTAGACCTCTATCTAAACTGCTGACCTTGATTGTTCAGTTTCAGCCTGAACTTGAATATGAGCAATTGATTGGTTGTTCCACAGCTGACTCCTGGCCTTGGTTTGGCTGATGATATTGAGCTTCTCAATCATCTATTCCCACAGATGTAATCAATTTGATTCTTGTGTCTTCCATTTGTATAGTCACCATTTATGTTGCTGAAAAAAGATATTTGCAATGAATAAGGCACTGGTCTTGCAAAATTCTATCATACAATCTCCAACATCATTTCCACTACCAAAGACAAAATTTTCCACCATTGATCCTTCCTTTTTATTTCCAACTTTTGAATTCCAATCACCGGTAATTATCAATACATCTTGATTGCCTATTTAATCAATTTCAGACTGAAGAAGTTGGTTTTGTTGTTGTTAAGTGCCATTCTGACCCATAGCGACCCTGTACAGGGTTTCCGAAGGTGTAAATCTTTACGGGAGTAGAAAGCCTCATCTTTCTCCCGCAGAGTGGCTGGTAGTTTCGAACTGCTGACCTTAAGGTTCGCAGCCCGATTCGTAACCACTACGCTACCAGAGAGAATTCTTCAATTTTTTCATCATTGGTTTTGGTGTTGGTAAATTTTAATAACATTTGTATTAACTGATCTTTGTAGGCATATAATCATTATCCTATCAGAGACAGCAGTGCATTTCAAGACAGATCTTGAAATATATTTTTGATGATGAATGCAACACCATTCCTCTTCAATTTTTCATTCCAGGCATAGTAACCCATGTGATTTTACACAACCCAATTATTCATGGATATTTGCAGCTCTTTCTTCTTATTTTGATTTATGGTCCATTGGCAAATGAAAGTCCCCCAAACACTGTTCCATCCATATCATAAAGGTCAACTCTCCTTTGAGGAGGCAGCCCTTCTTTCACTGCATTTTGAGTGCCTTCTGAGCGCAGGGGCTCATCTCCTGGCACTGTATTGGACATGTTTTGCTTCTTTTCATATGATCTCCAGTGGGTGATACCTCTTAAGTGGACTGTCTATTCCTTCTTCCTAGTCAGTTTTTGGAGTCTTGGTGTGGCACTGTGGGTTAATATGGTAGACTGCAAGGTCAGTTTGAATTGTAAGCTCACCAACCCTATACAGGGTTGCTGTGAGTCGGAACCGATTCGACTGCACTTAATAACAGCAGTAGTCTGTTTTAGTCTGGCAGTTGTGTTGAACCTGGGTTTTCCTGGTAGTATTTGAAACACCAGGGCATAACTTCCAGCATCACAGAAGCATACAAGCCACCATGGCATGAAATACTGACAGATGTGTGGGACCTTTAACACTAAAGGTACATTAAAACCGTTGTCTCTAGTAATAAAATGACTAGATTAGCAAGGGAGGCAGTTTGGAATGTAGAACTCCCAGTGCTCCTAAAAAACATGTGACTATATTCTACAATTCTAACTGTGTACAAAGGCCAGGTCAAAGACCACCTAAAATAATCATTCACATAACTCAGACAGGACATTCTTCTGCGGAGAAAAAAGAGAGTAACAGTTTTTTTCATTGTAATAGTTTGCTAATTAACAATCTTGAATGACTGTTTTGTGACTTTCTTCATTCTTATAGGCAAGGGCAGGGATCAGCATCTGACCCAAAAAGATTCAAAGGTACCAGAGGGACATTCCTAATCTACATTCCTTTCCATCTACCTCACATGCTTGTCCTAGCGCTGCCTCAGTAGCTGTTTCAGATTCTGAGACTGATCCACTTTAGCAAAACTTGTTGTTGTTGTTCTTAAGCACCTTTGAGTCAGTTCTGACCCATAGCGACCCTGTATAGGGTTTCCAAAGAGTGGCTGGTGAGCTTGAACCACTCACCTTGTGGTTCAAATGTCTTTGCAGTCCAGTGCATTAACCCACAGTGCCACACCAGGAGCCCTTAACAAAACTTAACCAGTAACAAACTGCCATTGACTCAGTTCTGACTATAGTTACGCAATATGTGTCAAAGTAGAATTGTGCTCCATGGGCTTTTTAATTGCTGATTTATTGGAACTAGCTCTCCAAGCATGTCTTTTGAGATGTCTCTGGGTACACTCAAACCATCATCCTTTGGTTAATAGCTGAATGCTTAACCATTTATCGGCTTGCACTAGAGAAAGGAAGGAGTAAATGTTGGAGTTGAGGGCAGGAATATGATGTTTTTGCTAATAAACCAAGATGATGTCTACAATGCAAGGTCTAATGAAATTTAATTTTCTTCATAAAACCTTAACCTTTCTTCATATATACAAAAATTTTAACCTATAGTTTTTTAACCTTTGAAGTTTGAAGTTTTTATAGTATTTACTTAAAGCTGTGACTTTAAAACACAAGTATTTCCATATTAAGTGCCTTCAAATTGGTTCTGACTCATAGTGACACTGTATAGGATTTCTGAGGAGCAGCTGGTGGGTTTTAACTGTGGACCTTGTAGTTAGCAGTCCAAGACTTACGCTACAGAGTCACCATGCTCCATATTTCAATATTAGACAAATTCATTTGGTTAATTTAACAGATTGAATTATTTAAGTAAAAAATTTAGGGCCGAGACTCCTTTGAAAACTTTCCTGACATGATCTTTTACATTAATACTACCTCTCAGCTCAAAATTGTACTCTAGATTTAGAAAATCTTGAGTTGACAGTCCCTTTAAATGAAACAGCATTTCAGCAATTATTAAACAGCGTAGCTATTTATTTCAGCTGATTTCTAACTTTACACGCTGACACCAATGCCAAGTTGTAAGATAGAGTAAGCATGAATCCCAGGATCATAAATAATGCCAGAAATTCTTGAAGGAATACAGTGTAGTCTAGATGAATAATGAGTTCCTGAGAGTGGAGGTAATTCCTTTTTTTTTTTTTTTTTTTTTTTTAAACAATTTCTACATGTACAAGAGGGCTTCAAAAAGAAAGTTTATGGAAAAATGGAAAAATAGAATGAAAAGGCAATGGAATTTTCCCATGAACTTTTTGTCACCTCGTTTTATTTGGTGATATGGATTACATTCTTCAAGTTGTACAACTATTTCTGTTGTTTTTCTCCAAATTATCCCTCAGCCGAATTTTGAGGAAATTTTGGAAAACTTGGATAACACCAAGTTTTTCCCAAAAGTTATAATTTATTAAATATATATAATTGTGTTTTAAGTTAAAGTTTACACTGCAAATTTTTACACAGATTGTTCTGTGATATTGGTTACAATTTTCACAATGAGACAGAATTCACTGTATGGCCCTCCTAAATGTTCTATTTTCACTGATCTAGGTTTCCTTTCCCTCCTTGCCTTTTCATCTTTGCTTTTGTGTTGACCATGTGGTCTCTTTTAGTTGATTGTTTAAGGGGCACATTATACACAGATGATGCTGTTTATTTTATATATAAGTCAAGCTATTGGGAATTCCTTTGTAAAGTTTTCATGCTGTGTTAATAGATCTAGCACATGTGTGCATACACATACACACAACCCACAAAAAACCCCATTGCTGTCAAGTTGATTCTGACTCATGGAGAGCCCATGTGTTGCAGAATACAGCTATTCTTGGCTGTGATCTCACCAGGAGAATACTGCCAGGACTTTCTTCCACAGCATTTATGTGTGGGTTTGAACTGCCAACCTTTAGGTTAGTAGCTGAGCATAGAACATTTCTTCCACTCAGTGACCAAACATAGCACATACATTACCCCAAAGTATGTTAGTTTCTCCTGAACAATTTTTATAAATTGTATGTAGAAAACAAATCACATAAATTTCTTTCTTCCAACCATACGCTCTATTTACCTCTTTTGTTTTATTATCTTTCCCTTCACACACCTTCTTTGCATCTCAAATCTCTCTCGCCTTACCAGCCAACCTCAGACCTCTCTAGGAAAATTAATTCATTAATTTTGGCCATAAAGCAAGCTTGAAGCATATTTTGTTGTTGTTATTAAATGCCATCAAGTCAGTTTTGACCCATAGTGACCCTCTGGAGGGTTTCCAAGGAACAATTGGTGAGCTTGAACCACTAACCTTGCAGTTCAAACTGACTGTGCAGTCTAGTGCATTAACCCACAGTGCCACACCAGAACACATATTGTTGTTGTTAGGTGCCATTGAGTCACTACCGACTCATAGCAACCTTATGCACAGCAGAATAAATGCCTGCCCGATCCTGGGCCAACCTCACTACTGTTGTCATGCTTGAGTCCAATGATGCTGCCACTTAGCCAATCCATCTCATTGGGGGGGTCTTCCTCTTTTTCTCTAACCCTCCACCTTACCAAACATGATATCCTTCTCCAGTGACTGGTCCCTCCGGACAAATGTCCAAAGTATGAGAGATGAAGTTTGGCCATCTTGGCCTCCAAGGAGCACTCTGACTGCATGTCAGCACATGGCACTTTCAATATTCTCCTCCAACACCATTCTTCTTGGATCAACTATCAACATTCATGGAAGCAGCAGTAAAGAAATCAAACGACGTATTGCATTAGGCAAATCTGCTGCACAAGACCTTTTTAAAGTGTTGAAGAGCAAAGATGTCAGCTTGAGGACTAAGGTGCACCTGACCTAAGCCATGGTGTTTTCAATAACCTCAGATGCATGTGAAAGCTGGACAGTGAATAAGGAAGACCATAGATGAATTGATGCTTTTGAGTTATGGTGTTGGAGGAGAATATGATGGTGCCATGGGTTGCCAAAAGAACCAACAGATCTGTGTTGGAAGAAGTACAGCCAGAGTGCTCCTTGGAGGCCAAGATAGCCAAACTTCATCTCTCATACTTTGGGCAGTGTCAGGAGGGACCAGTCACTGGAGAAGGATATCATGTTTGGTAAGATGGAGGGACAGAGAAAAAGAAGAAGACCCTCAGTGAGATGGATTGGCCAAGTGGCAGCATCGATGGACTCACGCTTGGCAACAGTAGTGAAGTTGGCCCAGGATGGGGCAGTGTTTCGTTCTGCTGTGCATAAGGTCATTATGGGGTAGTACCGACTCAATGGCACCTAACAACAATAACAAAGTAGGAGGAATATATTTTAATGTTAAAACAAAATACCTTTGTGCATGATAGCAACAGTGCTTTTCTTATGTGTTTATTATATAGAAGGGTACATGCCTGAGTGATATGAATGCTTTGCCTGTACCACTAACCTATAGGTTGGCAGTTTAAACCTACCCAAAAGTAATCCTTTATAAAGTATTAAGCATATTATCCTTACTCTGTTTTACCTATGCTTTTTGAAGTTGGCTTAAGAAAAGTCCATTTACAGTAATGTGTTTTTTTCAAGGAGCTCTGGTAGCGTAGTGGTTATGAATCGGGCTGGGAGCCACAAGGTCAATAGTTCAAAACTACCAGCGGTTCCGTGGGAGAAAGATGAGGCTATCTGCTCCCGTACAGATTTACAGCCTCGGAAACCCTGTGTAGGGTCGCTATGAGTTGGAACCGACTCCACGACACATAACAACAACAACAACAACAACAGGTGCTGTCAAGCTGTTTCTGACTCTGTGTACAACAGAACAGATCATTGCCTGGTTCTATGCCATCCTCCCAAACATTCTTAAATTTGAGCCCATTGTTGCAGTCGCTATGTTAATTTATCTCATTGAGAGTCTTCTGTTTCTATGACCCTCTGCTTTTACAAGCATGCTGTACTTCTCCAGGACTGGTCATACCTGATAACATGTCAAAGTATGTGAGACAAAGTGTCCCATCTTTATTTCTAAGGAGCATTTGAGTTGAACATATGTGTTCATTCTTCTGGAAGTCCATGGTATGTTCCATATTCTTTGCCAGCACCATAGTTCAAAAGCTTCATGTCTTCTTTGATCTTACTTATTGTCCAGCTTCCACTTTCATGATTGGAAAATACTTTGGCTTGGGTCAGGCCCACCTTAGACATCTTTGTTCTTTAATGCTTTAAACAGGTCTTTTTCAACAGATAAGTGCTTCAGATCCTCTTTGCTTTTAGCTAGCCAGTTTGTGTCATCTACATATTCCTGGTAGTGAACTTTCTTCCAGTTTTTATGCTGCATTCTTTTTCATGTAGTCTAGCTTCTGAGATTATTAGCTAAGAATGTGGTTGTTAAGTACCATGGAATCAGTTGCGACTCATAGTGACCCTGCCCAGGGTTTCTGAGGCTGTAAATCTCTACAGGAACAGAACACCTCATATTTCTCCTATGGAACCCTGGTAGATTCCAACTGCTGACTTTGAGGTTGGCAGCCTGACTCGTAACCACTACGATACCAGAGCTCCTTTACAGGTTGAATAATGTGGTAAAAGAATGCAACCCTGACACACACCTTTCCTTATTTTAACCCACCACATATTCTCTTGTTCTATTGGAATGACTGTCTCTTAGTCTATGTATAGTTCCTGAATGAGCACAGTCAAGTGTTCTGGATTTCCCAGTCCTTTGCAATGTTATTCATAGTATATTATGATACAAATAGTCAAATGCCTTGTATGACACCTAAACATCTTTCTGATATTCTCTACTTTCAGCCAAGATCTATATTATATTAGCAATGATATTCCACTTTCTATATCCTATCCTGAATCTGGCTTAGATTTCTGGAAGTTCTCTGTATATGTACTGCTGCAACTGTTTTTTAATTATCTTCAGTAAAGTTATACTTGTATTTTATGTTAATGATATGCTTTGATAATTTCTGAAGTTTGTTGGGTCACCTTTCTTTGAAACAAGCAAGTAAATGGATCTTTTCCAGTCTGTTGGCATAGAGGAATGAACACCTCCAGTGTGCAATTCATTTGTTGAAACATTTCAATATATGTTCTGTGAATTCCTGTGAATTTCACTAATGCCTTCAGTGAATTAATGCCTTCCACTTGTTACTGATCATATGCTACCTCCTGAGATAGTTGAATAATGACCAGGTTTTCTGGTACAGTGACTGTATATTCCTTTCAATTTATTGATTTTTATTTATTTTTTTGGTGTTGTTGCTTCCGGCATCATTCAATATTTTCCCTGTAGAATCCTTCAACATGGCAATATGAGGCTTGAATTTTTATTTCATTTCTTTCTGCTTGACAAATGCTCAGTGTGTTCTTCCCTTTTGCTTTTCTAACTTCAGGTCTTTGCTCATTTCATTAGAATACTTTACTTTTTCTTCTCTAGCTGTTCCTTGAAATTTTCTGTTCAGTCAGCTCCATTACTTTAGTACTTTTTTCATCATAATAATGTAGAACATATAAATTCAACCTGAATATTTTCTTTTTTTTTTAATTTAAGGTTTTTATTGTGGATTGAGTGAAAGTTTACAGGGCACATCATCAGTTTCACATTCAACAATTCATATAGCTTG
>NW_006408554.1:9362441-9390828 GCF_000296735.1 Chrysochloris asiatica | reverse complement strand
TCCCGGACTAGAAAGCAATGGATTTCTTGCTTCTGCCACAAATTCCCCCAGCTGTGAGCCTTCCAACCTTCTAAGTATTCCTTTATATGTGGTTCAGATTTCTGGTACCAGTCCCTGAACCTGCTTGGTCGGGTATTCTGTGTTGTTGTTGGCGGAGCTCTCTGCTCTACGTCCACCCGATCCGCCATCTTGTTTGTTCTCCTGAATATTTTCTTGAGCCATTTTTTGTTATTGTACTTGAAGTTATTCTCTAATAAGAAAAACAATACTAGTAATATATAAAATAAAAGGAAACAAAACTAAACCCCTGAGATACTTCCCCCTATGGTATTTAGGGAAATCTTACCAAGAACAAAACAAATAACAGAATAATTAAGCTGGAATGAGATTCTACTTGATTTTGATAACTATATCTAACTATCTCCATCTATTGTATTTCTGTTTATTGATTTATACCCTACTCTATTCTCCCCAAAATAGGATGGTTCATAAGAATGCTATTGCCATGAAATATAAAAATTCTATGAGCTGTCAAAAATGAAGAGCTTAGAACACCATTAATAGATTGCTAAGCAAGTGCTAGACTGCAAAGTCGGTTTGAACCACAAGGTTAGTGGTTCAAACTCACCAGCCACTCCTCGGAAACACTATACAGGGTCACTAGGGGTTGGAACCGACTCGATGGCACTTGACAACAACAACAAGCAATCTTGATTGGCAATTTTAAAGTTGAGCATCACATCATTTACCCAGTAAATGAGTGTTCCAATTCATTAGAATTATTTAAGTGTTTATATAAAAAATTATTAGGCACTTTGGAACAGAATTTCTGATTGGTTAACATTTATGTAACTTTTCTAAACAGTTATAAGATAATCACAAGATCAGTGAATCTTAGTTTTAAGACCCTTAAAGTTTTGAAAATATATCTTCATTTGTTTGAAAAAAAAAGTTTTATTCATTTCTGTTACTTTCTGACTTTTGAGTTAATGAAAAATGAAACAAGCCTTTCTGGTTTCAGTGGTTCTAGACACCTTGCTACGTTTAAATTTTAGTTTATAGCATAGTTAAAAGACTTTTAATTTGTTGTAGCATAGGTTTTTAGCATTTAACAAGATGTATTATAGGTGAGAATATTTGTTACGTTTTCATAATGCAAAACTTGAAATTGTTTTGGCAGAGTTTAAGGGGAAATAATTATGGTGTGGCACTGCAGAATGAGCACTGGACTGATAGTCACAAAGCTGGTGGTTCAAATCTACCAGCCGCTCCTTGGAAATCCTATATAGGGTCACTATGAATTAGGACTGACTTGATAGCACTTATCAACAGCAATCAAGGGGCAACATTTAGGCAGATAATAAAGATTGACTCTATTATGTTAACTGTTTCTGTAACTAAATCAATTTAATGTTCTTGATATTTCATCTATATCCCTGGATTGCAAAAAAAGTTTTCAGCAAAATTTGGATTTATTTCTATACCACTTTCTGAACCAGTCCTTCCAGTCCAACCCATTGGGCTCTTCGCTGTATTATGGAGTTTTTAGCGTGCTAAGGGAGCAGATATGTTAGTTGCGGTGATAGAGCTTTACTGCAAGGTGAATTATCCTCTCAGTGGCCTAGCCTCTTCAGATCCCTGTTCCTTTAATGTAGGATAGGTTTCTGGTTTCCTATAGAATGAAGAAAGATGCTTTTTTCTCAGGACAGTAACATGAGTTTAGTAACCTGCCTACATCTACTCTCTCTGCAATTATGCCTCCAAGACACAGGGTCTGAGCTGACAGGTGGGCACTGACCCTACCGGATGGAGTTTCTCTTACACAGCATGCTCATTCTTTTCTCTGTTCTGCAGCTCATGCACTTCCTCAACCAGATTAGGTTCCCAGTTATATATCTGTCTGTTTGGCACTGGAATTCTCCATAAGCCAAAGCAAACCCATTACCCTCAAGTCAATTTCAGTACATAACTATGCTACAGGACAAGGTAGAACTGCCCCACAAGGTTTCTAAAACTGTAATCTTTAGGGAAGCAGTCTGCTACAGCTTTCTCTCATAGAGTGGCTGATGGTTTCAAGTCACTGACTGACCTTTCAGTTGAGTAGTTGTTTATCACTTGTTAATCACTATGCCATCAAGGCTCCTTCAGAGTTCCTAACACATTAAAATAAAATACACATACTATGTCGCATTATGTTTCCAATAGCTAAATAGATCATTGCACGGACTCCTTTTAAAGCTCAATTATTGTGTCTTGTTTTACAGTAAGGAGTCCTGGCACAGTGATTAAGCGCTCAATAGTTAACTGAAAGGTTGGGGGTTCAAACCTACCAGTCTACTCTATGGAAGAAAAGACCTAGGTATCTCCTAAGACCCGCCGCATGGAATTGCTATAAATTGAAAATTAACATGACAGCACCTAAAAACAACAGGATTACAGTTGGCTCCAAGTCTAGAATCATAACTATCAATGCTTTGAGGATTATAGTATGGAAATCATTGAGAGTTCATGGACAAATCCAGCATTTTCCAAACTGAATTATAATTTTGGAGTCCACACATTTTTATCTAGAATACAAAAAGTACTATATTTTCATTTTCATTTAAGAACACCATGCCTGGTAAAAAGAGGTCAGAGAAAAAGAGGAAAACCTCCAATGAGATGGACTGGCACAGTGGCAGCAAAAATGGACTCAGGTATAGCACTGTTTGTGAGGTTGGCCCAGGATTGGGCAGTGTTTCGTTCTGTTGTGCGTAGGATTGCTATAGTCAGTATCAGCTCAAAGGCACCAAACAACAACAATTTTCACTTTAAAGTTAAAATTTTAAATATAAACATGTTTTTTGGGATCAAATGAATGACCATCTAGCCAATGAGAATGAAATCTGATTCTAGGGCCCACAAGTATTTTAGATTGTGCTGGTGTCACATTGTTACAAATTATTGAGAAAAGAAGCAGGTGTGCCTTGTACTTCAGTGATATGCTAGAGTTAAATAAAGGTCAGCAAAAGTTTTAGTTTGCTTTAAGTACTAAATCTTCTCAACATTTCAAATAGTGACTATGTAGGGACCTTTGAAGATACACATAATTGCACGGGCACACTGAGTTCAGAAGAAACTTCACTGCAATTGCTAATTACTAACCCCACATTTATACCCATGCTATGAACTTACATTTTCATTACTGCATACTTTTGACTTTATTTAATTTGTAATTTAGACTTTTATAACTGACAAAAAGTTATATAGGGAGTTTATATATAGTATTAAGGTTTATATGGTACAGTGAATTGTTTTTATATGACCTTTCTAGCCATGGTCTTCTCACACTACCAAAATTATTGGTTAGATGCCAATCTTGCAATGGATTGGTCAATTTACTATGCAAATTGAGTGGTTTGTCATCTACACAGGGAATTGGTCAGTGTGGTGCTGGTGGGAGGACCAGGCCTTCAAATTGAAAATAGGTTTGCTTATATAATAGTTACTTCTACATAGGTTCAGGGGGACCCCATTACCATTGAGAAGAGTCTGGAGCAGAGTGCATTCTTTGGATCAAGGATCTGCAGTATCTGTGTTGGGATCCTCCTAGACCAAGAAGACACAACTGTAACACTGAAGACAGCATGGGACAGCAAGAGAGAGCTGCAGTGGGCTTGTTGTCCCTTGAGTGAAAACTTAATTCCTTCAGGCAGTGCCATGTCACTATCTTCACAAGTTCTTAGTGAAGGTCAGGGGAGCAGAGCACAAGAAAGATAATTCTAATGATGAGATCAATAGACATTTAACAGTTACAGAATAAATCTAACAAGGATGAGTAGAACATCATCTGTCTAGGTTCCCCAAATTTAGGTTCCTATCCACAGTGTTACATTGCTTTCAACATGTTCCAGTTAAAATCTTAGGAGACTGTCTAAGTTCCTGTCTCCCATATTAACTACTAATTGGACTACTGAGTCAGTTTGAATCATAAGGTTCGCAGTTCAAACCCACCAGCCACTCCTTAGTAACCCTATATAGGGTTGCTATGGGTTGGAACTGACTCAATGACACTTAAAAACAACATGTGCCAAATAGCATGTACAGAAAATAGATAGGGTACGGGTCATAGAAAGGGGTGGGTAATAAAAGGTTGTTATTTAGTGCTGCAGAAAGACCCCTGCAGGCAATGGACATAATTTATTGCTCATGTAGGAACAATAGGTTTACTGGTGCCAGGAGGCAGCTGCTTTCTTTCTTTACTCCATTAGTAAGGCTTAACAGATCTGTGTTTTTTTCAGAAGACAGTCATCTCCACCTACGGCACATTCTTTACCTTTTGTCTATGAGTAACTATAATGTCCATTAGTGGCTAGGAAGATCATGGCATGCAGTGATAACATAGCCTACCTCTGCATCCGACAGGTAGGAGGCTTGCCAGCAGAGCTAAAAGAATTGCATTGTAACTCTTACCTCTGTACACCTGTCAGAGGTTGAGCTGGAGGATCCTATGCAGGGATTTTCCTACAGCAGGGTAGAACCAGATGCCTGGGCAGGAGGTTTGCCATATGATCTTAGAATTGTAGCACATGCTTGGGGAGGACAAGAGAGGCAGGCCTGAGCGTGCCTTGTATAGGGCCTCCAGGGCCTCCCCTGCCCCCAACAGCATGAGCTTTGACTGTGTGGTGGCAAGAGAACCTCCCGCATCCAAGAAGTGTGATTGGAGCAGGTAGTAGGGGCCAGTGAGGAATAGCCACAGATCAGAGACCCCTCAGGCAGCATGGTGGATGCCAGAGGCAATGATGATATTAACATTAACACCTGACTTGAACCACTGCTTGACTGCTCATCAACATTAGAATGAACATGGGTAATTTGGGGAAGGGTAAACATTTTCCCTTTGAGAATGTGTTGTTATTGTTTGCTTTATATGCAAAATAATAATGGCTTTCATTGGTCAACTTTGTGTAAGTATCTCATTCCTGTGATTCAATCACAAATCAGTGTAGCATCCATGGAATTGTTCTTGCCAGTGAGTGCTATGTGTTTTCGTCTTCTTCTTGTTAAGTGCCATCAAGTCAGTTCTGACTCAGGATTTCTGATGAACAGCTGGTGGGTTAGAACCAGCAACCTTGTGATTAGCAGTTCAGTGCTTATCCTACAGCATCACACCAAACGGTGTAATGGTTGCCTGGAAATTTGAGGTAGGGCCTGTCTGCATGTGCAGTGCAGATAGAAAAGGCAAATTGACTTATTTCCTTTTAAATTAAGGAGCTCTGGTAGTGTGTAGTGGTTACGAGTGGGGCTGCTAATCTCATGGTCAGCAGTTTGAAACTACCAACAATTCCAAGGGAGAAAGATGAGGCTTTCTGCTCCCATAAAGATTTACAGCATTAATATACAGCATTAATATAATAAAAATCACTATTTTTCTTTAAAAATGATTTATTGAGATTTCAGATTCAATTTGTTAGACTCATACATTCAGTACATAGAACCACTGTGCTCTGGAAGTGTAAATCACTCATAGTATTTGTTTAACTAAATTGATTTACCTTAAAATGCTAATTTCAAAATAAAAAGTTAAGTCTTAAATCATAGGAATATTTACAGTATTGTCAGGCTAAGGAAATGCCACAATAGTTTCATGCAAGTCTCATTTTAAATCTCTCTTTATTTTTACATTAGGAGCAAACCATTGCATACACATCCAGAGTAAGAGTGAGAAAAATGTTGGGTGTGACTAGACTTGTGTGAAAGACAGTTCTAGAGAGCTTAAGTCTCACAGGTTAATTGCAGCTGACTGCCAAGTGTGACTGTTGAAATGTAACTTTAACTTTGAACCCAAGGAAGCTTTTTAGTACAATTATACTGATTCGATGGAGTCCTGGTGTGGCGCTGTGGGCTAAAGCAGACTGCAAAGTCATTTGAACTGCAAGGTTGGTGGTTCAAGCTTACCAGCTGCTCCTTGGAAACCCTATACAAGGTTGTTATGGCTCAGAATGGACTCAACAGCACTTAACAACAACAACATACTGATTTGACACAAATTAGATGATTGTAGCTTTGGAAATAGAGCAGTAAGGGCTTTGGACCTATAGACATCTGTGTTACAGACTTGCAGATGTCAAATGATTTTACATAAACCATTTGGAAATTGCTTTGGGAACTCATATTTTGTTTAAAATGGTCTTTCTAATGTTTTAGAAAGAAGTCTCATTAATATCATTTGAATGGGAGATCTTGGAAACCTCAAGTAAAGCCATGAATCCAAGGGAGGGGACACAAATCATACCGTTGTAGTGCTGGCCTAGGAACTACAAAATACAATATTCCAAAAGGTTTACAACAATTGAGATCAGTTCAAGGTGGAGCAAAGCGAAGCATGATTTTTAAACATAACTGTTTATATCAGTATACCTAGAATCCACTGATTGGCCAGAAGACATATTTATAAGATATGTGGCCACAGTGAGGGTCTCATGACCAGTCACAAAACAATGGCATGATGGATATTTTGGGGAACAGGTTGTAAAAATTACTGCACTGAGGACACAGAATTTCCTGGGGTGATCTAAAACAAAGAATTTTGATGAGGTGTTGGTTACAAATTCCATAATATGTAGTATCCACATTCTTAGCCTAATCAGAAAGGAAAACATTTTTCTTTAAACAATAGGTTTGATTCTGAAATAATGGTTTGAATCTGTGTGAAAGTTTGTGCGGAAGCTTTAGCATTAGTTTAGTCATTTTAACTTAGGTCAGATGCCTCTTTTGATTTCATATCTCACATCATTAAGAATCAGACAAAATTATATCTTAGAATCCATTTGAGAAAATCAGTCCTGTTCTCTGTTAAAGTTTTATAAATGAGTTGTAGTCAAACTCTATTAGGTGGTAAGGCGCTTAAAACCGGATTCATGTGAAGAGTAACAGAAACCTCATCTTGACCTAGCAGGAATTATTGATGTATTTCTGTAGCAGTTAACTATTTCTCAACTGCTTGGAGAAATAATGACATGAAAGGATTGGTGGGGGGCAGAAAGTCTGTTTTGCTTTGCCTTTCTTAATAACAAACAGAAATTGAAACTAACAAACTAAAAAACTGTGATATATACATAAATTTATAAGTTTAAAACAGATAGAAATAACAATGACTAATTTCATTGCTCTGAAAAAAGGTCTAAGTTTTAAAAACAAATGTATATTCCAATAGTTTTCAAATATTTAGAATAACAAAAAAATCAACCATTTCAATAATTAAAAAAAAAGTGGTCTACATGATAATAGAAAAATCATTACATTTATTGATTTTGATAATGGGATAAATTATAAACATGATCATGTTTAAAGAATCTGACCTCACTGTATAAGTCACATTTAGCTGATTGCTAACTGCATTAAGGGTGACTCCCAGAGAGCAAAGGCAAACAAGGAACAGCAATGCACTTACCTTTTCAGCTGTTTAGAAGATTAATTAGTGTTTTTAAATTGACTTTAAAAATGAAAAACCTATTAAAAAATGAAGCATTGTGTGTAATATCCAAAGGAGATCAAGTTTATTTTTCTTTCTCCTTCTTTCATCTTCTTTATCTCATTTGTTCCCCTTCCCTCTTCTCTTGCCATCTAAATGAAGTCTCATGTGTCCAACTGAAACCTACTTATTTTAAATGATCAATGAGCTCATAAAAACATACCATGTGATGGAACTTTTTTCTGAGACCAAAGCATGTCACCGTTGGCAAAAATAAAACACAGGGCCTCATTCCAGAAGTTCAAGAAAGTTGTAGAGAACTTAAATGCATTACATATAAGATAGGTCTGTATTACAGAAGGAAAACCTCTAACCTATTAAGTTTTATGAGCTGGACAGAGTGGATACTAGGATTATGACAAACTCTAATTGTAGGCAATATTCATAAATTATTTAGGTGAAGTGCTTTTGAGTCAGTTCCGATGCATAGTGACTCTGTATAGGGTTCTTGAGGAACCTCTTTCTAAACCTGAGGATGACTTAGAAATGTATACCAATAATTATGTTTGATTAACTAATTGCCTAATTTTAATCTGTCATTTCTGAGGATGAATTAAAATTAGCATAATTAGTCTTTATTACTCTAAAACCAATTCTAATTAACAATTAAGTTCATTTCTTTAAGACATGCTTCTAAGATTAAATTTGTGTAAATTCCTAGAAAACTTTTAGAAAAACAAATACTGTAGATTGAAAAAATTTATAAACATTGTATATTGTGGTTATTAAGTGCCAATTAAGTTGATTCCGACCCATACTGACCTTGTATATGGTTTCCAAGGAACGACTGGTGGGTTTGAACTAAAGACCTTACGGCTCAAAGTAGCCCAGCGGTCCAGCGCATTATCCTGCAGTGGCACAGGAAAACAGTATTAGTGTTGAATGTAGCAAAATACATAGTCAGAATTTAAAATAAGTACTGTTGATTTTTATTATCGTTTATTATCTATTACACTTACTATATTTTATTAATGTTGTTGTTGCTGTTAAGTACTGTTGAGTCGATTCTGACTTACAGTGACTCTGTATAGGTTTTCCACAGGTGGGTTTGAACCACTAACTTGTGGTTAGCGTTCAGCGAACCTACAGCACCACACCGGTACTCCATTTTGTTAATTGTTCATTTGTTGCACAAAGCAAGCCCTGAAAATGTTAGCAGGTCTAATGCTGCTTTGGATGACTTTTATTGGTAAGTCAAGAAGTCAATGCAAATAAAGAAGTCACATGACTAAAAGACTGGAGGATCCAGCTTTTTTTTGCCACTGCTGCTCAAATGCATAAGGTCCTTTCATCCAAGCAAGATACCCACGTGTCCACTGACTTACTACTTGTTGTTGTTGTTAAGTTCTGTCAAGTTGGTTCCATCTATCCTATTTAGGGGTTCCAAGCAGAAACTAGTGAGTTTGAACTGCCGACCTTGTTGTTTGCAATCTCGTGCTGATCCTACAGTGAGAAATCTTAAAAATCCAATTTTTGAAACATCCTCAAAACATCATGGAGAACTTTACAGAATGTTTTCTATACTTTTAGAGTTAGGAGAACAGTCAATCCATGTTGTTGTTAGGTGTAGTCGAGTTCCAATTCATAGTGATCCTCTCTATGCACAACAGAACAAAACACTGCCGGGTCCTGTCCCATCCGCACATTGATGCTATGCTTGAACCCATTGTTACTGCCACAATGCCAACCCATCTCATTGGGGGTCTCCCTCTTTTTGGCTGACTCTCCAATTTACCAAGCGGGATGTCCTTCTTCAGCGACCTGATAACATGTTCAAAGTATAAGTGATGAAGTCTTTCCATCGTGGCTTCTAAGGGAGCATTCTGACTGTATTTCTTCCAATACAGATTTGCTTTTTCTTCTGACAGTCCATGGTACTTTCAATATTCTTCTCCAACACCATAACTCTAATGTATCAGTTCTTCTATGGTTTCCCTTATTCACTGTCCAACTTTCACATATGAGGCGATTGGAAATACCATGACTTGGATTAGGCATACATTAGTCCTCTAACTGACATCTTTGCTCTAGAATGGTCTTGTGCAGCAGATTTGCCTAATGCAGTATGTCAGTTGATTTCTTGACTGCTGCTTCCACGAGTGTTGATAGTGGTTGATAGTGGTCTACTGGTATTACTTATTCAGACAAACAGGCTGCCTTCAAAAATCTTAGGGAAATAAACCAATAGGCCCTCAGTGCATTTGACTTTCCTTTGGGAATATTACTGAAACAAGATATTTTACATAATGACATGTAATAATAAAACATGTTATTCAAATGATTTGGAAAATGCTGATAATTTGAGCAGTGATTTTTACTTTGCATGCTATTTTTATGGGCAAAATCATCATGGAAATTGAAAAAAATTATAGAAGATTGTGAAATCTTCAGATGTGTGCATATGTGTATGTGTATGTAATCAGGACTATCAATCATGATATGTATAAATATCAATCATGATATTTATACACATATGTATAAAGTCTGTTGCCATAATTACATGCACTTGTAGGTATACTCTCATTCACCTTCCCACATCTGTTCAGCATGCATGTCTACCTGTGTAGGAGGGTAAGCAAACAGTATTGTTACTTGGGTTGCAGTTAATATATGCACAGGATTATTCCAAACAAAACATGTTTAAACGTGTTTCTGCAATCAGTGGATAGCTGCAGATGAAATGCAGTAATACATTTGACTTAATCTCATTTTTGTTGTTGTTAAGTGCCATCAAGTCCAATCAGACCCATAGTGACTGAGGAGCATCTGGTGAGTTTGAACCGCCAATCTTGCAGTTTAAATGACTTTGCAGTCTGGCACATTAACCCACAGTAGATGCCAAACCAGGACTCCATTAGTCACCATTAGACTTCATTTTGGTCTCACCCAAATGAGACCAAAAGAGAGGTACCCTGGTCTCGTTAGAGTCCCTTTAAAAGAAAGAATATTTTTCTGCACCATGGGAGGGAAAAAAAAAAAACCCAAGTGGACATTTTCCCATATGGTTGAAGCTTTCTTTGCAAAATTTTATGGGAATGTTGTCCCATATAACACAACAGTTTTTGGATGAATCAAAGATTTTAAGGAAGGTTGGAAAACCTCAAAGATGAATTTACAATCAACTCTGAAGGATATGTCAGCTGTTTTAGAGGAGGGCACCAAAGGGATAATCTTGACAGCTTTTCTCAAAGGACACAGAATGATCTGGGGGCTTATTGGGAAGAAGCTTTAAGAAAATTGTGAGACAAAGGCCAAGAATGTGGTGTTGAGGAGTTTTTTCCCATCGTCACAATGCACCTGCTCATTCTTCCATGGTGGCAAGGGCTGTCCTATGAGAACTGTGTTGTGAAACCTTACCACATCCACCCCACATCCCTGATCTTGCCCCTTCAGAATTTTTTTTGTTAATAAAACTCCAAGTATGGTTTGATTCCCTGTTTTTTTGTTAAGTACTGTGGAGTTGTTTCCGACTCATAGTGAGTCCTGCACATGGTTTCTAAGGCTCTAAATCTTTATGGGAACAGAACGCCTCATCTTTCTTGCTGGTAGTTTCAAACTGCTGACCTTGCAGTTGGCAGCCCAACTCGTAACCACTATGCTACCAGTGCTCCTGGATTTTTATATCCCCTAGAGGATATAAAAGCTGCCATGTAAATCAAAGAGAACAGAATTCCTTAGGGCAGGGTTAGAGATGGAAACACTGCCTTTAGAAGTTATAGGTACAGACGTTGAGAAAGAATAACTTCGCATTTTGACATTTTTGTATAATAAAGTTTCTAAGATTTTGTAGTAATGCTTTTGATTTACTTTCATTATATTTAACCATTTTTTAAGAATGTGACTCAATGGCATTAATTACAATTACAATCTTGTGGAAAACATCACCATCATCTCTTTCCAAAACTTTTTTATACTCCAGGCAGAAACTTACAAAAAAACTTATTGCATTTTTCTTCAAGTCCTTGGTAAACACTAATCTACTAATCGTTATGCCTTTGGCTATTCTAGATATTTCATATAAGGGTGATTATATAATATCTGTTATTTTATAACTGGCTCATTTCACTTGGAAAATTGTTTTCAAGGTTCATCCATGTATATATATATTTGTTGTTGTTAAGTGCCTTCAAGTCGGTTCTGACCCATAGCGACCCTGTACAGGGTTTCCGAGGCTGTAAATCTTTACGGGAGCAGAAATCCTCATCTTTCTCCCGCGGAACGGCTGGTAGTTTCAAACTGCTGGCCTTAGGGTTCGCAGCCCGATTCGTAACCACTATGCTACCAACATATATATGGAGAGAGAGAGAGACTTCATTCTCTTTATGGTTGAGTAATATATCATTGTATGGATATAACATAGTTTTTGATGGACATTTATCTTTTGAAGGATCCAGGTAAGAGTAGAATTGTTTGAAAAATGGTAATGTTTAGTTTTTGAGGAATCACCAAACTTTTTCCACAGTAGCTGTACCATTTAAAATTCCCATCAAGAGTGCAAAAGTGTTCCAATTGTTCCACATCCTTACCAACACGTGTTATTTTCCAGTTTTTGAATAATAGTCTAAAGGGTAATTTGACTATAACTGAAGATATAAATTTAATTATAAATAGATATGTTGTTGTTGTTGTTGTTAAGTGCCGTCGAGTCGGTTCCGACCCATAGCGACCATGTACAGGGTTTCCGAGGGTGTAAATCCTTATGGGAGTAGAAAGCCTCATCTTTCTCCCGCGGAACGGCTGATAGTTTTGAACCGCTGACCTTAAAGTTCGCAGCCCGATTCGTAACCACTACGCTACATATGATTCAGTAAATTGTAAATCTTTTTAGAATTTCAAATTCCTTTTTTTAGGAGTTCATCTTAAGGAGATAAAAATACTAGCAAAGAGAAAAGGGTATAAATTGCTTTGCTATTTAAGAAACAGATTACGGACACTAAGGAATTGGTTAAGAATTAAAACAACAACAATGAAGATAAATATCTCTTGGTATGCTAGGTAAATCACACCAAATTAAATGAAAAAACTGGTAGCAACAGCATATATAATGATGTCTTAGTTCTGTGAGACAGTAGAGATAGATTGTTGTTGTTGTTAAGTGCCATCAAGTATGTTCTGACTCATAGCAACCTTGTAGAGGGTTTCCCAGGAGCAGCTGGTGAGCTTGAACCACAGACCTTGCAGCTCAAACCAACCTCACAGTCCTGCAATAGAGATAGATAGGTATTAGAAAAAGTATTAAAGAACATAACCAGCAAAAAGTATAATGCCTCAGTTCATGAACGTGTAAGAACTCTGAGCTCCGAAAACATGGCAGCAATATTACCAGGAAAACCGTACCTTTTTTCCAAATGATACAGTCCATGTAAGAGTTTTCACATTGCAACAGACTAGAATAGAATGTATACAAAATGTAAGCATGCAAACATAATCTGGTCTCCCATCCCCAGTAGTACTGTAATACTGTATGTCAGTTCTGTAGTACTAATGTCAGTTGTTAATAGAATAATATTACGTAGCACTGTGGTTCTGTAGGATAAGCACTGGACTGCTAACCACTAGGTCAGCAGTTCAAATCTACCAGCCACTCCATGGGAGAAAGATACAAGATTTGCAGCCTTGGAAACTCTATACAGTGTCACTATGAGTTGAAACCAACTCTGAGGTACTTAGCAACATCAACATTACCCTTGATGTTGATCTTGAATGAGTTTTTGTAAATTCTAAGTTTGTTTTGGGGCAGGAAGTTTGGCTCATTAAAGTGATTTTAACATGACTCCAAATAATAAAGGTAAAGTTCAATAAGAAATAGTTTCTGATTGATTCAGTTTTCAGTTGCCTTAGTAGTGGTATTTGGACAGTATACTAAATTTTGTTGACAAACAAAAAAATAATCTAGTGGAAAGAAAGACTGGTTTCAAAAATATTAAGTATGTAGAGTCTTTCAGGAAGTTACCATAGAAAAGAAAGAGACTTTGTTTTTTTTTAAATGTTTTTCACAGTGCTTTAAAAATTCTTAGGAAGGGCAACAGTGAATATAAAAGTCTGCATAATTGGAAAAGACAATCAGGTATAAAGACATTAGGATGATTCATCTTTTGGCAGAACATTTTAGAAGATGAAATACATTTGGTAACTTCCCAGGGAACATAAATGCTACTCTGTTAAATTTTAACTACCTTTCTCTAGATAGTATTTTTTCTAATGTGACCATAAGTTGATCTTTAGAAATGATCATATAACTTATTTTTATTTAATTTTTTTTTTCCTATTTACTTCCTGGTTTGGCAAACTAAAAGTGATTTGCCTAGGTACCTAGACATAGCCTATAATTTAGACTTTACCAAGGTGTTTAGGTATTTCTTGTATTTGTTTTATGCTTATGATATTTCTAAACATAAATTCTTATTTCACATATATCCTTGATTCTTCCTACTGACCTTATATGACAGGATTTAGTTGTTGTTATGGAATGTCTCATTTTAGGTGAGCAAATAGATGACTAAATTTAAAATTTGAAGAAAATTATTGATGAAAGACCAGCTCCAATGATGGTTAGCCCAAACACAAACTTCTTCTGTAAACATAATGCATGATGGCATTGATATCAAAGCTATTTGCTTTGCTTTTGAGCCTTAACTTTAGAAGCAGAAATAAATTTATACTCTGAGAATTCTGTTTCTTGGTCTGAAATGCTACAAGAAAAGAAAGAATTTAAAGGGCATTTAGTATTAGCTGTTTTGAGAGTAATAAGGTCTCCAATCTGATTTGATTTAAAAATATTTCTTTTGTATTAGGGAAACTAATTACCTGGCCACTAATTTAGACGACATGACTAATGATAAAATACATAAAATCTTATGTTTGAGATGATTTATGCAGGGCATTTAAGAATTCTGATCCTATTGTGAGAGTAATTACCGTCATAGGTAATTGAAACTAATTGCAATTTCAAGTATAAAAATCTTCCTGGGAGGACCAGATGTAAAACAAGGGAGTGTGTATATGAAGCTTCTAAATCAGAAGAAAATAGTGAAATATTGAGGGTGAGTAAAAAAACTATCTTCACTCCGCTGATATTAAAATGTCTGTCCATGTCCATGGTTGATGACAACCTTGAGCTTATGAGTGACAGTGGATTATGTGACAAATCATTTGCAAATCAGCTATGATTCTGTCTATGAAGTAACCCATGGCCGACTTGGGTTTCAAAAAGTTTGTATGAGTTGGGTGCCAAAACAACTCAGAAGGGATTAAACTGAAGCATTTGTAAATCTGCAAACAAAATTTGGACTGACACGCAAAGGTAAAAGTATCTTTTAAAAATCATACTGGTGAGGAGACAAGGATTCATCTCTACAAGCTTGAGAGTAAATGGCAGAGTATGGAATGGGAACATCCTCAATCACCACCCAAGACAAAGTTCAAAAGTCAACCATCAGCTGGAAAGTTGATACTTGAAGTTTTCTGGAAATCTCAAGGGCTACTATTGGAACTGAGTCCAGGTGTAGTACTGTGGGTTAATGTGCTGGAGTGCAAAGTTGCTTCAATTGACAAGGTCAGTGGTTCAAGCTCACCAGCTGGTCCTCGAACCCATATACAGGGTTGCTGTGGGTTGGAACAACTCGATGGAACTTAACAACAACAACAAATATTGGAACAGTATCAGGAAAAATGTTCAGCAATCAACAGAGCTCCTTTCAGTGCTCACTGAAAAACTGAAGCCTCAACTTCTTGTGAAGTCCTGGTGTGGTGCTGTGGGCTAATGCATCAGACTGCAAATTCATTTGAACTGCAAGGTTGGTGGTTCAAGCTCACCAGATGCTCCTTGGAAACCCTATACAGGGTCGCTATGGGTCAGAATCAACTCGACGGTACTTCACCAACAACAAATTTCTTCTAGAGGATTGCTATCTAAGGACTTTGTGATGTTTCATGAAAATGGACATCCCTACACCTCTGCCAACACTGTTGACACTCTGCAAAGTTTGTTTTGAGGTGTTCATGCATCCTCAAAATAGTCCTGATCTTGTTTTCACCTGTTTGATCCCCTGAAAGCAGCCTTTCGAGGATGAAGATTCACCTCTGATAAAGAAGTGAAGACAGCAGTGTATTTGTGGCCCCCAGCTCAGCCTAAAACATTTTTTAATAAGGGAATACAAAAGCTTGTTGACTGATGGACAAAGTGTATTGAAAAGCAAGGAGATTATGTTGAAAAGTGATATATCTGACTTTTCTAAAAGTTGGTTAAACTAAATTCTAGTGCAGATAATTTTTGACTCAACCTCAAGTATTTTTCATAATTTCGTCCTATTTCTTGCATAAGGTATCTGTTTCATGCCAGTTGTTGTATAAGGGTTTGTAGGAGCAGCTGGTGGGTTTGAATTGCCTACCTTGAGGTTCACAACAACCTTGTTGTCCAGTGATTATCCTACAGCACCACACCAGAACTCCTTTATTCCAGTAGGAAAATGAAAATTGAAAAAAAAAAAAAAATTCCCATATTATGACAACAAAAAATCCAATAGTATTATTAAAAATTATGAGTCATTACAAAGGATAAGTGGAGTTACGACAAAATCAAAGAAACCTTTATGAAATAAACTTTCAAAATGTGAAGCTATTTTTTCTCGACATACATATCCAATATCTAGTTGTACACACTCCTCTAAATGTGATGTTTCCATCTCTCTAGTCTTTCCTGAAGAATTCTGCATGCTTTGATTTACATTTTAGGTGGTGGTGGGGAGAGTGCTGGAATAGAAAAAACAAAACATAACTACTACCCCTTTTGCTTTTGTCAATTACGTAATTGCAATAATGTGCTGACCAATCTACAAATGAAATAGCAAGTCAATTAAAAAATGAAAGGTAAATGGGAACCAACTAGGCAAAGTAGTTGTTGTTAGAAAGATGAAAATTCCAAGCCACAATTGATTATTCTCTTAATTGATAAACAGAGACTCTTCCTGCTTCCCATTCAGTGCATTTTTCTTCTTGAATTCTGATTTTCTAAAGTTAGGGTTAAAACCATAGCTAACTCTTTCTTTGTATTTGCCTGGTGTATTTGCTTTTTATCCTTTGACTGTTAGCTTTGTATCAACTGTATATCTTTTAGTCAGTATATAGTGGATATTTGTCCCATAAAGTCTCTTATTAAGAGACAGTTTACTGTATCTCTAGGCAAATAATTTGTTCATTCAATGTTTGCTTGCTACCTGCAAAAAAAAAAAAAAAATTGCTAACTAGGGTACTTATGAAAATACCTCATAGGTAGGGAGGGCACAGTTGGCAAATAAACATAGAATGCAATTATTAATTGTGTCAAAAATAAGGTAACCTCATTTATTTTATGCCAGGTACAATTATAATTGGTTAGTAATTTTATATTTTGTTTTCTTCTTGCATGTTATGGGTGCTGTTACTAGCTACTATTGAGTTAGTCCCTGAGTCACATTTTCAGCATTCTATGATTAGTTGTGGATTGGTTTATGTGATCCATAGGGTTGTCACTGGTTTATGTTCAGAAGTAGATCACCAGGCCTTTCTTCCTATTCTATCTTCATCTGGAAGCTCTGCTAAGACCTGTTTAGCATCACAGCAACAGGCTATCCTGTACTGACAGTTAAGTGGTGGTTGCTCATGAGGTTTATTGAATGGGAATTATATCCATGTCATCCTATGGAAGGTGAAAATTCTACCACTAAATCAGCACTGCACCTTCTTTGAACTTTATTTGTTGATATTTTCTTTCCTTTGCCATATTGCTTCTCTTGTAATTTGTAAGCTGTATAGCCTGTTTTATCTCCATCTGTAGTTCTGGTTAAGATAGTTGAGACTATACTTAAGACTATTGTTGTTGTTAAGTACAATAACGTTGGTTCTGATTCATAAGGACCCTGTATAGGGTTTTGAGGAGCATCTGGTGAGTTTGAACTGCTGACCTTGCAGTTCAAACAGACCTTGTGGTCGAGTGTTTATCCTACAATGCCTCACCAGGATTCTGTTCAATTATCAAAGGCAGTATTGTCCAATTCGTCTGTAAGTACGGTAAGGGAGTTAGCATGCCTAAATTCCTCCCAACTTTCTCGCATTGGTTTCAGATTATTTACTGGTTTATTTTCATTAGATTATCATTGTGTATTTTCATCTCTGTGGTGCTGTAGGATAAGAACTGGACCACAAGGTCTGTTTGAACTGTAAGGTCAGCAGTTCAAACTCAGCAGCTCCTCCTCAGAAACCCTATACAGGGTCGCTATGAGTTGGAACTGACTTGAAAGCAATTAACAACAACAATATTACTGCCATTGATTTACTCTTAGTCTCTATTATTCAAATCAATTCAAACTTTGCCACTCATCCACTGATTTTATGTTTTCTTTATGAATGAATTTATATTTTTATTCTTTCTCTTTATACTTCTCCAGGGAAGTATTTAAATCAGATGGGTGATATAGTTTCCTGAAGTCATGAATATTCAAGAATCCTTAATTTTAATGGAGAATCCAGGTCACAGAGATCCCCATTTGAGATATCCTTTCTGTTTGATGTGGTAGCATGCTAGTTTATCTTCCTTGGGTTGAAATGTAAGAACAAGTGGTTGCAGGTTTCTAAGGACATCTTGGATTTTATACAACCTCTATCTCTCATTCCTTTTTAATTAGATGGAACTAGGTGTAGTTTGTTGGGAGTCCCTTTGTTTACTTCCCACAACAATATATAACTTTTTTAAGAATGGCAGCATTGAGGCTGCCCATGTTTCATTTCTTCACATTGTTGTTGTTGTTAAGTGCCGTCGAGTCAATTCTGACCCATTGCAACCCTGTATAGGGTTTCCAAGGAGCAGCTGGTGAGCTTGAACCACCGACCTTGCAGTTCAAACGGTTTTGCAGTCTGACGAATTAACCCACAGCGCCACACGAGGTCTTCACATTGGTGCCATGTTATTGTTGTTAAGTGCCATCAAGTTAATTCCAACTCATAGCAACCCTATATAGGGTTTCTGAAGAGCAGCTGGTGAGTTTGAACCGCCAAACTTGTGGTTCAAACTGACCTTGCAGTCCAGCACATTATTCCACAGCACTGCACCTTGGTGCCATATCTACTGGTCATTTCTCAATGTTTATGATCCTGCATATCATTGGCAACCTTTTCTCAATTGCCTCTGTGAGTAGGTTCACTACAACCTTACATTTCTCTGGTTCAAAATAGTACTATTTAGTAATTTTGGAATTTATGTATATCTTCTAATTTTTACAATTTAATTTCAATTTCTTTTCAAATTCTTTGAAATGGGAAAAAAAAAAACAAAAACAACAATGAAAGGAACTGAGTCTCACATTAAAAAGTTTGCTTTTACCCTTCAGACAGTGGGGAAAAAAAATTGTGCACAAGTAAATGAAAAGCTATCTAGCAGATGTTTTTTGCAGGATATACAAAAGAGGGGGTGGTCTCCTATCACGTACGTATGTAAGGCAATTCTAAGTTTCAATATCAGGAGTCAGGGGTCTCTGATTAAAGGAAGGAATGGACTGAGGGAGGAATGGAAGTTCTGGCAATTTTTCAAAAGGATGTTTTGGATCCCCACCCAATTCCATTTTTCAGCTTGCTAGAAATCAGCTCTTTAAAAAGACTCCTCACAGCTGCTACTTTGCCTAGATATCTGCTGACCAAGCAACTCCCTGAGTTAAACTATGTTTGTAGCATCCTGAGCACCTTGAATTAGGACTCTGAGGTTTTCAACCTCATTGAGATGGAATCTTAAGGTATTAGGGCAGGAGACTTAGAGTTTCACTAAACATAAAAGCCCAACAAGTCAGAGAAAGAAAAGTGTCAACATCCCAGATAGAGTCTTTTCTATTTTTTGCATTTTAGACATGGTACATTCCAGGTTACTACCTGATGTGGTATTGTGGGTTAATGCTCTGTACTGCAAAGTCAGTTTGAACCACAAAGTCAGCAGTTTGAGCTCACCAGTGGTTCCTCTGAAACCCTATACAGAGTCGCTATGGGTCAGAACCGACTCAATAGCATTTAACCACCACAACCACCACCACCACCACCACCACTAGGGAGACCTGGTGTGGCGCTGTAGGGTAAGCACTAGACTGCAAGTTTGGTTTTAATGACAAGATCAGTAATTTCAATCACACCAGTCACTCCTCTGAAACCCTACACAGGGTCATTATGAGTTGGAACCAAGTCCATGGCACCTGATAACAACACCACCACCATTAGGAAGGAAGCTATGGTCTGTCTCCTTCTGTAAATGTGAAGCAAAGAGGAGGCACTACAGAGATGTAATCCCAGTCCATAGTGTCAGCATCACTTGAGAATTTGTTAAAACCCCACACCTCCTGAATCAGAAACTCTGTGGGTGGTGCCCATAAGCCCTGTAGGAGATGCCAATGTACATTGAAGTTCAATCACCAGGGATCTACAGTGAAATATAAAGAACCTCCTTCCATTAAGAGCAGGCAAATCCAACTCAGTTGCTGTCAAATCGACCCCAACTCATGATGTCATTATGTGTGTCAGAGTAGAACTGTGCTTCATAGCACGTGTGTCTTTTTTTATTATTATTATTATACACACATTTTATTACTGAGTGAAGAATTATAGAACAGTCACAGGTTTTAAAATCATACACTTGGTTTCATACCAATGATTGCAGTCCTTTCAATATAACAGCAATCTATCCTACTTCACCCCTGGGATTTTTGTTTCCATTCCTCTTTCTGCCAACCTCAAGGTCAACAATTTGAAACTACCAGCTGTACCTCAGGAGAAAGATGAGGCATTCTGCTCCTGTAAAGATTTACAGCCTCAGAAACCCTGTGCAGGATCACTATGAGTCAGAACCGACTCCTGGTACTTAACAATAACAACAACATCATTCCTCTTTCCTTTCCAACCCTTCTGAATTTTTTTCTTAGGTAAATGCTGACCTTTTGATCTTGAGTAGTTAACTATTCTATGGTGTGCGTACATCACCAGATTTGTTATTATAAATATATAGTTTGACTGAAATTGGAGCCACAAGGATAAGTACAGTTCCAGACATAAAGGGTGATGGAGGGTTGTAGTGACTGCATTTCACTAGTCTCTATCTGACCAATAAATCTAGTCTTTTTTTATGATTTTGAGTTTTGTTCCACATTTTCTTCTACTCTATGCAGGAAAATCTAATGTTATCGCTTTCAGAGAAGTTGATGCTGGTAGTAGGAGAGCATTTAGTTCTTCTGGTCTCAGGGTCATGGAGACTGATGTCCATGTGGTCCATTTATCTACTGAACTCATTGTTTCCAAGTATCTTTAATTTTTATTGCTCTACTGGACAGGAAAAGTCTAATAGTTGCACCTTAGATGGCTGTTCATAAATTAAAAAAACAAACAAACAATTTTTAAGCTTTTATTGTGAATTGAGTGATAGTTTGTTTACATGGGAGAACACCAATTTTGTACTCATCCTATCATATTTTGTTTCATTGCAATGATTACAATCCCCTTCATGCATCATCAAAGAGCTTTGGTAGCATAGTCAGGCTGCCAATTTCACAGTCTGCAGTTTGAAACTACCAGCTGTTCTGTGGGAGAAAGATGAGGCTTTCTGTTCCCATAAAGATTTACAGCCTCAGAAACCCTATACAGAGTCGCTATGAGTCAGTACTGACTCACCATCATGGCACACAACAATCGCCATCACCAGCCATCATGCAATATCATTTAACAGTATTTGCTTCTATTCCCTCTGTTTTTATTTTTATTTATTTATTTATTTTGTGTGTGTGATGTACACAAAAACATTCAGAAATATATAATCATTTAAAAAACCAAAGGATGCATTCTGCAAGCCTGCTTCCTGGCCGTCAGCACATGGTCTTTCTCTTTCTATGAGTCTAGAGTCCTCAGTTGATCTCTCTCTCTATGTCACCATCTCTGCCTCCATCTCTGGTGTCGCTGCTTCTCTAGTTAGGGCCCCACATTCTGCTTGTGCTCTTCTCCCCTGGTGGTCCTAGGGTCCTTTGTTCCTGGACTGTAAGATTAACTACTCCCCCCTTTATGCTACAAAACTTCTATCTTTACAGTTGTAACAATTGCAATGAGTCGTGATAACAATTACTCACTATTGAATCAAAAGAATCCTATCCCCATCTTGTTTCACCAGACCCATTTCGACAAGATGAAAACTATTCAGTGGGGATTCTACCTTCCCCCCCACACTCTGAAACTAAATTCCCTCTTGAAAACTTTTAAGCCAGCCACTTTGCGCCTTTATAGTCCCTCCTCCTCATCATAAACATTTAAGATCTGGGTCACTACTTATCATAGTAGGAGGTAGAACATTGTCTTTGTGGACTGTGCTATGCCAATTGACCGTGGTGTCTCCTGAGTCTATGTTCTTGAGCCCCCAGGTCAAACAATTCATTCTTTCAAGGTGTTTGGTGAAATCTAAGAAGTTTTCATATTTTTGCCACCTGTATGCTCTACCACATTCATGGATATATTTGCAGCATATGTTAATATTCACATACAAATAACTTCTGTCAAATCTTTATGTATTTGTGGGCATACTCCCACTCTCCTTCCCACATGCATTCAGCCTGTGTTTTTATCCATGAATCTACCTGTGTGTGCGGTTGTTGTTAAGTGCCATTGAGTTGGTTCCAACACGTAGTAACCCTGCGTTGGTTTCTAAGGCGTGATTGGTGAGGTTGAACCAACAACATTGTGGTTCAAACTGACCTTGTAGTCCAGTGCTTTGTCCCACCTGTAGAACACTGTTGTTGCAGGGTTGTATATATAACAGGATTTACCTCTGTTCCCTTTAACTCTTGCACTCCTCCCTTGTCTTCTACTGCTCTTATTATTCTTCTATATAACTCCCTCTTCAGGAGCTCTGGTAGTGTAGTGGATTACTAGTTGGGCTGCTAACCACAAAGTCAGCAGTTCAAATCTACCAGCTATTCCTTGGGAGAAAGAACAGAGTGAGTCTTTGTTTTCCCATAGAGATTTACAGCCTCGGAAACTCTATAGCCGGTTGCTCTGAGTTGAAACTACCACCACCTCGCTTTTATTGTATATTGCCTTCCCCATCACCTAAACCCGACTCGATGGCACTTAACAACAACAACATCACCTAAAGTAATACTCTCTGGTCATCCAAAGTCTGCCCTCTGGTAGCATTGTAGGAGAATTACTGGGCTACTAAACAAAACAATGACAGAGCCCACAAGCTGTTTCACAGGAGAAAGATGAGACTTTCTGTTCCCATAAAAATTTACAGCTTCAGAAACCCAAGGCAAGATCACTATGAATTTGGGCTGACTTGACAACACTTAACAAGTCTCTAGCCAGTGAACTACCCTCACGTGCCTCTTACCTATAGTAATAATCAAAGAATGTTTCTTCTTGTGTGAAAATTTTTTCTTAACTTTTTATAATAGTGGTCTAATAAAATATTTGTCCTTTGTGACTGACTAATTTCACTCAGCATAATGTGTCCTTCAGGTTCATTCTTGTTATGAGGTGTTTCACAACTTCATCATTATTCTTCAATGTTTCCTAGTGTTTCTTGTGTGTATGTACTACCAAAATTTGTTAATATAGTCTTCCATTGATGGACATGTAGATTTTCTCCATTTTTTTTGCTGTTGTGAATAGAGTTTTGATGAACATGAGTCTGTGTACATATATTCGTTTCACAACTCTTACGTCTCTTAGTTACACATCAAGTAGGGAGCGTTGTTGTTGTTGTTAAGTGCCGTCAAGTCGTTTCCGACCCATAGCGACCCTGTACAGGATTTCTGAGGTTGTAAATCTTTATGGGAGCAGAAAGCCTCATCTTTCTCCCGCGGAATGGCTGGTAGTCTCGAACTGCTGACCTTAAGGTTCGCAGCCCGATTTGTAACCAGTATACTACCAGAGCTCCTTTGGTAGGGAATAGTAGGGTCATATGATATTTCTATTCCCAACTTGTTGAGGAAGTGCCATATAGTTTTCGACAGACCATTTTATAGTCTCACCAGCAGTATATGAGAGTTTCAGTCTCTCCACATTCTAGCCAATGTTTGTTATTCTAAATTTTTTTTTTTTTTAATTTTGCTACTAATGCTGGTGTGAGATTATATCTCATTGTTGTTTTGATTTGCATCTCTTTATAGCTAATGATTGTGAGCATTTTGTCATATGTTTGTTGATTACCTAAATGCCTTTTTTGGTGAACTGTCTGTCATGTCCTCTGCCCATTTTGTAATTAGATTGTTTGTGTTTTTGTTGCTGAGGTGTTGAAGCGATCTATAAATTTTAGAGATTGGTTCCTTGTCTGATATATCATTGCCCCAAATTATTTTCCAGTGTGCTTGTTTTCTTTTTACTCTTTTGGCAAAATATTTTCATGTACTTTAAATTTAGGAGGTCCCAGTTGACTAGCTTGCCTTCTGTTATTTGTGTGTTTTCTGGTATGTTTGATAGTGTATTTATGCCATTTATCAACCCCCTAAGTTTGTCCCTATTTTTTTTTATTTATGATCTTTATAGTTCTAGGCTTTATAATTAAATCTTCTTTACAATTAAGTTTGTGTTTATATATGGTTTGAGAAATGGGTCTTGTTTCGCTTTTGTATAAAGCTCCATAGTGTTTCCAGTGGCTTATTTTTTTAAAGTAAATGATCAGGTCTTTCTTCTTAGCAACTCTGAGTGGACTTGAACCTCCAAGTACATTAACTGTTTGCACCACTCAAGGATATTAGATTTAGATACATTTTTAAATGAGTCATTTCTAGGGCTCATGGCAGATCCAATGTGTACCCACACACCTCCATTTCATTGATAGAGATGAAATCTGATTAAAAATGAGCTTTGAAGTTTGTGTTAAAGGAAGCTGCTGATTACAGCACACAGGGATACAACGAGCTCAGACACCCTGTACTTGGCTGTTTTCTTCTACCATTTTCTGTACTCCACTTTGAACTTTTTGTATTCCAATTTGGACTCACTACCTTCTAATGGCTGCCTCAGGTTTGAGGAAGGCTGGAATGTTCCTAGAACTCTCCTTTGTGAGTGTAGTTACTTTACCAAGTTGTCTGAGTCAGTGGTCCATATTATAGCTCTACCTGCTTGAGTGATCTGGCTTATGACTTCCAAAGTATGCCAAGAGTCAATCCTGCATCAGCCTAATATTTTCTGCCTTCTTTTGTTTTGACATTTTTATATAAGAGTTGAGGTAAAGCAGAAAAGACTTGATAATAAAACTTATCCATTCTCCATGTGTGATTTCCTTAGATTTGGTTTATTTCTTAAACTTGTGCCAAAAAACTCATTAGCAGCCCAGATAAGAGGCCACTTATGGCAGATACATGTCAGGAATCATATATATGTGATAGCACCATAAATTTGATTAGAAAGTTAGACACAGTTAGCAGCCATATCTCACATTTGGGAGAAAGGAAGTTAAAAGGGAAATTTAATAGGAAACAATGTGGATATTAGTTCTGTGTCATTCTCAGTCATATATTAGATGTTGATGCTCAGAGGTTCTAGCAAATGAGGGAGAGAATTTGATAAGCAGAGTTTAAGGAACGTCTTCTGATGAAATAGAGTGTTATTTAACTTCATTCCACTCTCAGTAAAAGGTACATCATCTTGATGTGTTGTTTCTTATTCTCACATGATAAACTCCTAGACAGCAACAGTCAGCAATTCCTGTAGATTTAGAACCCTAGAAGGAATGTATTTAAATGAATTTTCTTAAATTAGAAATGAATTCTATGCACTATTGAGTAAAAGAAATCTAGGGAGAGTAGTGTTTGCGGAGGTTTGGGGAGTTAGAGCTGGGTCTGGGGCACAGAGAACGATGCTAGAGGGATCTGAGAGAGTTCCAAAGGACAAATTCAGAATTAAAGTAAAAAAGACTTTAGGTCAGTTGACCACGAGGTCAACTGGGGTGGTTGGGAATAAAGACAGGCATGTAGATGCAGTCAGTGGGTTTGGAAAGACTCAAAAAACAAACAGACTCAAAAAACCCAAAAACAAACTCACTGCCACTGGGTCAATTCCAACTCATACTGATCCAACAGCAACACTGTAGAATAGAGTTGAATTGCTCCATAGGGCTTCTGAGGCTGTAAATCTTTATAGGAGCAGACAGCCTCATTTTTCTCCTGCAGAATGACTGATGGATTGAAACCACCATCCTTTTGTTTAACAGCCTAATACTTAACCCACCATAGCACCAGGTCTCCTTGGAGTTGGGAAACAGGGTGGGAAAAGAAGCACTAGATAATGGACCATAGTAACTTTTTTTTTTTTTTTTGCTAACAAAATGTTTGCCATTTCAACATTTTTTTGCATGTGCAGTTCCATGGCATTAATTAAATTTACAATGTTGTGCAACTACCATTTCTAAAAACGTCCATCACCCTTAACAGAAGCTCCACCCCACTGCTACCTATAGTGACCCTATAGGACAGAGTAGAACTATAAATCTTCATAGAAGCAGAGAGCCTCATTTTTTTCCTGTGGAGTGACTGGTGGGTTTGAACCACCAATCTTTTGGTTAGCCATCCATTGTGTAACCCACTGTGCTCCTTTTGGTCTCTATGCATTTGCCTACTCTAGATAGTTCACATAAGTAGTATCATACAATATTTATTCTTTTGTGACTGACTTACTTCACAAAGTATAATGTTTTCATGGTTTATCCATGTTAGATGAATGTAGCCCTGATAAATACTGCAGCGACTATATATCTAGGGTAGCAAAGGAACTGTGAAAAGTACTCAAGGAATTCAGATAGACATTTAGGTTAGATAGTTATTCAGTGGGCACAAATGTAAATTAATATGTGAGGCCCTGAGGAGGTGAAGAATTTCAGATCTGGTTTATTTGACTCAGGTTCTGTTCCAAATTCTAGGCTCTGGTGTACAACAGAGGGCTTTGCCTGCAAATGTCCTCAATACATTTTTGATGTTGATGACAATTTTGACCTTTTTAAGACTTCAAATTTGAATGTGTGACAATACGCTGTTAGAATGTCCCTTAAAAATAAACTTGAATAAACATACTAGAATCTGAAAATGGAAAATGGACATTGAGAAAGAGACTTAGAAATAGCCTGACGCCTGACATTATGAAAGAGGCTTTGTGAATTAAAAGCAGATTTTGGAGGAGAAAGATAAGCAAATTTTCTAACTCTTTGAAGAAAATGGTTCAACATTTTTCTTAAAACCAGAACTGTTTCTTGTGGTTCCCCTGATCTAATTTACATTTATCAGGATATACTATTTATTTTTCAATGAGACGGTATCATTGTCTTCAAAATAGCTGGGTTAAATAATAGCGTATCATATTCTGTTGTTCTTTGTAGAAATTTTGAAGCCCAGAAAGTGTTACCTGCTCTCTTTTCAACAGTTCCAAATGAGTAACCAACTTCCTCCATACATGTCTACCTAAAACATCTCTCAAACTTAACTTGTCCCAAACTAATCAGCTAACCAGTTGAGGTCAAGTCAGTTCCATTGGGTTTTCAGTGGCTGACTTATTGAGCAGGAGATTGCCAAGTAGTTTACCTTGTTGTTGTTGTCAGTTCTGACTCTTAGTGACCCTGTACAGGGTTTCCATGGAGCAGCTGGTAGGTTTGAACCACCAACCATGTGGTTAGTTGCTGAGTGCTGATCGTACAGCGCCACACCAGGACAACCTCCAACCTTGAGGCTGGCAGCAGAGCACATTCATCATTTGCACCACCCAGGGACTGCACAGTCATCTCTCACCAAAGTTAAAAAAATAACCTCCTAAATAGTCTCCTTGTTTTGTGTCCCCATAGCCTATTGTCCCCATAGCAGCTAGTGTGAGCCTTTTGAAAGAGACTAAGGTTTCAGTATGACCAAGAGTAACAGGGGCTGAGAATGCAGAGGAGTTTGTTTAATATGGAAGAGAGGTTTTAGAAAGTAAAGGTTTAGACGTAGGAACAGGAATGAAACTCCTTTATATTTAGCAATGGGCCTTAGCTTTTATTAAGACTCTGTTTCCCAGACTTGTCCACACAACTCTTATTTGCTCAGTGCCTATTAACCTCTTACCGAAATAGTGTTGTGCAGATGACAGTTTGGGAAACATTGACAGACTACTCAAGGGTAGTAGAGATGTGAAGCATTCTGCAGTGGAAATGGTGCCAAGTCAAGGCACCCTCAACTCTTAAAATGATCTGAAGAGCAGTGTTTGGACAAAGATGAGCCAGATTCATGGCATTTGGGAAGCCACCCAGTGAATTGGGCTGTTTTCCATGACCACTTTGTCTTTTCCCTCAGCAAAGCTTAAAACTTTGTGAAACCAGGGATGTTCAGAAGATTTTTGCTTTTCTGAATTTGGGTTATTTTTGAGCATATTAATAGATGATAAATAAATACTTGTTTCTACTGAAGTAGTCAATGAGCAGAAAGATTATTACATAACTTATTTTTGTTTTGTACCTTTGTTGGAAATTTATTTTCCATTTAAGTTTTTGAGTTAATGTTAAATACCTAAGTATTTCGTATTTAATTATAAATTTTGAATAATAATTTGTACTTACACCTTTCAATACCTCACATATGTACATAATTTCTCTCTAGTAGTTTTGACAGGATAATTTTAGAGAAAGGGAACTTAAAAGAATATTTGATATTTCTCATTGAAATAGATCTAATTGTTGGAAATAAATGCAATAAGAACAGATGTAAACACTATAAAGAAAAAGTCATAGAGAATATATATTGTTGTTGTTGTTAGGTGCTATTGAGATAGGACCTAGTCATAGTGACCCCATGTACAACACAACAAAACACTGCCCGAACCTGGGCCAACCTCACTACTGTTGCCACACTTGAGTCCATTGAT
>NW_006408554.1:9359503-9362146 GCF_000296735.1 Chrysochloris asiatica | reverse complement strand
ATCTTTGCTCTTCAACACTTTAAAACATCTTGTGCAGCAGATTTGCCTAATGCAATAAGTTGTGTTGGTAATTAATTCATTTAAAAGTGGTGGTATTTCCTTAAAGTCAAATTCTAAAAGATTAATTAAATCTACAAATTGATGTATCTCTGACCCCAAAATATTATTCAGAAATTACCATTGATATGTTAAAGATTAGCTCAGACAATACAATAAATATGGTTGTATGTATAGAAGATAATATGTGAACATAATGATAATAGAGATATGCAGAACTTACTATTATTAGAAAAGATATGCAAATATGATTTATAGTATATATAATTACATAAAAGGTCAAGAGACAGATGTGCATATATATTTGACTTATAAAAGTCAAATGTGAATCATTATATTATTCAAATGTGTTACATAAAAGCAAAAATATAGATTAGTTGGAAATTATATCTTTTGAACCCAACAAAATGATGAATTATACTTGCATTAATATATTTTAATTTTAATATATTTTATTATGCATATATTTACAGTGCCTTATGAGGGTACTTGCTGTTAGCTAAATATAAGGGGGAAGAAGAGAAGACATTGATAGAAACTTACGGTCTCTTTGGCTTGTTTGAAATATATACCATCATCTGTATCTTCATCTTTATAATCATAAAAGTAGACCAGCACTATCAAATTGAAGTAGTCAGGGTTTATATTATTACCCTTTAAATCACACTTTGTTGTTGTTCTTAAATTCCATAGAGTTGGTTCCAACTCATAGTGATCCTATCTAGTGTTTCCGAATTGTCCATCTTTGTGGGAGCACAAAGCCTCATCTTTCTGCCACCTGGCAGCTGGTGAGCTCCAACTGTTGACTTTATGATTCTCAGCCCAGTGCTTACCCTACACAGCCACATTTTGGATGGTGGTGGTGGTGGTGGTTGTGGTGGGCTGTGGAGTCAATTCCAACTCACAGCAACCCTGTATAGTGTTTCTGAGGCTGTAAATCTTTACGGGAACAGAGTCTCATCTTTCTCCCACAGAATGGTTGGTAGTTTTGAACTGATGACCTTGAGGTTAGCAACCCAACTTTTAGCCACTATGCTACCAGAGCTCCTTGAGCCACACTAGAGGGAGGTGAAACTCAGCAATAAATGTCATGAATAGAAGAATAAAAGAGAGCTCTGCTAATCTTGCTTTTTTTTGTTGTTGTCGTTGTTTTGTTTGTTATTTCTAAAAACCATTTAGTCAGTTTCAACTCATAGTGACCCTACGTATGGTTTCCAAGGAGCAGCTGGTGGGTTTCAACTGCCGACCTTGCAGTTAGCATTCCAGTGCTTACCCTTTGCAGCACATCGTGTTAGAAAAAAACAAATGCACTTTTAAAAAATGACTTTGTTAAACTTTTATTTCTACTTTGAAGATAAGTGTTTGAGTTTACAGTCTAGAAGTTCATAGTACCATCACCAAAATGAAGTAGTTCATATTGTATGACTCAGCATTGTTAGAAGGTTCAATAATCATTTTCACTTGTTTAGGCTTCAAGGAGACACCCTGGCAGGAAGAGCAGAAGAGACATCACAGATAATTCACTCTCCAGATGAAATAATGCCAGATTCTTTGGGTAAGTTTTAAATCCTAAAATACTCATTGTAGTTTTAATAGCATTTGACAATTAAATGAAAAGCAAAAATCAAACTGATCAAGAAATCTTCTCCTGGCCCAAATCAACCATATATGCTAGTCACACATCCACTCTGAACATACTTCTTCATGTTGCATCCTGAGGTTAAGGTCATCAGAGACAATCAAGCAAGAAGAATGGATGTTAAGAAGAAGTCTCTTATTGCCTACACCTGCGTATAGTATAAACAGATCCTGTATATGTTGCCCACACCTAAATGATGTCGCAAATCCCAGCTTATTTTTAGAGCGCTACATGGCCTGCTGGATCTCCACAAATTGGAACTTGATACCTGTAGATTCCCTATTCATGATTCTCACATCATAGGATCCTTTCAGTCTTTCCCAACTTGGACTCACAGCAACCAAGCTCTCTACAGAAGAAAGATGAGCCAGTTTGCTCCCATGAAGATTGACTGCCTCAGAAATCCGATGGAGCAGTAGGGTTGCTGTGAGTTGGAACTGACTAGATGGCAGTGAGTGAGTGATCATTGACAAATTTAAAGACTTAATTTCCCTAATATAATTAAAAAAATAAAAGCTCAATCAATCATTCACTTATATCTTGAAAATGAAGTATACTTATAAAAAGTTGCTCTGAAGTTTCCATGTTGTTAGTGGTACATGGCTCAACTGTCATTATCAATGTCAAAGGTTTATAATGAGAATACACTATGTCAGCAGTACTACAATAGAATAGTTGTAATTACGTTCCAACTCAGAGCAACTTATTTTGTACATATTGGTTCACCAATTATTATTAATATGCAATGTACTCACATCACTTGAAAAAACAACAACACAACATTTGTATCTCTTCAAGCATAAAACCAAAGCTTTGTTATTATGATGTCACTTATATCCCTTGTTGTTGTTAAGTGCCATCGAGTCGGTACCAACACATAGCGACCTTATGCACAGCAGAAGGAAACATCGCCCCATCCTCACTATGGTTGCCATGCTTGAGTCCAT
>NW_006408554.1:9357542-9358178 GCF_000296735.1 Chrysochloris asiatica | reverse complement strand
TTTCAATTTTTATTCCATCAATTCCTGGTGCCTTGTTCTTTGTCAATTCCTTCAATGCACCTTAGAATTCCTCCTTCAGTATCATTGGCTCTTGATCATATTCTACTGTCCTGCCACTGGAATTGAACAATTTAGCAGGACTCATTCCATAGTGGTTACGAATTGGGCTGCAAATCTCATGGCCAGCAGTTCGAAACTACCAGCTATTTCACAGGAGAAAGATGAGACTTTCTGCTCCCATAAAGATTTATAGCCTTGGAAACTCTGTACAGGGTTGCTATGAGTCGGAATCAACTCCACGGCACATAAAAACAACAATTATTCAACTTAATAGCTTTCAGTATGATCAATTATGTGAATTCTCCACTATTCTGGCAGAAGGAGCTGAAGAAGCATTTCCATATTATACATCTCACTACAAATGGCATGTATAACCTGGAAGCTCTCAACACAAACAACAGAATATATAGCCATCAAAAGTTATTAGTACTTTCCCTTTATAAATGCTCATTTTTGTTAGGAAAAAAATCAGAACTGAAGAAATGTTCAAGTAAATTCCATGGGATAAAAGTTCGTAGAAAACTATCTTATTCAACATTGTTTTGAAAATGTGTTTTGCAACATGCCTGGAATCTA
>NW_006408554.1:9347993-9353369 GCF_000296735.1 Chrysochloris asiatica | reverse complement strand
CTCGGAAGTAGTTTGTCACTCTTTCTTCCTAGTTTGTCTTTGTTTTGTAGCTCATCTGAAACCTGTCCACCATGGGTGACCCTGCTGGTTATTCAAAACACCAGTGGCATAGCCCTCAGAATCACAGCAACTCAAACCACCACAGCACGACAGACAGACGAGTGGTGGCTGTTTGGTGTCTTTCTAGCACATTCATAAATACATAATCAGACTAGATTGGCAGCCTTATTTTAAAAGTTTAAACTACTTACAGAGAGCACATGACTGCTAACTGCAACTTACTGAAAGGAACTTGAAAAACCATTTACAAAAACCGTTGTCATCAAGTCAGTTCTGACTCATAGTGACCCCACGTGTATCATTGTAGAATCGGGTTCCGTGGGGTTTTCAGTGTCTGCTGTTTTGGAAGTAACTCACCAGGGCTTTCTTCCAAGGTACCTCTGGTGCTTTGAACATCTGAACATCTGAACTAGGCAAGTTCATTAACTGTTTATACCACTTAGGGTTTCCCATTTATAATACAGAATTTTTATTTAGGAAAAAATTAACCAGATCCACTAGAATATTTATATATTTTGCCTTATATATGGAAATTATTTGCTTTGTAATGTAGAATGTTGTTGTTACTAAGTGTCATCATATCAGTTCTGAATCATAGCAAATCTGTGTAGAGTTTGCAAGGAAAGACTGGTGGATTTGAACTTCCAACCTTGCTGTGGTCGGCAGTCAGTGCTAATCCTACAGAACCACAACAATGCTCCATAATGTAGAATAGAGCATTTTAATGACATTTGTTTAATAGTACAAACTTTAAAGCTGATAAGAATTTCACTGCACACAAAAAACTGAAAAAACAGTGAATGAATATTAAAATTGCATTAACATTTACTGCACAGTTCTGTAGAAGAGAAGTCACCCTTGAGTGGCTTAATTGTGATTAATTTACATTTGAACATTAAAAGATAAGAGTTTTATTATGAGGCTAGTCAAAAAAATATTGCTATAAAATCACAGCAAGCTTTATTGAACAAAAATATTAAAATGTGAAACTTATTTTTTAACATAGACTCTGAAGAGGTAATACTAGGGTTGTACGGTAGATGGAGTAAGTTTTTACAACACATTTCTCATGGTCAAATCCTTGGTATCACCAAAGAATGAGCAGTTACTTGTTCTCATGTGAAACCTATACTGAGACCAAGGGGTAGTCATTTAAAAAGAACAAGAGGGTGGATATGCATGGTTTTAAATCAGGAAAGTTGAGTGTCAGAGTTGTATCTTCTCACTCACTATACTTGTTCAATCTGTATCCTGAGTAAATAATCCAAGAAGCTGAACAATATGAAGAACAGCATCAGGATTGGAGAAGACTCATTAAAAACCTGTGCTACACAGATAAAACAACTTGCTTGCTGTAAGCAGAGCCTCAAAGCATTTACTGATAAATACGCACATTTATGTATTTCTTCCTGTTGGTTGATGAGGTAGCTGTCTTCCAAATTTCTTGGCATTGCCCAGTGAGTGCTTCTAGCATTGCATCAGGTTGTTAAACATTTCAGTTGGTATTCTGTCAATTCCTGTATGATGGTGGTGTGCCATGGAGTCGCTAAACTGACTCATAGTGACCCTACATAGGGTTTCTAAGACTGTAAATATTTATGGGAGCAGAAAGCCTCATCTTTCTCCCATGGAACAGCTGGTAGTTTTGAACTGCTGAGCTTCAGGTTAATAGTCCTACTCGTAACCACTACACTACCAGAGCTCCTTGTCAATTCCTGTAACCTTGCTTTTTACTAATACCTTCAGTGCTGCTTGGACTTCTCCCTTCAAAACTGTCAGCTCTTGATCATACGCACCTCCTGAAATGGTTGAACACTGACCAGTTCTTTTTGGTGCAGTGATTGTGCATTCCTCCGTCTTCTATATGTACTTCCTTCCTTATTGAATATTTTGCACATAGACTCCTTCAATATTTCAAGTAGAATCTGGTATTATTTCTTCAGTTCTTTCAGCTTGAGAAATGTTGAGTATGTTCTTCCCTTTTTGTTTTCTAATTCTAGGTCTACACAGTCCATGATATTACTTTATTTTGTCTTCTTAGTCTGTCCTTTGACATTATCTGTTTAGATCTTTTCCTCATCATTTCTTCCATTCACGTTCCTTTATGTTCAAGAGCAAGTTTTAGAGTCTCTTTAACATTCACTTTGGTCTTTATTTTCTTTCATATCTTTTAAATGACATTTTGCTTTCTTCATGTATAATGTTCATGGTGTCACCCCAACTCATCTTGTGTTTGGTCATTGTTGTTCATTGTGTCAAATCTGCTGTTGAAATTATCTCTGCATTCCTGTGGGATATATTCAAGATCATGTTTTTGATCTTGGTGGACTTGTTTTACTTTTCTTCAACTTCAACCTGAATGTTCATATGAAATTCTCTGCACACTTGGCTCCTGATTTTGTTTTGGCTGATGATATTGAGCTTCTCCATCATCTTTTCCCATCATTGTAGTAAATTTGATTCTTGTGTCTTCCATCTAGTGAGGTTTATTGGATTACCTCTCTTTGGAATGGGCACAAATATGGATCTCTTCCAGTGGGTTGACCAGGTAGCAGTCGTCCAAATTTTGTGGCATAGATGAGTTGAGTATGTTCAATATGCCTCTGTTGAAATATTTCAGTTGGTATTCTGTCAATTACTGAAACCTTGATTTTCTCTAATAGATTCACTGCAGCTTAGACTTTTTCCTTCCATACCATTCAGTTCTTGATTATATAATACCTCCTGAAATGGTTGAACATGGACCAGTTCTTTATGATACAGGTTTATGTGTATTCCTTCCATCTTCTTTGGGTACTTTTTGCTTCATTGGCTATTTTACACATAGACTCCTTCAATATTGCAATTCAAGGTTTGAATTCTTTTCAATTCATTCAGCACTCATTGACAACACTTAACAACAACAAAAGTGTATTTATATTATCCTCTTCCTGACCACAACATTGTAATTCAGGATACATCTTGAGATGTTCATTGTAAAGATGAGTGTGACTCCATTCCTCTTCAATTTGTCATTCCTGGCATAGTAGTTTATATAACTGTCCAATTCAAAATTGCTTATACCAGTCCATTTCAACTCACTAATGTCTGCTCTTGTTAGATGCCATCTAGTCAGTATCAATTCAGCGACCTTATGCACAACAGAATGAAATGCTGCCCAATCCTGTGCCAACCTCACACACACACTCACAATCATTGCTACATTTCAGTCCATTGTTGATACCACGGTACCAAGCTATCTCATTGAAGGTGTTCCTCTTTTGCTCTCACCCTCCACTTTACTAAGCATGAAGTCCTTCTTCAGGGATTGGTCTCTCCTGATAATATGTCTGAAATATAAGAGACAAAGTCTGGCCATCCTGGTTTTCAAGGAGCATCCTGGCTGTACTTATTCAAACATACATTTGTTTATTATTTTGGCAGTCCCTGGTACTTTTGCCATTCTTCTCTGAAACCATAACTCAAACACATCAATTCTTCTAAGGTCTTCCGTATTCCTGGTCCAACATTTACATGCATATGAGGTTATTGAAAATACTATAGCTTGGATCAGGTGCACCTTAGTTCTCAAACTGATGTCTTGGGTCTTGAACACTTTAAAGAGGTTTTGTGCAGCAAATTTGCCTAATGCAATATGTCATTTGGTTTCTTAACTGCTGCTTCCATGAGTGATCTGAGCAAAATGAAGTCTTTGACAATTTCAATTGTTTCTCCATTTATCTTGATGTTATTTATTGGTCCAGTGATAAGGATTTTTGGGGGTTTTTTTGGCATAGAAATGCAGCCTATACTGAAGGCTGTCTTTGATCTTCAGTAATAAGCATTTTAGGTCCTCTTTGCTTTCAGCAAACATATTTTTGCATATCACATATACACATATATAATGAGTCTTTCTCCAATCTTGATGCCATGTTCTTCTTCATATAATCCAGCTTCTCAAATTATTTGGCTAGCATGCAGATTTAATAAGTATGGTGGAAGAATACAACCCTGGTGCACACCTATCCTGATTGTAAACCATTCGGTGTTCCCTTGCTCTGTTAGAGTGTATTGATTTTTATATATTGCATTTAATTTTGACACCTCTAAAATTTCCTTGATTTGTATTTCATGTATTCCCTATTCTGATAATTAATGCATATTTGTAGCTGTTTCTTCCCTTTTTGAAGTCAAGCGACATATTGCATTAGTCAAATTTGCTGCACGTGACCTCTTTAAAGTGTTTAAGAGCAAGATGTCAGTTTGAGGACTAAGGTGCTCCTTCCTGATCCAAGCCATGGTAAATGAAGATTTCAAAAGCTTTTCTCCAGCTGTATCATTCACGTCGATTCTACTTTGAGGAGACACCTCTTACTGAGTTGTATTTTGAGTGGTTTCCAACAAGAGTCTCATATTCTGGCACTGTATTGTTATTGTGTGCCGTGGAATCGGTTCCGACTCAGTACAAGAGCAGAAAGCCTCGTCTTACTCCCATGGAACAGCTGATAGTTTCGAACTGCTGACCTTAAGGTTCGCAGCCCAATTTGTAACCACTACTCTACCAGAGCTCCTTCTGGCACTGTATTAGACACTGCTATATTTCAGAGTCCTGGTGTGACACTGTGGGTTAATGCGCCAGACTGCAAAGCCATTTGAACTGCAAGTCGGTGGTTCAAGCTCACCACCTGGTCCTTGGAAACCTTATACAGGATTGCTATGGGTCAGAACCAACTCAACGGCACTTAACAACAACAACATATAAGGTTTTCAGTGGCTAATCCCTATTCTTTCTTCCTAGTCTGTCTTTGTCGAGAAGTTCAACTGACCCTGATACTATTTAAAATACCAGTGATTTAGCTTCCAGCATCAAAGTAACATGTAAGACTCCACAATCCAACAGACAAGTGGTAGAAAAAATTCATATGTAAACATAATTTACTGATTCTTTTTATAAAAATAGATTCATTACCTGGAACTGAAGAAGACCTAATGGAGGAAGGTGAAGAATTTGAGAAAGCATCTAAATTAACCAAACATGTAAGTATATTTCAATTTTTTTGTCTATAAAACTAATAAAAACATAAAAAAGGGCTAAAAAAGCATACTTTAAATTAAAGAATAGTTTACAATATTCCTACAGTGTCCTTGCATCAATATGTAGCCATCTGTATTACAGGAATAGTAAAATAGTGCTAATCTTTGCTTTTCAGTCATTAGGAGGAAAGACTTGAATGTGATGGAAAATTTTAACTTCTTGTGTTATTAAGTGCTCACTTATATAAACAAATATCTAAAAAAATTTATGAGTTCTCTTAGATTTAAATAATATAATATTTT
>NW_006408554.1:9345971-9347829 GCF_000296735.1 Chrysochloris asiatica | reverse complement strand
TATACATATAAATTCTAAATATAAACTTTGTAAAATACACCAAGTTCTTAAAAACCTAATCCAGCTGCTAATGCAATCATATTATTGGATGTCACTGAGTTGATTCTGACGCATAGTGACCCTGTATGACAAGGTAGAACTGCCCAAGAGGGTTTCCTAAACTGGCATCTTGTGGAGGACTCCTGGTAGCATAGTAGTTACAAATCGGGCTGCTAACCTCAGGGTCCGCAGTTCGAAACTACCAGTGGTTCCACAGGAGAAAGATGAGGCTTTCTGCTTCTGTAAAGATTTATAGCCTTGGAAACCCTGTACAGGGTCACTATGGGTCAGAACCGACTCAAAGGCACTTAACAACAACAACAATCTTTGTGGAGCAGACCAGTGTGTCTCCTCTGGCTGCTGTTGTGTTGGAACAGCAGACCTTTCCATTAGCAGCTCAGCATTTAACCATTGCACTACCAGTGCTCTTAAATTCAGTCTTGGGTTAGCCTACATATAATCTATGGACATGGTTCACAACACATTATTGAGAAAATTATTATTATAGAGTGACTGAGGGGACCACACTTTCTGATGGATATCTTAAGGAAAAAAAAAAAAAAAAACAACTAGCAAATTATTGTATTTTTACTCATAGGTCACTCTCTAATGGAAGCTTTCCTGATGTTTTTTTAAATTATCAATTTTCTTTTGTTTCTCTAAATAATATTTATCCTCAACTACTGTATTGTGGAGTCTTGGTGTGGCACTGTAGGATGAGTGTCCAAACATAAGATTGGTTTGAATAGCAAGGTCAGTGGTTCAAACTCACCAGCCACTCCTCAGAAATCCTATACAGAGTTGCTATCATTCGGAACCAACTCAACGGCCATTAACAATAATAACAACACTGTACTTTGGGAACTCTGGTCATGTAATGGCTAACCACAAGACCACCAGTTCACAACAACAATCCTCTCAGATGGATAAAGATGGGGCTTTCTGCTCAGGTAAAGGTTTACAGCCTCAGAAACCCAATGTAGGATCACTATGAGTCGGAACTGACTCAATGGTACACCACCATCACCACCACCACTGTACTATATCCACTACTCGTCTGTCAGTGTGTTATACCACAGTGGCCCATGTGATACTGGAAGTTATGCCAGATGGATCACCCATGGTGAACAGGTTTCAGAGAACCTTCCAGATTAAGACAGACTAGGAAGAAGGAGAGGAAGACAACTTCTGAAAGGTTAGCAACTGAAAACCTTACATATGTAGCAGTGGAACATTGTCGCATATAGTACCGAAGGATGAGCCCTCAAGTCAGAAGACACTCAAAGTATGAATGGGAACAGTTGCCTCCTCATAGTAGAGTTGACCTTAGTAATGTGGATGGAGTAAAGTAAAGCTTTTGGGACCTTCATTTGCTGATGGAGCACAATTCAAAATGAGAAGAAAGCTGCAAACATCTATTGATCATAGAAAAGTGGGATCTATCAAGAATGAATCTAGGAAAATTATAAGACGTCAAAAATGAAATGCATAAAGATTAACATTCTAGGCATTACTGAGCTGAAATAGACATCCATCTTGAATCGAGCAATCATGTGGCTTATTATGCTGGGAAGGACAAATTGAAGAGGAATGGTATAGCGTTCATTGTCAAAAAGAGCATTTCAAAATCTATCTTGATATACATTGCTATCAGGGGTAGGATAACATCTATACACCTACAATGAAGACCAGTTGTTAGGTATTGTTGATTCAGTTCCAACACTTAGCAACCCTATACACAACAGAATGAAGTACTTCCTGGTCCTGAGCCATCCTCACAATTGTTACTATGTTTGAGCCCATTGTTGTTGCTACTGTG
>NW_006408554.1:9339938-9345096 GCF_000296735.1 Chrysochloris asiatica | reverse complement strand
ATTCAAACCATGATTGTATGACAAACTGGCAGACATGTCAGACCTACACATTTAGTAGGTGTACATTAAAAATATGTTGAATGAAGGAAACATTTTGGAATAATTCTTGACCTTCAGTTAAATAATTGTAAAGTATTTTCTTAACTGTCATTAAACGGTTCAAACTTAGAAAGAACCATGGTTGCCATCTAGTTCAGTCTTTCTTCTCCTTACCCAGTATTCTAAGCAGCTGCCCAAACCCCATTCAATGCAGAAATATCTGTTGTATAGATAAAAGGAAAGACAGTCAGAGCACCTTGGTAACCAGATCAAAGTTTGCTCACTAAAATAGTAGTGAGAGCCATAGTTAAGTACTAACTAGTCAATTCCCCTTCTAATGTGCATCCTTGATATTGGTATTGATTTTCTATTCCTTTTTTAAACAGTTAATTTCTATCGGTTTAGCGTTTTCTTCCATTCCTCATTACCACTTGCAGTCATTGGTCCTAGTTTTACTCCTAGACCCAGTAGTCTTAAGTTGCATGTTTCTTTTGCCTAACTAACAAGCTGTGGTCATTTAGTGGGTTATGAGTTGGGCTGCTAACCACAGGCCTGAAGTTCGAATCTACCAGTCATTCCATGTGAGAAAGATGAAGCTTTCTGCTCCAGAAAAGATTTACAGCCTCAGAAACCCTGTACAGGATTGCTATGAGTCAGGACTGACTCCAAGTCACACAGTCACCACCATGACTCCTGTACCAATAATCTAAGCTGAATGTGTCTTCTACTTCACTGCTCTTCAGATACCAGAAGCTGTGAATACATCCCATCTGAGATGTAAAATTTTCAGACAAACCCCCATCTGTTCTTTCAGTCATTTCTTACATTTTGTAATTTTCAAAGATTTTACTCCTCTTGATGCTTTCTCTGAACATGTGCTTGTTTGCCAGGTTCCCTCTTAATTGTGGGTTCTGCTACAACTAAAGACAGTGTTACAAAAAATGTTTCCACATCAGAGACTATTATGGGGTATGTTCTTGATGCAAATTTTCTCTTTGGATTATAAACTAGTGTTGCAGTAACCCTTTTAAAAAGCTAATTTCTGCCATTTATAAACCAGTGTATCTCCATAATCTCGTGATGATAAAGGTATGTCATCATTCAGGTTGCAATAATTTATCATTCATCACTTTTTGCTGTTTGTTTTTCAGCTGTGAATTTCATTCCTCATGTCTAAAAGGATGTCAGTAGATTATTTTCTTATCACTTTCTAAAATCAAGATATATCCTGTTCATAGCATTTGGCTTATTTAATAATACCTATTTATACGAAGAATACAATATATTAGTTTAATTTTGTGAAACTTCTGAGTGGTTTCAAAATGTCTCGTTGAGATTTTTGCTTTCTTTCTTCAGTGTTCACATAGTGTTTACCCAGGGCAAGAATTGGTTTTAGGTCAATTTTCCATGTTTTCAGTTAATATTCATTAGATTTTTTGAAATACTTGAAAGGCCCCAATTCTGTTTAATGTCATAATGTTGCTGTTAAGTACTGTCAAGTCAGTTCCGACCCATAGCTACCCTGTATAGGGTTTCCAAGGAGTACCTTGTGAGTTTGAACCTCCAACCTTGCAGTTCTACAGGCTTTGCAGTCTGGCGCATTAACCTACAGTGCCACACCAGGACTCCTGATGTCTTAGCCCCTCAAATTTGTGATAATAGACATTGTTGTTGTTGGTAAGTGTAGTTGAGTTGATTCTGGCTCATAGATATCTTTTATAGGGTTTCCAAGGCTGTAAATTTTCTCAGAAGCAGAAACCCTCACCTTTCTCCTGCTGAATGGCAGGTGGGCTCGAATTCCTGACCTTTTGTTTTGCAATCTACTTCTTATCCTACAGATCCAGTGAATAACAGATACTAGATACAGTGATGTTTAGCTGGTAGCTGCTTTTCTTATGAAAAAAATATACTTGCAAACGAATGATGTTAGAATGATGATACTTTAGATGAAATTACCTAAAATATACTGCTGTAATATACTGGTGGGGATAATAATTTTGGTAAACCAAGAAGAAAATTGTACCTTTATCTAACTATTTATGGAGAATAGGATAAAACAGAATTTTTGTTTTCTTTACTGCTGTAAGAAATGAAAAATAATTCAAAACAAATTTTGAGTCATATCCTGAGAAAATATAAACATTCCACAAATGGAGAAAACCATTCAGATTAGTTTCAACACATGCTGTCTTTATTTGCTAATATTCCATGTTGGGTATTGGGTATTAGTAAGTGGGTAACAGATTCTTGGAAACTTTTCTTCCCAGCAGCTTAGCATGTGGTTCAAAATATTTTTTTACTATTTAAATGGGGGTAAAGGCAACATTTAGTTTTAGATTTCTATTCTTCCTCAGTTTAGCAGGTCTTTCTTCTGGAATTTCCTTCTCTCCTTCCTCCTTCTGTATTTTGGAATGCTTCTTAGAATATCTATTGTCTATGCAGATTAAAGCTGGATTTGTTTGGTAAATCCATTTATTAAAAGTGAACCAACAAAAAGAAAGTATTAAGAAGAAAATGCCAAACAACAGGTATTGATTAAGACCTTTCAGCTCTTTGAATACAATGTATAACTTTTAAGATCAATCACTCATAAAGACTTGTTGTTGTTGTTGTTAAGTGCCATAGTCGATTCTGACCCTGACCCATAGCGACCCTGTATAGAGTTTCAGAGGAGCAGCTGGTGAGCTTGAACCACCGACCTTGATAAAGACTTAGTATCAATTATTTTTGAAATTTGCAATTTCTTTGGCTTCCTAAATTTTAACAATTCAACTTTATTTTGTAAGTATTAAACAGATATGCAATCATAAAAGAAAGATGAAAAGATAAAATATATTACTGACATTTTTTTTTCCACTTGGAAATGTATCACTTATTTTATTCACTGGTCAACACTGACCGGTACATTATAAACTGACTGCCAGTGGTTGTTACGGAGATTGTGGTCATTTCTAACTTAAAGTAGAAGACATATTAAAAGAAGGATTCTTATAAGGAAAAGTTTATAAAAAGGGACAATAACAAATGGAGGTGAAGATATGGGAACCCTTATCCACTGCTGGTGGAAACACAAAGTGGTAGTCATTGTGGAAAACAATGTAAAGGCTTCTCAAAAAACTAAAACTAGACCTAGCAATTCTGCATGCAGGTGGAATAAACAAAGTTTATTGGTGGTTTCCAAGGGAAAGAGTGAGTGGAAAGGTAATGGAAATATCACATTGATTAAAAGTACCATTGTATAGCCAATTATTGTAATTGTTGTTAATAAGTTGTACAGTTGTAAGACATTGAAATGTTCAAAGTGTGATGGATATATTATTCATGACACTGACGCACAAAAAATGTATATCCCAAAGATTTGAAAGCAGAGATTCATATAAAGACTTTGCATTCAATATTTATTGAAGCACTATTCACAATAACCAAAAGGTGGAGACAACCTAAATGCTATCAATGGAAGAATGGAAAAATAAAATGTGGTACATGCATACAGTGTATATACATACATACATACATACTCAGTCACTAGGAGAGAAGAAGTCTGGATACATGCTACAGTATGGATGCAGCTGGCAAACATTATGTGAGTGAAATACGTCATTCATTAAAAAGGACAAATATTGTATGACTTCTTTTAAATGAAAACCAAAAAAAGGCAAGTAGAACAAAGTTTATTGGTGGTTACCAGGGGAAAGGTAATCGAAGTATCACATTGATTAAGGGTAACATTGCATAGCCGATTATTGTAATTGTCATTAATAAGTTGTATACTTGCAAAAAGGAGCTCTGGTTGGGTAGTGGTTACGAATCGGGCTGCGAACCTTAAGGTCAGTGGTTCGAAACTACCAGCTGCTCTGTGGGAGAAAGATGAGGCTTTCTACTCCCATAAAGATTTACACCCTCAGAAACCCTGTACAGGGTCTCTATGAGTCGGAACCGACTCGACGGCACTTAACAACAACAACAACATACTTGCAAAATGTTGAAATGGCAAAAGTGTGATATGACAATGGCAAAAGAAAATCGTGGTTGCTCATGTTGCTATGTACAACTAGATACTTCATGGGATTTGGTTTCTTGGTTTGGAGGCTTAGTGTTATTATGTTTCATGGGGCATCCTAGTTAATTGGTCTAATAATATGTCTAGTGCTTCTATTCTGTCTCCTAGTTCATTGCTTTGTGCCTTGGGACTTAAAAGCTTGAAAGTGTTTATTCAAAGTACAGTTGGTCTCTACTCTCCTAGAGCAACAGTAGAAAAGGTAGAATCAGGAATAATGGATATAAAAAGTGTTGGTAATTGCCTCCATGAACAACAGCCTTCTTTGCCATGAGATCGCAAAAACTAGATGATGTCCAGCTACCATTACTGGACACTGTGATCAAAGATTCTGTAGATGAGTCCTTATCAAATGGGAGAAAATACAGAATAGAATTTCAGGTTCTAATAGACTATAGACTTTCTGCAATCATGAAGGTTAGATGACTTTCTAAACCATTGCCCTCAGATAATCTTTGATCCTTAAATTAAAAATATACCCTGGCGTCTTTTCAAACAATAGTGGGAAGACTCAACAGTTTCTGTATGTACCAATTAGTTACACTGATTATGTTCTTGGAGTCATGGAACCATTTTCACTCCCGTTTTCTAAATGGTTCCTCCCCCATCAACATAAATTTGCTGCCTCCTATAAAGGTTCTTAGTGACTCTTTCAAGCTGCTGCTGTCAATTTTTATTTTTTTATATATGCTCTTAATAATGCTGAAGAATTTCCCTTCAATTCCTACTTTGTTGAGTGTTTTTATCAGGAATGAATGTTGGATTTTGTCAAATGCCTTTTCTGCATCAATTGATATAATCATGTGGTTCTTTTCCTTAAAAAAAAAAAATTATATGGAAGATTACATTGATTGTTTTTCTAATATTCAACCATCTTTGCACCCTGATATGAATCCCACTTGGTCATGATGTATTATTTTTTTGGTGTGTTGTTGGATTTTGTTTGCTAGGATTTTGAACATTTTTGCATCTATTCTCATTAGGGATATTGGTCTATAATTTTGTTTCTTAGTGATGTTCTTCCCTGGTTTTGGTATGAGGAATATACTTACTTCATAGAAT
>NW_006408554.1:9331070-9331987 GCF_000296735.1 Chrysochloris asiatica | reverse complement strand
TTTCTCCTTTATATTGAATTTAAAGCTCTGGGATTGTCCCGGCAATGCGTTTTTTTCCTGGCTTTTCCTTGCTTTCTCAGAAGAGAGTTTCCCAAGTCCCTTTGCTTCCTCCGCCCCAAACCGGAAGTCAGGACATTTCCTTCTGAAGAGTTTTCTCGATTTTAGAAGATAAGTAAAACGAACCAGAATATTATAAGTAATGTAATAACGATATCACTTATCTGTCTAGCATTCCACATGCTTATTTATTGAGCATTCTCATATGTAATTTCACATGCAGATGGCAAACCACTGAGTCTTGAAAACCCTTCTGAAAAGTAAGTACGCCTCTAATTTTTAGATGAGCATTTAGAGATTTCAAAAGATACTGTGATTTGTCCTAAGCCGCATGTTTAAAATGATTTTTGTTTTTAAAAGCCATTACTGGTGAGTGGATTCTGATTCTTAGTGACCCTAGAACTGTGCTCTATAGTTATTTTCAGAGGCTGATTTTTTGGGAGTGAGTCACCAGGCCGTTCTTCAGAGAGGACTCTAACTAAACTTGAACTGACAACTTTTTAATTAGCAGTCAAGTGTAGAAACCATTTGCACCACCCATGGGCCTGAGTTTGATGTTTTTCTTAAGTGCGGTTAAATTCAGTTCTGACTCATAATAACCCTATGTAGGAAACTCGTATTTTAACAACCAAACTATCTTTCATTAAACTTGTCTGGATCCATGGAAGTATTATTTTCAGCTTTCTATTATAAGTATTGGGCTGCTAACATAAGGGTCAGCAGCTTAAACCCACAGTTGTTAAGTGTAGTTAAGTCGGTTCTGACTCATAGCAACCTTGTATAGTGTTTTTGAGAAGCAGCCGGTGGGTTTAAACTGCTGACATTGTGGTGCACAGCCCTGTGCTTGTCTTGCAGCACCA
>NW_006408554.1:9317034-9330580 GCF_000296735.1 Chrysochloris asiatica | reverse complement strand
TACAGTTGTGACAGTTGCAATTAGTTATGATAGCAATTACTCACTGTTGAATCATAAGAATTGTCGGATTCCTGCTGTCAGCAATGATAACCCTTGTTTCATGTCCTCTGCTGAATCTGATGTGAAACTCTGGAAGTTCCCTGTTAGTGTACTGTTACAGCAAGGTTTGAATTATCTTTAGCAAAGTTTTATTTGCATGTAATATTAGTATTATTGCCCAATGATTTCTACTTTCTGTTGGGTCACCTCTCTTTGGAATTGGCACAAATATGGATCTCTTCCAATCAGTTGGCTAGGTAACTGTCTTCCAAATTTCTTGGTGTGCCACTGTGGGTTAATGTGCCAGACTGCAAAGCCATGTGAACTACAAGGGCGGTAGTTCAAGCTCACCAGTCGCTCCTTGGAAACCCTATACAGGGTCACTATGGGTTGGAACTGACTCGATGACACTTAACAACAACAAGTCCCATGTACTCTTCCATGCAAAGTGAAATCTTTGACAGCTTCAGCTTTTTCTAGCCTTGTCATGTTGTTTATTGGTCCAATTGTGAGGCTTTTAGTTTTCTTTACATTGATGTATAGTCCATATTGAAGACTATAGTCTTTGGTTTTCATCAAGAAATATTTTAAGTTCTATTTGCTTTCAGCAAAAAAGGTTGTGTCATCTGCATATTGCAGGTGTTAATGTGCCTTCCTCCAATCCTGATGCTATGTTATTTTTCATATAATCCAGCTTCTTAGATTATTTGCTCAGTATACAGATTGAATAAGTGTAGTGAAAGGATAAACACACACACACACAACTTTCCTGATTTTAGATCATTCAATATTACCTTGTTTGTTCCAACGACTGCCTGGTGGTATGTGTACATGTTCCTTATGAGCACAATTAAGTATTCTGTAATACCTATTTTTTCACATTGTTATCCATAATTTCTTATGATCCATGGTCACATGCCTTTGCACAGTCAGTAGAACACAAGTAGACATCATTCAGGAGAATCTCTACTTTCAGCCAAGATTCATCTGATGTCAACAATGATATCCCTTGTTCTATGTCCACTTATGAATCTGACTTGAATTTCTAGCAGCTCTTTGTCAGTGTTCTACTGCAACCATTTGAATTATCTTCAGCAAAATTTTGCTTGTATTTGATATTAATGATGTTGTTCAATGATTTCTACATTCTGTTAGGTAACCTTTTTTTGTAATGGACACAAATATAATGGATCTCTTCCAATCAGCTCGTCAGGTAGCTGTATTGGAAACTCCTTGGCATAGATGAGTGAGTGCCTCCAGCTTTGCATTAGTTTGCAGAAACGTCACAATTTCTATTCTGTCTACTTCTGGAGGCTTGTTTTTACTACTATAAATATTTACAGACTTGGGAGCCCCAGAGTCAGAAACAACTCAATGATATGAAGCAATAGCAGCAGGAGCCGTGAGTGCTGTTTGTACATTTTCTTTAGTAACATAGGTTCTTGATCACATACTACTACCTTTTGAAATAGTTGAATATTGAACAATTACTTTTGGTACAGTGACTCTATGTATTCCTTCCATTTCCTTTATTGTTTGTTTTTGGGCTTTAACAAACAGAAATTTATTCTCTCAGTTTAGTGGCTAGAAGTCAGAATTCAGAGTACTTGCTTTGGAGAAAGGTCCTTACATATTTTCAGCATGTGCAGGCCAAGAATTCCTTAAAGATCTCCATGTGTCTTAACACTAATGCTCCCTTGGATGTAGGAGCTTCACAGTGCAGGGGCCCCAGGTCCAAAGGATGCACCCCACTCCTGGCTTGCTTTTATCTCCTTTTATTCTTGTAAGATAAAATATGTTGCAGATCACATCTTTCCATCATATTTTGGTGCTTCCTACATCATTCAGTAAGGATCTTTTGTAGCGTAGTCGTTAGAGTCAGGCTGCTAAGCTCAAGGTTAGCTAGTTTGAAATTACCAGGGGTGCCATGGGAGAAAGATGAGGCTTTCTGCTCCTGTAAAGATTTATATCCTTGGAAACCCAATACAGGGTCACTATGAGTCGGAACTGACTCCACAGTACATCACCACAATTACCACCATGTCATTCAATAAGGAGATCTGGTAGCGTAGTGGATTATGAGCTGGGTTGCTAACCACAAGGTCAGTAGTTTAAATCTACCCACATCTCTGTAGGAGAAAGACGAGGCTTTCTGTTCCTGTAAAGATTTACAGCCTATACAATATTGCTATGAGTTGGAACCAACTCAGTGACACATAGCTACTACCACATTATTTAATATTTTGCCCATTGAATCCTTTAGAATTTCAACTAGAGATCTGAATTTTTCCTTCCATTCATCCAGCATAGGAAATGCTGAGTGTGTTCTTCCCTTTTCACTTTCTAATTCCAGATCTTTGTGCATTTCATTGTAATACTTTTCATTGTCTCTTCACCTTTTTTTATGTCATCATTTCTTCCAGTTGTTTTAGCTTCTCTACATTCAAGAGCAAGTTTTAGAGTCTCTTCTGACATCCTTTTTTATCTTTTCTTTATTTTATGTCTTTTAAATGACCTTTTCATTTATGATGTTCTTGATGTCATCCCACATCTCTTCTGGTCTTTGGTCATTAGTATCTACTACAAAAATGTATTCTTGAGATGGTATTGAAATTCAGTTGGGGTAGACTAAAGGTCATATTTTGACTCTGATTGACTTGGTTAATTTTCATCAGTTTTCACCTGAACTTGTATGTAAGCAATTCATGGTCTGGCCTACAGTTGGCACCTGGCCTTGGTTTAGATGATGATATTAAGCTTCTCCATCTTCCCTTCACACAGATGTAGTCAATTTTATTTGTGTATATTAGGTTTGTCACGGTGCATGTGTATACTCACCTTTTATGTTGAGAAAAGGTATTTGCAATGAATAAGTCATTGATCTTGCAAAATTCAGTGTCATGTCCAGTATTGCTTCTTTCACCAAGGCCTATTTCCCAGCTACTGAGTCTTCCTCTTTGTTTCCAACTTTTGCATTCTAATTGTATTTGCAATCCAATGCAATGTATCTTGATTGCATGTTTGAACAATTTCTGATTTAAAAAGTTGGTAGAATTCTTCAGTTTTATCATCATTGATTTTAGTGGTTGGTTTGTAAATATTAATAATAGTGGTATTAGCTGTTTTTCCTTTTAGGCACATGCATATTATCCTACCACAGAAATCATTGTACTTCAAGATAGATCTTTGAATATATCTAGAAGATGAATATGACACTATTCATTTTTAACTTCTAGTCCCCAGAATACTAAATCATATAATTGTCTGATTCAAAATGACCAATACCAATCCATTTCTGCTCACTAATACCTAGAAAATATATTTTTGCATTCCATTGCATTTCTGACAACTTCTAGTTTTCTTGGATTCATACCTCATGCATTCTATGTTCTGATTATTAATGGATGTTGGTAGTTGTTTCTTCTCCTTTTTAATTGTGCCCATCCACAAATGAAGGTCATGACAGCTTTTCACCTGTGTAATTAAAGTGAACTCAACTTTGAGGAGGCAGCTCTTCCTCACTGGTATTTTGAGTGCCTTCTGACTTGCGGGGCTCATCTTACATCACTTTATCAGACAATGTTTGGCTGCTATAAATAAGGTTTTCAGTGGCTAACCCTTCAGAATTGGTCTACCTCTGTTTCCTATGTTTCCTTAGTCTAAAAGGGCCTCTGAAACCTGTTATTTAAAATACCAGAAGTATAGCCTGCAGTATCACAGCCATACACAAGCCACTAGTGTGACACACTGACAAACAAGTGGTGAATTCATAAATTAATAAGTAGAAAAAAAATAAAAGTAGGAAATGAGGGATTATGTGGCAAGCCAGTTGAATTGTAATGAGAGTAATGGATCAATAATTTTGGAACATATGGAGGAGTTAGTGCAACTAGAGAATTGTGATAAGATAGGGATTTAAGAATTGGGAGAGCACTGAGAAGAAACACAAAAAGAAAAACAATAAATGTATTAGAAAAATCATCCCTGTTGCATACTTGATTAGAAAGGCTTAGGTAATCCTGAAATCATCTAATAAAAGAATCTACTTAATAGATTGGGGTAAACTTTGATTTCTCTCAAGTTTGTTCAATATTGTGTTTAGTTGACTGGTAAATAAACAAGACATCTTGTTTATAAGGGTTAGGCGCTCAGTCTTTGACCACTAGGAAACTTGAAGAACACAAAGTTACAGGGGATCTTACCTTTTGGTGGCTGACGGGTTGATGTCCAAGAAATAAGAGGTTTGCTTTTTTGCCACTGTTTCCTGATTCTTTCTTCTCCACTCACAGTAATGAAGTTTGTACTTGATTTTCTGAAATTGGAATTGTCCACAGATGCCACATATTACCAAGAACCTATGAATATGATTATATGAACTTAGGTAGATATAAATTTAATACTTTTTTTGGTAACAACTATGAACACAAAGACAAAAAAACTTGTATGTTCATACCTCCAGTAATGCATACAAATTGATGTACTTCAGAAGAGCTCATCATGGGAAAGATATTGTTCTTAAATGAATTTCTTTTTAGTTAAAAGGAATTAGATGAATTGGTTTGGGCTCAAATTTTAGTTTAGTTTAGTTTAGTTGATAGGTCAGCAAAGAGTTCCACTTACATTTCTATTCCCTTGTTCAAACCAAACAAGTGGTTTAAAATAAGGAAAGATGTGTACCAGGGTTGTATCCATTCATCATACTTATTCAGTCTGTATGCTGAGCAAATGATCTGAGAAGCTGGACTATGTGAAAAATAAAATGGCATCAGGATTTAAGGAAGACACATGAACAATCTGAAATATACAGATGACACAGCCTTGCTTGCTAGAAGTGAAAAGGGCTTAAAATAATTACTGATGAAGATCAATGTACATCTCAATGTGTAGAAAACAAAAAATCCTCAAAATTGGACAAACCATGATAAATGGAAAAAGGATTGAAGTTGTCAAAGACTTTATTTTGCTTGGTTCCATAGTCAACATTCATAGAAACAGCTGTCAAGAAATCAAATGAAATATTTCATTAAGAGAATCAGATACAGAGGTCCTTTTTAAAGTGTTAAAGAGTAATGATGTCAATTTGAGAACAAAGATGCATGCATCTGACCCAAGAATAGCAACAACAATAACAAATCTAAGTGTTAATTATCACAGTAGAATCTTAAAATAAATCCTGGAAACTTTTAGAAATTTTATTAAAAGAAGAATTCCACTGTATGCAATGAGCATTGAGTGTTGAGATTTCAGGAAAGTAACGCGTATAATATTGCCTTTGGTGACTGTGTTGTGTCAGTTGACCTTGATGTTCCCTAAGACTATGGTCCTGCAAACCCAGTCCTACTGAATTCCTCAAAGTGTTACCAAACCTTGGTTTTTATCTTTTTCTGGCTGTATGTGCTGCTATAGTCATGGATGTACATGCAGCACATATAGATACATATGATGAAATATCCTCTATCAGATCTATATGGAGTCCTGGTGTGGTGTTGTGGGCTAATGTGTCAGACAGCAAAGTCATTTAAACTACATGGTTGGTGGTTCAAGCTCACCAGCTGCTCCTTGGAAACCCTATACAGGGTCACTATGGGTCAGAACCAACTGGATGGCACACAACAACACACAACAATAGATCTATATATGAGGATAAGACAAAAAGTATTGCTGCAAAACCATAGAAACTTTATTAAACACAAATATCAAAAAATAAAGTGATTGTTTCTCAACATATCTTCTACCTACATCTATACACTTCTGATGGTAGTGTTTCTCTCTAAGCCTTCCCCAAAGAAGTCTTCAGTTTACACCACATTGAAATGGCAATTTAGTCATCCTTAAAAGACTCAATCAAATCTTGTTCCTCTTCCATGTTATTTGAGTTGGGAGGAACCAAAAGAGGCCTGAAGGGGCAAGATCAGGTCTGCAGGGTGGATGGTATAAGGTTTCCAATGAAATTCTCGTAGGACAGCCATTGCTATCCTTGTAGAAGAAGCAGTTACATTGTCCTGATTGGGAAAACAGAAAACAAAAAACTGAATACAATTTTCTTGACCTTTTTATCACCAATTCAGTTTGCCATTTTTCTAAACTTCTTGTGTTAGAAATGAATCCTGATGTCAAATAAAAGACACTCAGTGAGACCAAATTACTTTGGGAAAGCAAAATTTACTCCTGCAAGAGGGTGCGTGTACATAGCTGTACATACAGGAACAGGCCAGCAAGCACACCGAGTGGGCAGTCCACTCGGGTTTTTAATACCTGATGCGCATCTCAAGGCTGTGTCTCACCCCGTTGTCTAGAGTTTTGACTGCACAGTCTTTTCCCTTACCTGGTTGGCTAGTTCAAATTTTTAAGATGTGTATTCCTACTTTAGGAAAAGAAAAAGAGAGCAATCATAAATTCTTTACTCCAGGAAGTAGTTAAAAGAAAAAGAGAGTCATCATAAATTCTTTACTCACTTCAGGAAGTAGTCAAAGAAAGAGAGATCATAAAGTCTTTACTTCAGGAAATAAAGAAAAAAAGAGGTTACTCAAATATAATAAACAGGATTATAATATATATATACACACATATATTTCCCCCCACCCCCCGCTCCACAAACTTGATAAGAAGCCTCATGATCACCCTCTGTCCTTCAAGAAAATCTATCAAGATTACTCCCTTTGGAATCTCAAAAACTGGTTAGCATAGCCTTCTGAGATGATTTCTCTGCCTTGAATTTAATTTACACAACAGATACCCTCAGAAGTCATTGTTTTTTTAGGACTTCACTTACTGTCTGTATCATATTGGTAAAACCAAGACTCATCTCTAGTGTTTGAGTTTAGATCCAGAAGAAAAAGTCTTCTGTATATGTGGTTGCCAAGAGATTGAAAAAGTGACAGGAGTCAGTTGAAGAGACACTGGTTTATTAGAGAAAAGGAAAGGAAAAAGATGGCTTGCAAACAAGGAAACTTTCTAACCAGGACACGAACAGCTGTTTCCATTGGCAACTGGCTGGATAGTCAAGATTTTCCAGCACTAGGGGCATTGACTAGAGCCTTTTTATATCAAACTTCACATGCTGTCAGGGCAGTTAAGGGTGGCTTTCAGATATGGAAAAGGTAGGAAAACCACAAAGTTCAGGGCTGCTTGCCTCTTCCTAGGGAACAAAGAGTTTCAGTATGCTTAGCAGGAGGAGGGGGTTGTGTCTGCTCCTTCCTAGCATATGCATAACTGAAGCATGAGAACTCGAGTTTCAGTATCCATAGCAGGTGGAAGGGGCAGACAGCATATGTATAGAGTTTTGGTATGCATAGCAGGAGGAGGGGGCTGTCTGCTCCTTCCTAGCATATGTATAACTGAAGTATGAGATAGCAGGATCAGGGCCGAGGGATAAGAGGTATAGTTTGAGTTCACATTGTTGTTGTTAAGTGCCCTTGAGTCGATTCTGACACATAGCATCCCTGTATAGGGTTTCCGAGGAACAGCTGGTGAGCTTGAATCGCTGACCTTGCAGTTGAAATGAATTTGCAGTCTGGCGCATCTACCCACAGCGCCACACCAAGACTCCTTAGGAAGGCCATTTTGGAGCATTTGTGCTCATCTCTATACTCCCCCACCCCAACACCCTTACAATCTTACCATCCGTCTTCTGCATGATCCATTGGACCTGGGTGTTGGATAATTGTAACCAAAGGCCACAGCAACAATATATACTACAATAAAGCACTAACCCCCGGGTAGAAGATCCCACCAATTGATAGGAGAATAAGGCACCATGCTGAGGGTAAGGAGTAAGCCAGTTTTTGAAAAGGTGTCAGTAGATTACTGCTGGACTGTAGAAATGTGGCTCTGCATCTGTTTCAGGCCATGGATGTGTTGAGGTGATAATCAGGTATATACATACAGCATTCATTATGGATGAGAGCACATATACCTCACAGAGTGGCTGTTTAGGGCCATTCGGTTTTGCAGCACCACCTTGCACATTTGTTTGGTTTTAGTTGATAACAAAGTAAGATTATGGTGGGGTTTGATTTAAACAGTGGCGGGATGATTTTGCAAGAGCCTCTACTTGTCACTCAATATCAATGGATGTAGTCCCTGGGGCCAGGACATCAAGGGGGTAAAACCACCAACAGGTATGTTTGTTCTGATGGTAGCAACTATAAAGTGTATTCAGTTGCTGGGTTTAACAGGCAGACATTTAGAAAGGGTGCTAGGGATATAAGTGTGTCCCCATGTACATCTGCCTATCTAATTATGGGGTAGGTAGGGCATTCCATGGAGTCCTGGTGTGTTGCTGTGGGTTAATGGTCCAGATTGCAAGGCCATTTGAACTGCAAGGTCGGAGGTTCAAGCTCACCAGCTGCTCCTCGGAAACCTATATAGGGTTGCTATGGATTGGAATCAACTCTACAGTACTTAACAACAACAACAGCAACAAGGGCCATCCATGAGATCCACAGGCCCAGAGCCAGCCCCAAGGTGAGGGAAAGACTCCAACCCTAGCATTGCCCTCTCCACCCAACCACTAAGAGGAATTTATTGAAATGACTTGGTGGCATGCTTGTTGTTGGAACCCACCATCATGAAACAAACAAAACGTCACAAAATCAACTTATGTTGATAAACATAAAAGGACATGATTTTGGTTCTTAAAGCTGTATTTTTGGTTTATGAATAAATGTCTTTAATTATTATTGAACAGAATTTTCTTTCTACAGATTTTTTATTCTTTGCTTTGTGTTTTACTGGGGGAAGGGAGTTTGCTTCACTATAGGTTTGTTATGCATTTGGAATAATAACGTGTTCCATTTTATATCATGTCAGATGTTTTTGTTAACTTTGAATTTGCCTTTTAATAGAATTTTCCTTACATTCCTTAATAAATTTTGAGTATATTTTGGTGGTAAGGAATCAACTCAACATAGTTTCAAATGAAATTTGTGTATGATGACCCAAATATTTATTAATAGTTTGAGCATTTTTTAAAACTTTTTAGTGTGAACTGAATGAAACTTTACAGAAAAGAGCATCATTTTTATATTCAACAAATCTTGCACTCTGCATCATCTGAATCACTGCAATCCCATCCATGCAAAAACAGTTTACCCCTTCCTTTCTGTGGTTACTGTTTCCATTCTAGCCTCCTTCCCATCCCTTCTCAACTTTGTCCCCAGGAAAGTGGTGCTTCTTTGATCTTGAATGATTGCCCGTTCCACAGTGAACATACCTTGTTAGTGTTGTTGTTTACCTTATATACCAATCTCCTGCTTTTATGAAAAGTGGACCATGACAATGATTCCATACCAGAGCTAATTGATGATCGAGAGCCATAGTTTCAGGTTCCCCATTCTCTTTCTGAAAATGAAAGCAGAGATAGAAAGGATAAATAAATAGCAGTGTTAGATAAAGTGAGGAAGAAGGGAAGAAAGAATAAACAAACAGAAACAGTAAAAGTGAACTAACAAGGCAGGTGCCTGACCTAGAAAGGAGAAGATTCTAGGGTCTCTTGTCAATCAAGGACCTCACCTGGTGGGTGGGCACAGGATGAGGCAATGGTGCTTTGGCCTTATATGAAGTTCATGTGGGTTCCCTATCTGGAAGTTGTTTATGCAGACCTCAAAGAAGCTGGGGTATTAAGGTATTCCTAGTCTAGAGAGAGAGAGGTCATGCTAGTTCAGACCCAGTTTTGTAGGTCTGGGGTAGGTCACATTGGGTTCCAGGTTCTGAGGTTGGTGCTAGAAGCTCCTATCCTACTTTGATGATGTTCTGACTACTTTGATGAGCCCTGAGAAGCGGAGTTCACTGGGAGTGTATGTGGGTGGGGGCTGATCACTCTGATCTCTCTGATGGTATGCAGTATACCTCTGTGCCATCAAACACCCCCTGCTTTCAAAGCCACCTGTGAAAATTCAATATAGGTGTGTACCATATAGCCTTCTGGAACTGATCACCTGTCTCCATCTTGTTTTTTTCCTTCCCCCTACATGTCTGTTCAACTGTTTCTTCTAATTAAGGCTTAGTCCAGAGCTGGCCAGGGCTGACTCTGCAGTTTGGAGCGGGTCTATCCTGAATGGATGGATAGCTCTCCACTGTGATGTGGTTCACAACTGCCATGCTCAGCTCTGTAAGGTTCTAACCTCCCGGAGAGTGGGGGCTTACCTATGGGTCTATGCAAGTGAGAGGGCCACATCTCTGGTCACCCGAGGAGTGTGTGGAACAAGAATAAAATCTTCATAAGTTACTGGTATATTTCTGCAATTCCAATATGCTGTCTTGCTTTTGAACCTGCTTACAAAAGCTTAAGGTGGCTGTGCCATACCTGATTGACTGGCAGAGATCACCAGTCTCTCTCCTTTTTGACATATCTTTTCAATTTCTCTCCTAGTAAGCATTCGATTGCCTTCTCTATCCCTTCATGTGAAGTCCTGGTGTGGCACTGTTGGATAAGCACTGGACTGCTAGCTACAAGGTCAAAAGTTCAAACCTAACTGTTGCTTTTCAGAAACCCTATACAGAGTTGCTATGAATCAGAACCAATTCACCGGCACTTAACAACAACAACAAAAGTTCATCTGAAGCTCAGGGTTCTAGGACAATCATCTGTATCTGTTTTACTTGGTTTTCCTTATGTGTGTTGTATAGGGTCTGTATAGCATTTCTGCTTAGTCCACCATCTTGCCCTAAACCGCTGAACATTTTTTCAAATCTGAATTTACTGTGCATAAAAAATTCTTAACTTTTGCCAGGTCTTTGAAACATTATTCCTTTTTCTTTGTCATTGGTTCTTAACATACAGATGGGGAAGCTAAGACTTAGGAAGATGAAACGATTTGCCTTAGATCCCTCAGTTTGTAACTGAAGGAGTCAGAGTTTGGATCCTCCCCAGGCATTCTAATTCTAAGTCCCATATATTAACCGTTTTCCATCTGGGCAGTGGGAAGTTAACCTCCAGTGACGTGGTCTTTCTGTTTTAGTTATTATAGCTTTATATCTTTTTTGTTCTTCTTTTGTAAAATCAAAGACTTTAACCATCATACAATAACAACTATTATTTATCACTACTCTAAGCAAGGCTTCTTGTAAGAAATTTCAAATATATAGTTAGCATTTTGATATTTCTATGGAAGTACGGTGGATCATTTGTCAGAATACAAGAAATCTACTCATCACTGTCTGCAGATAAGTAAACTTACTTCTACAGAAAGCATTTTGTCTAGTGATGTTTACGAAGTTTCAGAATAAAGCTTACATAATAGTTACAAGGAACACATAAATTTAGACAGAAGTGTAATATGAATTTCCAGTTATTTTGTTCAATATGTTGGGAAACCTTGATTAAGAAAGAGCAAAAGTTTCTTAAGAAAAAGGGAACTAAATAATTTATAAGTGACTACCTCTCTGTGATGTCACAATCATCAAAAGTTATTCTTATTTCCTAAAAATGGTGAATCAGATGTCTGTATTTATGTTATACTTAGATCAGAAATTTTGGAATTTGCCATTTCCTTTTTAAGTTTAACTAACATTTGTGTGACTGAGTTTTTAAAAAATTTATTAAGAAAGTGTTTGCATTCTATCAGTAAGAAGGCAGGTATGCTGTAAAAGGGATATGGATTTTCTCCCAGAAATATCACTTCGTCTAAGAGTTTATCACTTAAAGAGACAAACTTCAAATAATACCAAGAAAAAGTAATGATGAATTAATAAACATCTTTACTGGGAAAACAAATTGAAAAATAGCTATGTAGAGTCTATTCTTCAAGAAGGAAGAGAAAAGCATAACCTATCCAAAGGTGTTTGCAGCCTGAGTTATACAATAATGAGAACAAAACAGTACTCAGACCTTGAAAGTGCAAACCATTGTCCTCTTCCAGGGATGCCTTTTTCTGCATTGGTGTTTTCCTGTGGCTATGCTACTTGAAGCCATGTCATTGATCAACTTGGGGGAATTTGACTTATTAGATCCCATTCTCGTGGATGGTAGGATAATGAATACCCCCTGATGCTGATTTCATTGGTCTTTTGATTGCCCAGCATGTCTTTCACCTCCAGTCCCATTCTCTTTCATCTTTCTCTTTGACCCAACCATTCCCACTCCAGGGACATTTTGTTCCTATAGCATTTTCCTGGTTGCCTAGCACAGGGTCTGAAAATCACCTTAGATGTTTCTTTCTCCTTCAACCATGTGTCATGGTAGATATGCTTACCTTCTTACAACAATTTTGAGCTTATTTGTCCATACAACTGTCCCACCTAGGGTTTCTCATTGGGGGATAAGGGAGTATGAGCCCCTTTATGAAGCAAGGTCCTTCTTCCTAAGATTCCCTGCAATAGACAGTGATAGATTTATAGATGGAGAAAGATGTTTGGTGAAGGCTCAGGTTTGGTGCTGTAGGATAAGCTCTGACTATTAAACACAAGGTTAGTGGTTCAAACCCACTAACAAGTCTTTGGAAACCCTATACAGGATCCCTATGTGTTGGAACTGACTCTATGGCACTCAACTAAAACAACAATAGCACCTCCTCTAGACTATGTTTCTCTTGAGAGCAGTGACCACTTGCGAGAGCTTGTAAATATGTGAAATAAATAGTTTTTACCTTTTTTTAAAATTTACAACTTTCTGAGGTAAGTTGGCACTTTCTCCATTTCTAGATAGAAAAGCCAGTTTAAAAGAAGGTAAGTAATTACAAACAATGGTTGGAACCTAAGTTTGTCACATTTCAAAGTGAAGCTCACTCATGCTATGGTACTGCTGGAGTCCAAGTGATCAGTGTTATACCTCTTTGTAGAGGGCTAGTGATACACATTTATGCTTCAGGAAGAATCTTTTCAGGACTCCTTCCCTCTTCATCCAGAGCAATTCCAATTTTATCTATCTCATGCATATTGTTCATATGTAAAATTTGCTTTGAATATAAAATGATCCTATTGTGAACTTTGAGAAGTATTTTCTCAACTTTTTGATAGAGAATTGACATGAACATACAACTATATTCCTTCTTTCACTGTGAAGATAGTTTGTATTTTCATTGAACACTTTTGGACTCAACAATTTAGAGAATTATCGATGTTATCTCTGTACAAGGAAATTTATAATGAATGATTTTAAGATCCTAGCAAATAATGTTTATGTTGGCCAGTGACAATTAAATATATCCAATTATGTTAAACAAAAGGTCACCAAAACCTTTTCAAGACTGATAAAATTAGATATGGGAAGTCAGTTATAATTTCTTGCTTTTTAAATTATTTGCAAGTATGATAAATTCACTTCTTATAGATGACATGGAATATTTGCCTGCATCTTTGAATTATTCCTCAGCTTGATAATTAGATAAAGAAAAAAGAAACAATATTATAAAAGCTATAAGTCATAAAACAAGGGAATTTCAGGAAATTCCTGAATGTTTTAGTTACCTATGGAGCTCTGGTAGCGTAGTGGTTACGAATCGGGCTGCAAACCTTAAGGTCAGCGGTTCGAAACTACCAGCCGCTCCGCGGGAGAAAGATGAGGCTT
>NW_006408554.1:9294028-9316934 GCF_000296735.1 Chrysochloris asiatica | reverse complement strand
AACAACAACAACAACTGTTGCCATAATAGAAACGTAATAAATGGATGGCTTTATAGAACAAAATTTATTTTCTCACAGTTCTGAAGACTAATATTCCAAGTCAGGGTCTCAGTTATGCCCATTCCTCCTATAGACCTCTCTGCTAGTTTCTGGTGTCTGCCAGAAATCCTTGGTGCTCCTAGAAATCTGTTCTCTCCCTTTATGTGTCTCTGTGTCTGTTCTGCTCTATCAGTAACTCAGAAGTGTTTAGGTTTAAGTCCCACACTACTGAGTTATGAACCAATTAAACCAAAAGAGAATACTTCTATATTTGTGGTACTCCTTCCAGTATCCCTAACACACCTATGCAGCCTGTGTATCTGCCCACACAACACTGTTGTTCCAGGGTTGCACATATGACAAATAAAACCCTATTTCCAAACAGGATCACATCCATTGGTATGGGGACTAGGACTTCAACATATATTGCAGGGAGGCTGGAGCAATTAATTCCATAAAATTGAGGACTTTTTAATGCCTTTTGTTTTTAAACAAGGGGATTGATTCTAGTCAATACTATCGTTTCCAATTAATTAATGAAGATTAATTGTTAATTATATTACTCCAACTCTACGATTTATGAACATCAAATCTACTTTTCTTTATTTTTGTGATTGCCCATTTCATTGTAGGCTGTCCTGGGAAGCTGATTCTACTGAGTAGAGACCAAAGTTCAAGAACATCCCTGTAACATTTAGGAAAGCCTCCTTACTCCACTGTTCCCTAGGTTCTTGCTATACAACAGGAGACACGTGTTCTCTATTTCTTAGACCAATGATTTTCTTACAGTTGTTGACATAAAAGGAAAGAAAAAAAAAAGTCATCTTTTGCATATTGGACATTCAAGTGTGATGTATTCATTTTGTTTTATTTTTTAAATAGTCTTTGTCTAATCATGAAAGCATTATGTTAACTGAAAGTAGCTCAACACCAAAGACCACATACTGAACCTATTTGCATGAAATATCCGAAAAAATTCAGACACAGAAATCAGATTAGTGGTTACCAGAAGGTGAGGAAAAGGAGAACTGGGAAGTGAATAATACATGAGGTGTTTCCTTTGTGAGAAGCAAATCCCCAGGGCTTTTTTCCAGGGTACTGCTGGGTGGAGTTGATCTGTCAACATGTAGGTTAGTAGCTGAGTACAAACTATGTGCTCATGCTTTAGTATCCCCATTTTTCAAGTTTAGAATAGATGCTCTATGAGGTTAACATATCCATAGTCACAGAGCTAGTAAATGCTGCAACTGGAAATAAAGACTAACTCTCTTTTTGAGCACATGCTAGCTTGAAGGCACCATGCACAAAAGGATAGCAAACTACAGCTTTATTATTTGAAAAGGCAGGTGACCCTGGAAAGGGATTCTATTATTGGAGTCCTCAGTATTTTAGAAATTTATACTGCACTTAATTCTAGAGGGTTCCTGGCTAAACTGAAACAATGAATATAATTTATTCCATATTGTAACCTGACAGCTCCTAGCTCAATATATGCTTACTATAAACTGATTTCAACTATTCTGGCTTATTGCCAGGAAGCACGTAGAGCTTGTAATTTCAATTACATGGCATTTCAAGTAGAACGATGTCCTAATATTGGAGGGAAGGATTAAAGTTGACTGCTAGGACAGCGACAAGATTCAGAGAAGGGTTATTATTTTTAGATTACTTTAAGGACCAAGTAGACCAGCTCACCCCCTGTGCTTGAACACACCACAAAGCCTAAAGGATTTAATACTTGGTGAGCTTTAATAGAAAAATGTAGGTTGTGTGAAGTGGTTTTATGTAAGGATTCAATAGAAAATTAAAGTTCTTATACATCACAATGTATTGAGAGGTTAGAGGTTTAAAATATAATCATTCTTTTAAGTTGTGGGTCAGGATTTATTTGATGTACAGATTTACTAGTAATTGTTAGAAAACATGAAATTGCATGGAGAAGTATTTGGTCATGCTAAAAGAAACAAAGTATGAGAAACAAATACATACACGCTTTCCCCACAGCAAAAAAACCCTCTAATTCAAAGAGATATAATATAGAGATTAGAAGAAAGATAAAAATTATTTTACTATGACCTTGTTTCTCATAATTATTAGTAAAGTTTATATTAAATTGGGATTTACAAAATATATGTGTGAATTATAAGCTAATTAGCTTGCAGATAAATTTCTAATAATCATTCTCAGATGAATTTTGATATATGTGACCAATGCTGTTGCAATGAACTTCCAAATTATACAATGAAAGAATAAGGTTCTATGTTTCATTTAATTTTAGTCCTAATTTCTTAGATCCCAAGTGACTCAAAGTATAGGGAGAAACTTACCACCAGTTCCATTCTTCTATGGTAGCATAACCATAGTGGATTATGAACTGGCTGCTAACTGCAAGGTCAGTATTTCAAAGGTACCAGCTGCTTTGTGGGAGAAAGATGAAGCTTTTTGCCCTGTAAAGATTTACAGCCTAATAAACCTAATACAGAGTTGTCATGATTGGAACCAACTTGTGGCACACGACCACCACCACCATGGGTAATAAGGGGAGCATGGTGGCTACATAAGATAAGCACTGGACTACAAACTACAATGTTGGGAGTTAGAGTCCACCAGCCTCTCTAAGGGAGAAAGATGGTGTTTTCTGCTCCCACAAAGATTTTAAAAAACTAAAGAAACTCTATTCAGGATCTCTTTGAGTTGGAACTAAGTTTATAGCACTTAACAACAGCAACATGAATAATAAAGAAAGGTATATGTCAAGGATTTATCCTCTCGCCATATTTATTTGACACACTTAACAAAATAATCTGAAAAAGGAGATTTATGAGGAAGAATGTGTCATCAGAATTGAACTTCTTTAATTAGAGTGACCAAAACTTTGATCCCTTTTGCCTTCCATAATTTGTGTTGGTGTCTTATTAAATTCAATTTCCCTCCTTTTCAATTCTGTGATTCTAAGAAGACTTATTAACAGTGGGCAATATGCAGATGATATGCCTTCTAGTATGAAAGATGACATAAAATATTTACTGATTAAGACCAAAGACTATGCCCTTCAGTATGGATTGTATCTCAATGTAAAGAAAACCAAAATCCTCACAACTGAACCAATAAATAATATGATAAACAAAGAAAACATTGAAGTTGTCAAAGATTTCATTTTGCTTGGATACACAATCAAAGGTCTTAGAAGCACCAGTCAAGAAATAAGATGATGTATTGGGAAAATCTGCTGCCAAAGACCTCTTAAAAGTGTTCGAGATCACTTTGAGGACTAAGTTGATATCCTTGTTGTTGTCAGGTGTCATCGAGTCGGAACCGACTCATAGCGACCCCATGCACAGCAGAACGAAACAATGGTGATCCTGGGCCAACCTCACTATCGCTACCACACTTGAGTCCATCAATGATGCCACCTGGCCAATCCATCTCGTTGGGGGTCTTCCTCTTTTTCTCTGACCCTCCACCTTACCCAGTATGACATCCTTCTCCAGCGACTGTTCTCTCCGGACAATGTGTCCAAAGTATTGGCCTCCAAGGAGCACTCTGGTTGCACTCCTTCCAAAACAGATCTGTTGGTTCTTTTGGCAGTCCATGGCACTTTCAGTATTCTCCTCCAACACCACAACTCAAAGGCATCAATTCTTCTATGATCTTCCTTATTCACTGTCCAGCTTTCGCATCCATATGAGGTTATTGAAAATACCATGGCTTGGGTCAGGCACACTTTAGTCCTCAAGCTGACATCTCTGCTCTTCAATACTTTAAAAAGTTCCTGTGCAGCAGATTTGCCCAATGCAATACATCGTCTGATCTCTGACTGCTGCTTCCGCGAGTGTTGATAGTTGATCCATGAAGAATGAAGTTCTTGACAACCTCAATCTCTTTTACATTGATAAAAATGTTGTTTATTGGTCCAGTGGTGAGGATTTTTGTTTTCTTTACATTGAGTTGTAATCCATACGGAATGCTGTGCTCTTTGATCTTCATCAGTAAGTATTTTAAGTCCTCTTCAGTTGATATCCTTAGTGTGTACCTAAGATGTACTTGACCTAATTTTCAGTTGCCTCATTATGCATGTGAAAGTTGAGCAATGTATAAGGAAGACCATAGAAGAATCAATACATTCAAATTTCAATGTTGGTGAAAAATATTGAAAGTACCATGGGATGCCAGAAGAACAAACAAATCTGTCTTGGAAGAATTGCAGTCAGAATGCACCTTAGAAGCAAATCTCTTATACTTTGGACATGTTATCAGTTGGGACCTGCCTTTGGAGAGCATCATTCTTGACAAAGTAGAGGATCAGTGAAAAAGAAGACCTCCAATGAGATGGATTGGCACAGTGGCAATAGCAACAGACCTGAGTGTAATAAATGTGAGGATGGTGCACAACCAGTCAGTTTTGTTCTGTTGTACATGGGGTCTCTATGAATTGGATCCTACTAAATGGCACCTAACAACAGCAAACACCAATGCTAAGTGATCTTCTAACCTTATCTCAGTTTCACTAGATGAAGCACACACACACACATACACATACACAAGGCCTCAAAATGAAGAGTGAGAATATTGAAAATGCCATGGGCTGCCAAAAGAACCGACAGATTTGTATTGGAAAAAGTGCAGTCAGAGTGCTCCTTGGAGGCCAGAAGGGTCAAACTTCGTCTCTCATACTTTGGGCATATTGTCAGGAGGGACCAGTCGCTGGAGAAGGATATCATGTTTGGTAAGCTGGAGGGTCAGAAAAAAAGAGGAAGACCTCCAGCAATATGGATTGGCAAAGTGGCAGCATCAGTGGGCTCAAGTGTGGTAACAATTGTGAGGTTGGGCCAGGACCAGGCAGTATTTTGTTCTGTTGTATGTAGGGTCACTCTGAGTCAGTACCAACTCGATGGCATCTAACAACAACAATTCCTGTTAAACTTATTGAGAATTTCTTTAACTAGAGTGATCAAAATTTGATCCCTTTTACCTTCCATCATTTGTATTGATGTCTCATTAAATTCAATTTCCCTCCTTTTCAATTCCATCATCAAATAACTCCCTGAAACTTTTCCCACTGCTCCTCTGGCAATGTTCATACTTGTAATTTCGCTACTATCTCTCAGAACTCTCCCTTCCTTTGGCTTGCTTGTTAGATGTAATATACTGAAGAGGTGTGCAGCAGCTGGCTCACAATAACTCCCGTTGTTTTATATGGTGAAACCCATGTGAAATTGTTCACTACAGATTAATATGTAAGCACAAATAAGTCCATGCTTATCTTGCTTATAGATACTTCAGCCCAGTCAAAATATTTAAATTTGAAAGAAACTTTGATTCTGTAAGAAGATACTGTAAGGTTATGAAAAATACAGAATCTTTGATGTGATAAAAAAAAAATGTGAAACTGTTCACTACAGATGAGCAAGTAAACACAAGTAAGTCCATGTTTACCTTGTTTACTTGTTAAGTTGACCTTACCTGCTGCCTAGGAATTTGTATCTTTATAGATCTTTGCACAGAGTTGTACACCTAATGTGTAATGTGGATTTTCCAAATTTAATTAAAGTGGTAAAAATGTCCCTCATTTTTGCTTAAAATATATTTCTACCAAGCAGAGACAGATTGGTTATGGTGGAAATGTTTCTTAGTCTTAACTTCATGTGATGTGCTTAAACCAGCATTTCTTAAATATCAGGAAACTCTCCATAAATTTGTAAAGATTTATTATTGGGAATAGTATGGATTTAATTTCCCACCAATTCACCAGAGAATGTTGATTTTAAAAAATGATAGACAATATCTTGTGAAGCTTCGTACCACCACATGTTATTTTGTTCTTGAAGGAATGCCTAAAAGAAAATGACAAACAGCAAGTTTTGTGGTTGTAGCACTGTAAAATTGAAAACATGTTCTGTTAGATAACAAATGATATGATTTTGTAGCAAATGAGCACCCTTTGGATCATATAGATGTGCTTGTGAAAAACAAATATCAAATTTAATATTCTGTCTAAACATGTGCCCTGTTTTGCCAATCAACTGGCAATTATATATTGTTTTAAATATGATCCTTCTTATTATTTGTAACATTCCATACAATGTTGCAGAAGAAAAGTAGAAAATGAGATAATTTTAGCCCTAAAGACATCCTGGTTATTAAAGCGGGAGAATCTAAATGCCCCAAGATGCAAACCATTAAGCATGTGGTATGATATAATACATATTGTTGGTTTAGAGTTAGAAGAGATTTCCATAGATTAGAATAGTTAAAATTTCAAGGGAGGAGTGAACTCAATCTTTTTTGCTACAGAATAAATTTTGAAAATTTATTATGCTCCTTCATAGTATCTCTTTCTATCTCTGCAATGTAAATGCATAAGGATGCCAGGAAGGTAAGAGCCGTGGGTGCATTTTATGTGGTCCTCCATTAGAAATTTGATTATATAGTTTACATATGACTAAGATAGGCTCTGTCCAACAAATTATGTTTTCAAAACATATTTTTGGGGGGAATGTGGTTTCTGACATGATAAAAAGGATTCTGATGTGTGAATAACATTCTCCATATTGTTGAAATTAACTAATAACTTTGATATGTCAGGCATACCCCCTATGTGACATTTCTTGGTGTGTGTTCTGTTCTCAGCCATGAATACAGCCAGAGTCAGGGGTGCCAAGGACTTTCTGTGGCTGCTGGAGGGGTCCAGCCATTCTCAAGTCAGGAGCAAGAGCTCCGAAAATGAACCTCCCACATTCTGTACAAATTCCATTACTCTCTGTTTGATATTTAGCATTTGGTTACCATGGTCTTTCAAGCAATTCTGTGTGTGCATTAACTAAAAGAAAAACAAATTAAAAAGCCCATTCCCCTCTCTTTGTCTTTCTCTTCTTCTTCAAGTGTCAGGAGTAAATATTTTAAAACAAATGAGTACAAAACACAGAGCTAAATTGGTCACATTATGATGTTGCTGTTGCTATGAAGTGCCCTTGAGTTGGTTCTGACCCATAGCAACCCTATATAGTGTTTCCAAGGAGCAGCTAGTGAGCTTGAACTGCCGACTTTATAGTCCAAATGGCTTTGCAGTCTGGCTCATTGACCTACAGCTCCACACCAGGACTCCACATTATGATATAGGGGGAAACAAATACATAAATCAGTGATATATTATTAATCTTAGAAGTAGTAAAAGTATATCCTAAAAGTGTTACTTTATATATTTTCGAAAGATTTGTTAAATCGCTACTTTAGTTCACTACCCTAGTTCAAAGTCAGGGGGAAAAAGCCAATTCCTGCTTCCAGGAGTGAAGCTGACATGTGTATGTCTTCATGATTACTTTGTATTAAAGTGTAAAAATTCTTTTTCACTGTAACCAGGGATTTTAAGATTCTGGAACAAAATGATAAACAGCAGGTGAAGGTTAGAACCTGGAAGCCAAAGAAGACAGTAAGTAAAGTTAAACCTTCCATATAATCCTGGGATTTAAGAGTAAATCTGGAGATGGACAGTAATTCTAAATCACTTGTGGTCACAGTAAGTTCAGTGTTTGAGTTAACTGAAGCTGTACTATCTGCATATAGAACTACTGAAGATGTTTTAAGAGAACCGAGAAGTCTGCTTTAATAAGCTCTGACTTTAAAATTCTAATTTTTGAATCTTTTAAAGTGTAATCTAATAATAATGTTGGAACTACACTTAACAATGTTGACATAAAATATCAACCCTTCCCTGAAAAGTCAAGGCAGAACACAGATTTCTCAAGGCAACTACATTTCATTCATCTGTCTAATTTGACTAGCTCAAATTTGACTAGCTCTAGAACTTTTCCTTAATGGTCACTCAATCTTCAATGAATAAATACTATGTTAACACCTTTTTATTTTTCTCCCTTTATTCAAAATGTGCTTGGATATATTTAGGCTCTAAGGTGATACCTGGACAAATAAAACTGAGATTTCTTAAAGCAATTATGACATGTTTTTTGTTTTGTTTTGTTTTTTTGCTACTTATTCCAATGGAATACTCTTTTCTGATGGGTTAAATGTTAGACTGCTAATCATAAGGTTGACAATTCAAACTCACCCTCACTCTGTGGAAGAAAGATGTGACTGTCTATTCCTATAAAGATTGAAAGTGTCAGAAACCATATGGAGCAGTTCTGCTTTGGCCTACAGAATCTCTATGAGTTGGAATTGACTTGGTGGCAGCTGGTGTATCATTGTAAATATTTGCATTGTTTAAAATATCTTTCCTGCAACTTCCAGTAAATATTTCTCTCCAGGCATTTTTAGGGGATTTTTTGGGAAGATCATAGGACTTTTATTCTCAGAGTTGCTGCCTTCAAAATAAAGTCCAAGTCCAAACCTGGAAGGATTGTCATGATTTCACAATCCAGGGAAAATTGTATCCCAGATTAGTGAGTTTCCTTTTGTCTTTCTAACACTGAAAATGTTGAGTCTTCTCTAACTTCCTGTGGATTCCAAAAGAACAAACTGGCATAATAACAGCATCAGTATTATACTAACATGATAGATGATAAGCATCAAAATAAGAGTTGCTTTCACATGTTGAAAACTTATTATTTGCTAATGACTATGCTATGTTCTTCACAAATATTATTGTAAAATATTTATTAAAATGCTGTGAGCTAGGCAGTCTGATGCCAATTTCAGAGCTGTAGAAACTGTGGTCAGGAATGCTCAATGGGTAACAGAACCAGCTTTTGACACAGGTCTGCGTGGCTGTAACTGCTGTACTCTTAACTCTAGTAGATTGTCACATCTTGTGTAGATGTCCAACCATTCTCTATTGTCCACGTCATCATGGAACAAAGATGATCTAAATCTGTGGCATTCTAAGAAGTCACTGCATACATAGATACATTTATGACTTAAATCTGTTCCTAGTGTGGGTGGATAGTGCACGTGAGAGCTTCTTTGCACTTTCCATTATGTATTCCGATGTCCCTTGAACCAATACAGTATGCTTACACAGAGTGAGTGTTTGAATGAAGGAACTGGGCTGGGGGACCTATTTTCCCTACATTGATAACTGAACTCAATGAAAGTACTCAGATGGTATAGACGATGTGTACACCATAGCTTGATTTTGTTGTTGCTGTTAGGAGCTGCCTAATCAGTTCTGACCCATAACGACCCTATGCACAACAGGATGAAACACTGCCCAGTCTTGTGCTATCCTCACAATTGTTGTTATGTCTGAATCCATTGTTACTTCCACTGTGTCAATCCATTTCATTGGGGTTTTCCTCTTTTTCACTGACCCTCCACTTTACCAACCATTATGTCCTTCTCCAGGGACTCATGCCTGTTGACAGTCCAAAGAATGCGAGAAAGTCTCACCATCCTCTCTTCTCAGGAACATTCTGGCTGTACTTCTACCAAGATAGGTTTGATTGTTCTTCTGGCAGTCTGTGATACTTTCACGATTTTTTGCCAACACCATGGTTCAAATGCATCACTTCTTCTATGGTCTTCCATAGTCATTGTCCATCTTTTACATGTTGTTGTTAAGTGCCATCAAGTCAGTTCCTACTCAGTTATCCTGTATAGGATTTCCAAGGAGTGACTGGTGGGTTTGAACTGCCAAGCTTGCAGTCAGAAGTCTAATGCTTATCATATAGTACCACACTAGGACTCCAGCTTTCACATGAGGCAATGAGGACACCATGATTTCGGTCAGGTGCACCTTAGTTACTCCAATTGACATCTTTGCTCTTTAAGACTTTAATGAGGTCTTTTGTAGTAGATTTTCTAATTCAGTATGTCATTTGATTTTTTGACTGCTGCTTCCTTGATTGTTAATTGTGGATCCAAGCATAATGATGTCTTTGACAACTTCAATCTTTTCTTCATTTATCATGATGCTACTTATTGACTCAGTTAAAATATATTTTTTCTTTACGTTGAGGTGCAATCCAGATGAAGTTTATAGTTTTTGGTCTCTGGTTAGTATTTTAAGTCTTTGAGGTTACTAGTCCAGTGCTTATGCTACAGTGCCACACCAGGGCTACATATCTCAGTAGTTGTTGTTGCTCTTTAGTGCCATTGAGTCAATTCCAACCCATAGTGAACCTGCACAGGGTTTCCAAGGAGCAGCTGGCAAGCTTGAACTGCCAACCTTGTATTTCAAATGAACTTTTCAGTCCAGCGCATTAACCTGCAGTGCCACACCAGAACTCCTCATATCTTGGTTAGTATCCTGCATTTTAAAGAGAGAGAGAGAGAGAGATGTGTTAATTTGAAGAATATTAAAGAATACTAATCATAACAGAACTGTTATATATATGAATTTGCATACCAAATTACTCCAAAATCAAATCATTAAGTAAATATCCTAATCAAAGTCTTGGATAACTTAGATGGTGTTGATGGATATGATTTTAAACAGGACTAGTTCATTTTCTGGGAAAATCTGGCGTCTTTACATGTGGATATTTCTTCTTCAAGATGAAAGAGAACTCTTATTCAGTTAAACATAGTTGACAGGAGGCTTACTATATGATTTACACATAGGATGATCAGATGCATACCAAGCACACTATTCATGAATTGAAATAATTCTTCCTCTGTAACAAAAAAGTACGTTTGAATTTTGTAGTAGAAAAATGTGATTGTTAGAGTTAAGATAAATTTGATCAAATTGTAATATCTGGACTGTGCACTTTAGAAAAGGCACTTTTCAGAGTTTATTTATTTGCATTTTTTTCTTATATCCAACCCTGTGCTTTCAGTAGGAGAATCTGTAGCTTCTTAGTTTCTCTACCTTCTTTACATAGGCCCTGCAGGAAATTGGAGCAAGGATCATGCTGACCAGCCACCTTCAATAAGTTTGCCATGTTAAAAACATAAATGTTACATACATTGAATATTAGGCTGAACATGTACAGAGTTTTTTCAAAATTTAACTTAAGCCAAGCCAAGTTTTCTGTCACCTGAGAGGTAGAAATGTATAGCAGATAGATCATGGAATTGGAGTCTACTGGCCCAAGGTTAAGTCTAGCATTGGTAGTTTGTAGTTCTAAGATACTGGGCAAATAACATGCTATTGTTTGTTATTAAGTACTGTACAATTGGTTCTGACTCATAGCAACCTCATTTAGGGTTTCCAAGGAGTGGGTGGTGAGTTTGAACTGCCTGCCTTACAGTTCAACGTGACCTTATGGTCAAGTGCTTATCCTACAGTGCCACACCAGGATTCCAACAAAGTGTCTGTTAACTTAGTCTTTGCACCCATAAAGTGTATACTGTAACACTAATTTTATAGGGCTGCAGAAAAGATTGACTGAAGTAATTTATATTTAAAATGCAAAAAATGGTAGCTATTTTTACTTTTTTCACAGTTGTTCCAGATTTCCTGAATTCCAAGAATGAAATAGTCCAACAAGGTACAAATTAAGTCTCCAGATATTTGCAACATTACTATTGTTGTTGTTAAGTGCTGTCGAGTCAGTTCCAACCCTTAGCAACACTGTATAGGATTTCTGAGGAGCAGCTGGTGAGCTTGAACCGCCGACCTTGTAGTTCAAACTGCTTTGCAGTCTGGCGCATTAACCCACAGCACCACACCAGGACTCCACAGCTTTCCTCCTGGATGCCAAATACTCTGATAGCACTGGGGACACAATGATGATAAAGCTCAGCCTTAGTCCGCCAGGGACGTCAAGCTTGTTTTTGGAGACAGTGAAATGAACAAGCAATTTGGACAAATTGAATGCTAGTTAGGTGGCAGTAACATGAGTTACAAAGCCAAGGTTGTCCCAATTTATTTATTTAAATTTCAAATCCTTTCTCTTATATGCAAATAATAAAATTGAACTGCTCCCCTTTTTCCCCAGTATAGATGAGTTTTTGTTTTTCCTGGTGGGTCAGTTTTGTTTGGCTTTCCACCCCTTCAAGTTCTCAAGCTTCAGTAGAGTCGGGAGAATGCTACAGGACGGTTCTTTTATGAAGCTGAATTCAAACCATGATACTTAGTCAGCACTAGTTTTGGCTGGGATTATCAGGCCACAGTACCCTTGCCAGAAACCAGTGATATATGGACAGATTTAAATTCATTCTGAGAAATCAGGGAGGATAGCATCATTATTAAGGACTGTGTGTCTTTAACTGAACTTTTCAAGAATGCGAGCTTGATTCCAGTCTCAGGCAGGAAGAGTTATAAGGGATGGTGGCGGCTAATTGTCTGCGTGGGAACGGTGGAGCCTTTCAGAACTGCACTGTTTTTCATCCCAAGCAGAGATAATGGAGAGAAAGTAAATTATTCTCTTGGACTTTATTTTCTTTTATTGTTCTTATAGGCTCATCTACTTAAGTAGCATGTTTTGTTTAATAGTTGGGCTTCCTTATTTTATGGTCTTTACTTTCATCAAAGAATAGGAGTTTTTCTAAACTCCACAATAAAGGCAATCATACTCACATTTTTGTTGTTTTTTTTTTTACCTGTAATTGTTTTCAGAGTTCTGGTGTGGTGCTGTGGGTAATGCGCTGGAACTGAGGGTAGGTTTGAAACACAAGGTTGACAGTTCAAACTCAGAGCCACTCCTCGGAAACCCTATACAGAGCGGCTATGAGTCGGAACCGACTCCGCAGCACATAACAACCACAGCATGACTCTCTTCAGCAATACTGTTGTATCTGTGATCTTGCTATTATTCCCTAGAATTATAATAAAAATGAAAACTAATTATTTTGACTTAAAATATTTGCATTCCCAAAAACAGCACTAGAGCTTCTAAAGGAAGCACTCTTAAAAATTATATATAGACATACACATATATGCACATAGCTTATAGTTTACCTAAACTTTCTGACCAAATGTGTATGTGTGAGTCCTGGCTTGCTAACCACAAGATCGGTGGTTCAAACCCACCAGCTGCTCCTTGGAAATCTTGTTCAAGGTTGCTATGAGTTGTAACCAACTCAATGGCACTTAGCAACCACAGCAACAACATATATTATATGCATATATGTTGTTGCCATTAAGTGCCGTCAAGCCTTTTGTTCAGGATTGCTATGAGTTGGAACCATCTCGATGGCACTTGACAACCACAGCAACAACATATACTATATACATATATGTTGTTGCTATCAACTGCCAGCCTTGCAGTTCAAACCAACCTTGCAGTCCAGCACATTATCTCACAGCACCACACCAGGACATATATAGGTATATGTGCATGTGTGTGTGTGTGTGTGTGTGTGTGTGTGTGTGTGTGTATAAAAATCTAATCTGACTTGTAGCAATCCCATATGTGTTAGAGTAGTTTTCATGACTGTGTGTGACCTTTCAGAAGCAATTCATTAGGCCTTTTTTCCAACACACCTCTGGGTAGGTTTTAACTGCCAACCTCTTGGTTTGCATCCCAACGCTTAACTGTTTGCTCTCTCTGTGGTCTCTCTCTGCGTATGTATAGCTAAATTCACACTTTATATCCATTATACAAACATACATTTTACTTATGAGCAAGAAGACTATTAAACTATCAACCTAACTTTGTTAGCAGCTACTAACTTCCTAGGAGAGTATTTCATCCTAATTTAGATGAAAACAATGATTGGGGCCCTAGCCTTCTTTTGGGCTGAAGAAATGAAAATTAGAAAACTGCAATTTTTGAATTCTCTTGTTGCTCTACACACATACTGTTTCCCTTTTCCTTCAATTACTCCCAGGTTGGAACTTGGAGAAACTGTCTGTCAGATAGGTGAGCTCACTAAATATTGACAACTTAGCATTCCTTTACTGCTAAGATTTCCAGAAACTAAAGAAACACTTTGTTGATGCAAAGATCTTTTGGATAGACAAAGGTAGTCAAAAAGTATTGCTATTGGGGTTCAAACATGCATGGGTTTATTCCAAACAAATAGATTTAAATATGTCACTGTGATTAATGGATAGTTGTAAACAAATTCTCTCAGTAATATACTCATCTTTGTCCCATTAGGGTACCTTCAAAAAGTCCAGTCAAGACAGTGGCTTCTGAGGGTATTTGTTGGGCCAGTTAAAAGCAAGACAGAGAGTAACCTCAGATGGTTATCATGACTATTTTGAGGATATCTTGATAGATTTTCTCCAAGGTCACAAGATAACCAGGAGGGCTTATTATGAAGAAATTTTGAGACAATTCAAAACTATTGTTGAGAAAAAGGACATGAAAGTTCCACTGATAATTTTTTTCTGACAATGTTTTTACTGTCTTTAATGATAGCAAGGGCCACCCTATGAGAATTTCATTGGGGAACTTAACCCCATCCACCCTACAGTTCTGGTATTTTCCCTTCAGACTTCCTTTTGCTTCCAAATTGCAAGCACTTAAAAGGAACATGATGTGTGTCTCTCAGATGTGCCAACTGTGCTTTTTGATATTGTATATCTCAGAGTGCAGAATTTGTCAGAAAAGGGTTAGAGATGTAAAACACCAATTTCAGAAGTGTATAAACCTTGATGGATATGCTTCACATTTTGATATTTTTGTTTAATGTTTCTCTGATTTTTGTAGCAATACTTTTTGACTTACCCTTGTACATATGTGTGTGGAAATGAATGAGTGGTATCTTTCTTAAACTGTTGTTGGGAATTTTAGAGACAGTTATCTTTGATACTTCTGAAGGTCTTTGAGATTTCCTTACATGTATATATATTTTAATGCAGTAGTGTATTTTACAAGTAATTTCGCTAGGTCAGTTTCAGCTTTTTTAATACATTTAAAAGTTTATTATACTGCATTTAAAACAATATCACTGTTGAAATTCATTCCCATTTATAGAACTGGCTCATTCTCCTTAGTCTGGTGCTCTACTAAATCAGTGACAAAAGGGTCTTCCTGTACTACATGAACTCCTGGTGTGGCACTTTAGGATACACACTGGACTGTGAAGCACAAGGTCAGCAGTTCAAACCCACCAGTTGCTCCTCAGAAACCCTATACTATACAGGGTTGCTATGAATTGGAACCAACTCGACGACACTTAGCAACAACAACAATACTATGAAACTGTATAGTAAAACTGTATATGGCAGGTGCCTTGATTAGCTTAATTTCTGATTAGCTTAAAAGCTTAATTGGCTTTCAAAGGATATTCTACAAGAATAAAGAAAACTATTTCCCTGAAGACTTACAATCTTTAAAAATAATGAGGTTGCCTTATTCATGACCTGACTTTATTAAGTGCATATATTTAACAAAATAGCTACGAGTCTAATGTGAGTTGCATTTAACTTTTAACCTACAGTATTGTTACAGGTTTGAGGCAGTGCTAAAAAGTTTGGCTCTTAAATTTATTGTCCAAAAAAGTATCTAGGAATACAAGTGTTTATCACAATTAACATCAAAAGAGTATAACATTATATTACACATGCTGTATAAGAATTATATTTTCCTCTTGAAATTTCTAGCTTTTAGATTCCCAGAACTGGCAGGAAATATTTAGACTCCTCTGTTTCTGATCCTAGCTGTAGTCACAAAATGCTAACACATGCAAAAACATTGTAATAAACCTCAATATTCAATCATGTGCAGTAAGACCGCAAAAGATGTTGGCTTTGAACTTGGTTTTAAAGATGAGCATACCTTTAGAAGGATGGAAGATATCTCCTTACACTCTGTGATGTGGCTTGGCCCTTTTCAGGCCGGCAAAATAAGCTCTATTCTGTAAGAAACATTACGTTTATATTTTGGACTAAGAATTAATTAAGAAATGTATTCTTATAGAACATCTTGAGGCCTAGTCCTCAAAGAGACAAGTATTTTAAACCATGAAAATGAAACTCTACTGCATCAAAGACACTTGGAAAATCATTAACAGTCCATGCTACATGCCATGTCTTAGATTTAATGATCCCAAATTGTGGTTCATGAATTTATTTTGTCTTGGATGATAGAAAGTCTGGTATCATTTTGTAATTTCTTCCCATTTACTTTCTTAGTCTAATGATTGGTCTGAGAAGTCTTTCTCATTCACCAGTGAAACTAATTTCTACTGGATAAATCCACTCTGGAATGAAAGATCGTTTTTTTCAGTTCATGCTATAATTTTCTTGCAAAAAACTCAAAATGAGTAAATTTGTAAACAAAAATGTATTAGGTTGAAGGAAAGTAGATAATAGCTTGTAGTTACTGTTGTTTGTTGCTGTTGAGTTGGCTCTATATATTCATGGCTACACACTAACAGAATGAAATATTGCATGTTCCTGTGTCATCTGTACAATTGTTGGTATGGTCAGTTTCTGATAATGAAACTGAAAAGTGTCTTGCCAGTCCTAGAAAGAACCATTCATTGCCTTTGATTTCTTCTCAAATTTCTTTCCACTTTAACAGTCCATTTTATCTGGTGGGCCTGGAGATTCTCTTTCTAATAGGTAATATTAATTGGGTCATGTTCCCTTTTGCCATTCTTAAATTCTGCCTTTAGCTTATTTTTGTTTACCTATATTTTAGGACTCTTTTCAAACTCAAAACACAATTAAAAAAAAAAAAATCCCTTTCTGTTGCATATTTCTCTACTTTTCTGTCAGTTTGTCACAGTGTGGTGGCTTGTATGTTACTGTGATGCTTAACATTATGCCGCTGGTGTTTCAAATAACTGCAGGGTCACCCATGGTTTAAGTAGAGCCTCACAACTAAGAACAAACTAGGAAAAAGGAATAAATGGTTCACTTCTGAGGGATTAGTTAGTGACAATCTTATGAATAACAGCAAAACATTGTCTGATACAGTACCAGAAGATGAGCCCCTCAGGCTGAAAGGCACTCACAATCTGACTGAGGAAATGCTGCTTCCTCAAAGTAGAGTAAGCAAATCTGTTGTGCAAGAAGTACAGTCAGAATGCTCCTTTGAATTGAGAATGTACTTTGAACATGTTATCAGGAGGGACCAGTCCCTATAAAAAGACATCATGCTTTGTAATGTTGAGGGGCAGAGACACAGAGGAAGACACCCAATGAGATGGATTGGCATAATGGCTGCAACAATGGGCTCAAATAGCAATGATTGTGAGAATGGTGCAGAACCAATCAGTGCTCTGTTTTGTTGTATGTGGGGTTACTATGAGTCAGAGCTGAGCTGACAGCACCTAACAACAACAATTTCCTATTTGGATGAAATTTTCTGTTGATTCTAAATCGATCTAAAATATGACTTTCCCTCTCTGTCTCTTACTACTGTCACTTCTCAAATATTCAAAGTTATTACAAAAGTGCTTTGCCTTTCTATATTTCTCATAACATATTTTATAATCTTTTGATTACTCAGCTCCTTAAATAAGAAATTGGTGTTTTTTTGTAATAATCTTCATTCACTCAGTAAATATTTTGGAATGACTAGATGACATGCCAAGTTCTGGGCTAAATGCCATCAATGGCAAAGAGATAGCTGCACTTACAAGCCAATAGATGCAGTGATTGGATTAGACTGGCCCGAGGCTGTTCCCTTTTGGTTTGGGGTGAGAAGTCCATGGGGCTAAGGGTACATAATCTTCTAGGGTCTGACCCTCTTTTCTAAACCTTATGAAAGGCACTAGATCTGAGGCATCCCCACCTAACTGATCCCAAGCTTCCTTCCTGGGGCTTCAGCCACCTCTCCCTATAATCCACCCATCCCCAATGCACAATGAGAATTAGACACTAGACAGGTTTTGTTTATGGAGTGTGTGGAAAAGCATAAACATCCTGGCATGGCTATTCACACACATGCTCACAAAAGCACCTTGTGGTGTGCTATGAGGTAGCAGAAAGGGTCACAGTGACATGGGACTCTGGGTCAACTCTTTCTCACTGCTGTGTTTTGTGAAGAACTCAAAATAATAAAAGATTTCTAAATTTGAGGCTGTCTTTCCAATCTGGATGAAAATAAAAATTTATTTAAGTAAGAGTTGGTGACAATATGGATCTTTGCTGGACCTCTTTCTCCGGGTCTGACAAATGTTATGGGTATGTCTTTGGACATAAGAATATACTAGAGAATTACTACAGTCAAGTGCAGTTAATGAGCATATTGTCTAATCTTAGTGCATCATGGGCATACATCGCAAAACATGTGTAACACAAACATGTGGGGTCACGGAACTCTTCCTGGAACAAGACAAGACTAGAAAAAAGAATAGATTGTGACCAGTGTGTGGAAGTAGTGAAGATAGGACAAAAGGAAGGAGGAAATAAGACAGACATACAGACAGAGGCACTGACATGTTGGGACCAGAAGGTTTTTCAGTATGGTGGAGTACTGGTAAGAATGCTGAGTAGTAGAAGAAGAAATGGTTAGGAGTAAGATCTTGTTAAGGATGCTGTTAAACCACCTTTTCTCAATAATTTATTTTGATTTTTGCCATTTGATTATTTTTTAAAGTTTTTATTGTGAACTGAGTGATAGTTTACATGGGAGAACATCGGCTTTACACCATCGTTTCATTGCAATGATTACAATTTCCTCCATGCATCATCATTCAACAGTATTTGCTTCCATTCCCTCTGTTTGTTTGTTTTTTGGGGAATGTATACGAAAGCACTCAGGGATATATGATAATTTAAAAACCAAAGGGCTCATTCTGCAAGCTTGCCGTTTGCTTCTTTCTAGTTTTCATGTCCCAGGCTTTTAAAAATGTTCCTTTCTCTCATCATCGATTGAACTTCTAGTTGCCCTTGAATGTATTCCTGCAAAATATTTGTATGTGAAGTCATTCAGTAATTGCCTGTGATCAAAAGAGCAAGATTCTTCTAATGGAAGTGACACAGAAGGAAGACTAGATAAGTACAACCAGATTTTCCCCAAAAGCTGGTCACTTTTTTCATAACTATAGCCTATGAAGTAGAGCCCCAGTTTTCACAGTTTTTATAGCATTAGACCTGTCTTTCATTCACTATAAACATCCTAATTACTAGTCTGAATACGTACTCTAGTGATTGATGATAACAGCAGTGATTTGTTCTTACCTTCAAAGCTTTAGAAACATTATAGCAATTAATCCTCACAGCAATTTCTGAAGTAAATATACCATCATCATTTTACAGGTGAGGGGAACTGAGACCCAGGGAATTTATGCAACTTGCTCAAAGTAGACAGGGCAAAAGTAGTCCAGTCGGAGTTTGAACCCAGATTTGTTTGACTCCAAAGCTTGTCCTCTTGCCTCTCTAGGACAGCACCGCCTATTGCCATCTGCGGATGACACATTGAGATAAGGTCTAGTCTTAGCCCAGTTGTTGTTGTTAAGTACCGGGGAGTCGGTTCTGACTCATAGTGGCCCTGCATAGGGTTTCCGAGGCTGTAAATCTTTATGGGATCAGAATGCCTCATCTTTGTCCTGTGAAACAGCTGGTACTTTTGAACTGCCGACCTTGGGGTTAGTAGCCCGATTCGTAACCACTGCAATATCAGAGCTCCTTCCAGTCTTAGCCCAGTAATCAGCCCTTATTAACACCTATTAATAAAATAGGGAATAATGTATATAAGTACAGATGAATTTGGACACACTGACCAGAGAAGAATTGGTGCATATCAATTATGATGTTGCAAAAGAATATTAAATATACCATGAACTTCCAGAAAATGAACACATCTGTTTTGGAAGAAGTAGTCTGAATGCTCCTTAGAAATGAAGACTCCAAGACTTCATCTCACATGTTATTAGGATAGACCAGTCTCTGAAGAAGGATATCATCCTTGGTAAAGTGGAGGGTCAGCGAGAAGTGAGGCGGATTGACACAGAGGCTGCAGTGGGTTCAAGCATAAGAAAGACTGTGAGGAGAACGCAGGCTGGGCACTGTTTCTTTCTGCTGTATGTAGAGCCACTATGAGTCCCAACCGCCTTGATGACACTGACCAACAACATTCAAAACTTGCGGGGACACAAAACAGGCACTTGACTGTTAACTTAAAGGCTAAAAATCTGAACTCACTCAGCTGTGATGATGTGCTTCCAAAAACAAAAACAAAAACAGTCTGCCATAGAAAACCCTATGAAACACAGTGCTACTATGATAAACAGTTGCCATGAATTGGGATTGATTTTGTGGCAATATGGGGTTGGTTTAAATGAAATTGATTTTGTCAAATTGTTCGTGATACTGTAGGCAAATATTCCAGTATTAACTGCAATACCTTGAACAAGTTAAAGGGCTTCTGTGTCTTCCCATTCCCTGGTTTATGGAGGTCATCACTGTTTCTTCAGCAATTGATTATGGTTCTCCACATTGTCTCCAAGTGTCTTTGTTATCTAGTGCTGCTATCACAGAAGTGAATCTAGTGGATGGCGTTAACAAACACAAATTTATTCTCTCACAGTTTGCTGTTGTTAAATGCTATCAAGTCTGTTCTGACTAACAGTGACCCTATATAGGGTTTCTGGGGAACAGCTGGTGGGTTTGAACCAACAACCTTTTGATAAGCAGTCCAGTGCTTATCCTACAGTGCCACACCAGGACTCCTCTCTCACAGTTTAGGAGACTAGAAGTCTGAGTTCAGAGTATTAGTTCTCATGAAAATTCCTGGTCTCCTTTCAGCAGCTGCAAGTCCAGCGTTCCCTGGTGTTGATGTCAAGTCTTATTGCCAAGACTCCAGGTATCTTGGCATCAATCTTTCCTTGGGCCTAGGAACTTCACAGTGCAGATAGACCAGTCTCCCAGGTCCAATGGACAGGCTTCACGTATGGCTCTTCTTTCTTAGTAGTAGCTCCATCTTTCTCTGCATACGTCTCTCTCCTTTTAACTCTGTAAGATAAAACATATTGCAGTCCATACTCCTGGGAAGCTTCATAGACTATTGGATCAGGGTTGTGATGGATAAAGGGTATGCAGTTCACTTTATCCTTTTGTTGGTTTAGTAGATCACACTCCATCATGGGGAATCATCACTTAGCTGCCACATTATATCATTACATAACTGCCAAACAGCTGAGAATCATGCCCCAGTCAAGTAGACACATATTTTGGGAGGACACAATTCAATATATGACACTCAGCAAATCACACCTTTCCTGGCAACACCGTTTATGGCATCAGCTGTCAACTATGTGGGTGGTTTTTTAAAAATAATTTGTGTGTAGTAGATTTACCTCATACAGTACACCATTTGATTTCTTGACTGCTGTTCCATGAGTATTGATTGTGCATCCAAGCAATTGAAGTCTTTGACAACTTCAACCTTTTCTCCATTTATATTGTTGTTGTTTATTGGTCCAGTGGTAAGGATTTTTGTTTTCTTTACAATGAGGTATAGCCCATACTGAAGGCTGTGCTCTTTGATATTCATCTGTCGGTATGTCAGGTTCGCATCACTTTCAGCAATCAAGGTTGTATAGCCTGCATATTGCAGGTTGTTCATGAGTCTTTCTTCATTCCTGATGATAACATGTTCTTTTTTATGTAATTTAGGTTCTCAGATTATTTGCTTAACATATAGATTGAATAAATATGGTGAAAGGATACAAACAACCCTGCAGATGATGTTTCCTAATTTTAAAACATTCAGTATCTCCTTGTTATATTTGAACATCTGCCTGTTGGTCTATGTACAGGTTCCTTAATTCCTCATGAACACAATTAAGTATTCAGGAATACCAATTCTTTGTAGTGTTATCCAGAGTTTGTCATGCTCCACAAAGACAAAAACCTGTGCACAAGTAAACATCTTTCTTGTAGTCTCTGCTTTCAGCAACGTTCCATCAGACATTAGTAATGATATCACTAATCTTAACGTTTTCTTCTGAATATAGGTTGAATTTCTGGCAATTCCCTGTCAATGTACTGTTGCAGTCATTTTTAAATTATCTTCAACAAATTTTAATTATAGTTGTTGTTGTTAGGTGCCATTAAATCAGTACTGTGCACAGTAGAATGAAGCACAGCCCAGTGTGGGGCCAACCTCACAATCATTGCTACATTTGAGCCCATTGCGGCTGCCACTGTGCCAATTCAGATCATTAGAAAAACTCTTTTTTCTTCGACCCTTCACTTCACCAAACATGTCATCATTCTCCAGGGACTTGTTCCTCCTGATAATATGTCTGAATTATAAGAGATAATGCCTGGTCATCCTGGGTTCCAAAGAGCATTCTAGCTGTACTTCTTCCAATGCAGATTGGCTTGTTCTTTAGGGAGTCCATGGTACTTTTGCTATTCTCCTCCAACACCAAAACTGAAATGCATCGATTTTTTATGGTCTTCCTTATTCATTGTCCAATTTTAAGTTGCATGTGAGGTTATTGAAAATACCGTGGCTTGGGTCAGGTGCTTCTTAGTCCTCAAACTGACATCTTTGCTCTTGAACACTTTTAAAAAGGTTTTGTGCAATACATCATTTGATTTCTTGGCTGTTGCTTCCATGAGTGTTGATGGTTGATTGAGCAAAATGAAGTCTGACAACTTCAGTCTTTTCCCCATTTATTGGGATGTTATTTATTGGTCCAGTGTTGAGGATTTTTGTTTTCATTAGTCATTCCCTGCAATGTTGTCCACAGCTTGTCATGACCACCCCAATCAAAAGCCTTTACGTAATCAATAAAACACAGGTAAATATCTTTCTGCTATCAGCCAAGACCTATACGATGTTAGCAGTGATATCCCTCATTCCACATCCTTGTAAGAATCCAGCTTGAACCTTAAGAAGTTCTCTTTCAATATATGGTGGTAGCCATTTTTGCAATATCTTTAGCAAAATTTTGCTTGCATATGATATTAATGGTATTGTCTGATGAGTTCCGCATTTCATTCGATCACCTCTCTTTGGAATGGGCACAACTATGGATCTCTTCAAGTCTCTTAGTGTAGTGGTTACGATTTGGGCTGCTAATCACATGGGCAGCAGTTCGAAACTACCAGCATTTCTGCAGGAGAAAGATGAGGTTTTCTGCTCCTGTAAAGATTTATAGCCTCAGA
>NW_006408554.1:9286466-9293648 GCF_000296735.1 Chrysochloris asiatica | reverse complement strand
TGTTCTTGCCTTTTGGTTTTCTAACTCCAGGTCTTTGCATACTTCATTGTAGTATTTGACCCTGTCTTCTTGAGTTACTCCTTGAAATTTACTATTCAGCTGTTTTTTGTTTTTTCTATTTTAACTGTTTCGAAGTTTATTAATCACACTGACAATGTTGTGCAAATATCAGCATTATTTGTTTCCATAGCCTTTTTATTACCCCAAAGAGAAACTCTTTACCCATTCAGCAATAATTTTCTACCCCTCCTCCCCACAGCCCATGGTAATCATAAATCTTACTACCCATATGCATATGTCTCTTCTAGACATTTAATAAATATCAGATCATACACGATCTGTGCTTTTGTGTCTGGCTTATTTTAGTTAGCATATTGTTTCCAAAGTGTCTCCTTGTCATTGTTGCTTGTTGTTAATTGCCATTGAGTCAGTTCTGATACAACAGAATGAAACACCACTCAGTCCTGTGTCATCCTAACAGTTGTTGTTGTGCTTGAGTCCATTGCTGTTACCACTGTGCCAATCCATCTCATCGGGGGTCTTCCTCTTTTTTGCTGAATCTCTACCTCACACGATATTCTTCTCCAGGGTCCTGTTCATCCTGATAATATATCCAAAGTATGAGGGATGAAGTCTAGCTATCCTGGATTCTAAGGAGCATTCTCACTGTACTTCTTCTAACACAGATTTGTGTATTCTTTTGGCAGTCCATGGTGCCTTTAATATTCTTCTCAAACACCATAACTCAAATACATCAATTCTCCTATGGTCCTTCCAATTTATTGTACAACTTTCATATGTATATGAAGCTGTTGAAAATACCATGATTTGGTTCCGGTGCACCTTAGTGCTCAAACTGATAGCTTTGCTTTTAAATACTTTAAAGAGATCTTGTGCAGCAGATTTGCTTAATGCAACACATTGTTTGATTTCTTGACTGCTATTCAGCTCTTTTAGGAGCTCTGGTAGTGTAGTGGTTACAAATCAGGCTGCTAACTTCACAGTCAGCAGTTTGATACTACCAGCTTTTCTGTAGTATCAATGATGAGGCTTTCTGCTCCTGTAAAGATTTACAGCCTTGGAAACCTTGTACAGGGTTGCTATGAGTTGGAACCGACTCCACAGCACATAACCACCACCACTACCACCACACAAGAGAGCATGTTTCAGAGTCTCTTCCAACAACCATTTTGATTTTTTTCCTTCCTTCTTGTCTTCTTAATGACCTTTTGTTTTTTTTTTGTATGATGCCCTTGATGTCATCCCATGACTCTTCTGGTCTTTGGTCTTTAGTGTCTAAAGCATCAAATCTATTCTTGAAATGACCAGATATGATGACATGGAGAGATGGAGTGACTGGGGACTCTAGACTCAAGGAGGGAGAGGGGCTGTGTGCTGGCTGTATGTAGGGTATACCCTTTGGGTATTTGAATGGTTATATATTCCTGACTGCTTCGGTGTATATCCAAAAACAAAACAAAACAAAAAAACAGAGGGATTGGAAGCAACTGCAGTTGAATGATGATGCATGGAGGGGATTGTAATCATTACAATGAAACAAAATACAATAGGATGAATTTAAAGCTGATGCTCTCCCATGTAAACTATCACTCAATTCACAATAAAAACTTAAAAAAAAAAAAGTTCAGGTAGGGTATGTTCAAGGCCATTTTTTGGCTCTCATGGATTTGTTTTCATTTTCTTCAGCTTTAGCCTGAAGTTACATATGAACAGCTGATGGTTTGTTCCATAGTTTGCCCTTGGTCTTGTTTTCTCTGATGTTATGGAGCCTTTCCACTGTCTCTTTCCACAGGTGTAGTCAATTTGATATCTGTATATTCTATTTGCTGAGATCCATGTTTATAATTATCTTTTATGTTTTTCATGAATAAGTCGTTGGTCTTGCATAATTCTATCTTGTAATCTCCAGCATTGTTTCTATCACCAAGGCTATAGTTTCCTAGTACTGATCCTGCCTATTTGTTTCCAACCTTTAGATTCCAATTGCCACTAATTGCCAACACATCTTGATTGCATATTTGATCAATTTCAGACTGAAGAAGTTGGTAGAATTCTTCAATTTCATCTTCACTGGCTTTAGTGGTTGGTGTGTAAATTTTAATAATAATGGTATTAACTGGTCTTCCTTTTAGGCATGTGGATGTCATCCTGTCACATCCTATCACAAGATCTTCAATCAAATCTTGATATGGTCTTTTTGACAATGAATATGATGCCCTTCCTCTTCAATTTGCCATTCCCAGCATGGTAAACCATGTGATGATCAGATTCAAAATGCCCAATACCAGTCCATTTCAGCTTACTGATGCCTGGGATGTCAATATTTATACATCCCACTTCACTTTTGACAATTTCCAATTTTTCTAGACTTATACTTCATACATTCCAAATTCTGATTATTAATGGATGTTTACAGCTGTTTCTCTTCTTTTTGTGTTGTGCCCCATCAGCAAATGAAAGTCCCGAAGGCTTTACTCCATTTGCATCATCACGATCAATTCTACTTTGAGGAGGCAGCTCTTCCCCAGTTGTAATTTGAGTGCCTTCCAACCTAAGGGGTCTTCCAGCACTATACCTGACAGTATTCTGGTGCTCTTCATCAGGTTTCAATATTCAATAATCTGGTCCTGACAGGATCCCATGCGTTTTCATAAGAGTTTCAGTTACTAAATTGCTAGAGGAGTTCTGGTGTGGTTCTGTAGGCTAAAGCACTGGACTTCACAGTCAGTTTGAACCACAGGATCAGTGGTTCAAACTTAACCAACTGCTCATTGGAAACCCTATACAGGGTCACTATGAGTCAGAGCTGACTCAATGGCACTTAGCAGTAACAACAACAAATATTCGGAAGTTGTCCATCTCTCCTTCTTCTGTGTCTGTCTTCATCTGAAAGCTTAGCAGAAATCTGTCCACCATGGTTGATCCTATTGGTATTTAAAATACCTGTGGCATAGTTTTCAGAATCACAGCAACATGCAAGCCACAACATGCAAGCCACAACAAATTGACAGAAGCTTGGTGGAATGTTATTTGCATGTGATATTAATGATATTTTTCATTGAGTTCTGCATTCTGTTGGGTCACATCTCTTTGGAACAGTCACAAATATAGATCACTTCCAATTGGTTGGCCAGATAGCTGTCTTCAAAATTTCTTGGCATACATGAGTGAGTGCCTCCACTACTTTATCAGTTTGTGAAAGATTTTAATTGATATCCCTCCTATTCCTGAAGCATTGCTTTTTTGCAGTGCCTTTAGTGCAGCTTGGGCTTCTTCTTTCAGTACCATTAGTTCTTGCCTATATGCTTCCTCTTGAATGGATTGAACATTAGCCAATCCTTTTTGATACAGTGACTCTGTGTATCCCTTCTATCTTCTTTAATCCTTTCTGCACCATCCAATATTTTGCCAGCATTGAACTCTTCAGTATTGAAAGTTGAGGCTTGAATTCTTTTTTCAGTTCTTTTAGCATGAGAAAATGCTGATTGCGTTCTTCCCTTTTGGTTTTGTAACCCTAGGCCTTTGCACATTTTATTATAATACATTATTTTACTTTATTGCAGGTTAGATAATATTAACTTGTGCTTTTGTTTCTTTGGTTTGACCCATAATTCTACTGATAGTATCTTCTCTGTAACAATTATGCAATCAATTTTTTTTTTAAATTAGCCCTCCAAATAAATGTGTTAAGGATTTAAAATATAATTTTAAATGTAAGTGTACTTCTAAATTTTATTGCCTAAATTAATTGTTTTACATTTACATAGCAACAAAATAATTTTTCATATGAAGTTTAAATTATTCTATAGTCCTTTAATATTTATTAAATAACAAAAAGCTGTGTGAAATATGAAACTAGTCCTTTGTTTTTATTGAATGGATGTTTACTGAAAAAAAATCAGACATATGTTAAAAGAAACAAATGCAAATTTTTTTTGTGTCCAAGCATCTGTTAGAGAAATTTGTTTTTCTAAATGTAGGAAAATACCTAGTAATATAACTGACCTGAAAAAATAAATTACTCTTTAAAATTAAGGAAACATGGTCTGAGAATATGAGAGACACAAAACTTTTGGTATTCATGTACATTGGGTATCTGTTATCCTGCATGCTTCCATTGGAATCCTGGTTCAGGAAGTTGGTCACTTAGACATTTAGTCATTTTGCAAAGATGAAGGTTAATTTAATTTAAAAAGAAGACATGCTATGTTTGGTTTAAATTATGGGGCTCACATTCATATTTCACTGTCCTTGGAGAATTATACTGGGACTTTACAGATTCCAAAGAGACACCTATTGATTTTTTTTTTAAGCTTAATGGAGGAGAATTTAAATGCTGAATTATTTCAAATGGTAAAAATAAAAATTTCTAATTGAATTTTATGAGGTCAGTACCATACTTGGATTAATTGAAGATTAAATCGAAACAATAACAATGTTCCTTAACTACCTTTTCAGATATATAACCAATAATTGTGATTTTACCTATAGCAAAAAATTTGAGTCAATTAGGGGTTAGGTAAGTGACAAGGAAGTCAACAATAAATAAAGCTTTAAGACACTTCATTTTATTTTTAATTTTCACTTGAATTTTAGAGGCAAAAAACTAAAACATCATCTAACACTGCAATTGGTTATATTTATTTTATTGTTTTACTATAAAGTAGAACGTTAAGTGTAGAAAAACACCAAATTGAATGAATGACTGATTATAATGAGAACCTCTGTTAGGTCAAGGACAACGCGGAAGCTGCTTCAGGTGCTTTGACTTAATCACAATCTCTGACTCCCCACAGAAGTAACAACCAACCTAACTTTAATAGTAATTATTTTGTTGCATTTTAAAAATAATTGCATCCCTCAGATATATATCTCCAGAAATCATTGTTAATCTTGCTCACTTTGGAAAATCAGATGTCTTTCTAGCTTATTACTCTGTAGGTGTCTCCTGCATCTCTTTCATTTTCTTACAATTTGTCAACTAAAGAGTCCAGCTCATTTGATCTCTAGAGTTTTCCAGTTTGGGTTTTGCCATCTTCTTACTCTTGTTATGTAGTTTAACATGTTCTTCAGCTCCCTCTGTTTCCTGAAAATTTCCTGCTGGATCTAGAACCTGGGTAAAGCTCTTGTTCATTTTGCTGTTGATGTTAATTACCTTTGAGACAATTGTGAGTTACTATTACCTGTGTAAGGAGCTCTGGTAGTGTTGTGGATATGAATCAGGCTGCAAACCTTAAGGTCAGCAGTTCAAAAATACCAGCAGTTCCACGGGAGAAAGATGAGGCTTTCTGCTCCTGTGAAGATTTACAGTATCAGAAACCCTGTGCAGGGTCACTATGAGTCGGAACTGACTCCATAGTACTTAACAACAACAACATTACCTGTGTGGTGCAGATGATTAAGCACTGGACTGTTAACCAAAAAGGTGGCAGTTTGCACCTCCCTAGAAGCAGTTGTAAAGATAGTTTTGATGATCTGTTTCCAAAAGATTGCAGCCTTGAAAACCCTATAGAACAGTTCTATTCTGCACATATGGGGTTACCAGGAACAAAACTACACCCCCAAAACCCATTGTCATTGAGTTGATTCTGATGTACAGCGAACCTGTACTAGAATTAGGAGAGCAGACAGACTCATCTTTCTCCCATAGTTTTAGGACGTCTTTCTCCCACTCTCCTTTTGGTTAAGCAGCCTGGTGGTTATCCTGAAGTGCCACAAAGGCTCTGTGAATAGGACTATAACCCAGGAAAGCAAACACAATGCCATCAAGTTGATTCTGATTCATAATGAGCAACCTTGTATAATGGGTCCAAGGCTATAAATCTTAAAGGAGCAGCTGGTGGGTTTGAACTGCTGACCTTGTAGTTAGCAGTCCAGTGCCTATCCCATAGCACCCTCAGAGTTCCTTGGTTGCGTAAAACATCTTGTTTCTTATTTTATCATATTAGCGGTCATCTGTGTTGAATGCAAATATCTGTCTGTTCATTGGAGGCTACAAAATGGTCACACTGTGAGTCTATCATTTCTTTTATGTTTTTAACTGGAGTCCTGGTATGGCACGGAGTCCTGATGTGGCACTGTGTGTTAATGTGTCAGACTGCAAAGCTGTTTGAACTGTAAGTTCAGTGGTTCAAGCTCACCAGCTGCTCCTTCGAAACTCTATATAGGGTTGTTATGGGTTGGAACTGACTCAATGGCACTTAACAACTTAACGACAACAACCTTTAGGAAGCAACACTTCCTCTCATTTATTATTTGGTTAGCCAGCAATACAGTGCTCACAAGTGTCTTAGTTATCTAGTGTTGCAATAACAGAAATACCACAAATAAATGTATTCTCTCACAGCTTGGGAGCCTCTAAGTCCAAATACAGAACACCAGCTCTGGAAATAGATCCTTGTCTCCTTTCAGCATCTCAAGGTCCAGCATCTCTTTGAGGTCTCCATGTGTCTTGACATCAATTGTTTCCTGGATCTAGGAGTTTCAGTGCAGGGATCCACACACTCCACTCCTGGGCCTTTTTTCTTGGTGATAGTGTCTCATTCTGTGTTCACATCTGTCTCCTTTCATCACTTGTAAAATAAAAGGTATTGCCTGTCACACCCTAGGGAATCTTCTGTATATCAGATCAGGGTCATATTGAATTTGAAGGTGTTGTTGTTGCTGTTAAGTGCCGTGTGGTTGGTTCTGACTCATAGTGATCTTGTATAGGGTTTTCAAGGAACAGTTGGTGGGTTTGAACTGCTGACCTTTTGGTTAGCATTCCAGTACTTATCATACAGCATCAAAGCAGGACTCTAGAAGCTAGCTGTTGTTGTTGCTAAGTGTTGTGAAGTTAGTTCTGACTAATAGTGATCTTGTATTGGGTTTCCAAGGAGAACCTGGTGGGTTTGAACTGCTGATCTCGTGGTTAGCAGTCCAGTTCTGATCCTACAGCGCCACACCAGGACTCCAAAGGTGGTGTATCTCAACCCTTAATCCTTTTGTTTGCCACATCAGATAACATTATGGAGATCATCACATAGCTGTCAAGCCACTGAGGATCATGGTCCAGTCAAGTTGACATGTATTTTGGGGGTACACAATTCAATCCATCCTTTCTTGATGTATTCCCTATTTGTTGTTGTTGTCAGGTGCCATCGAGTTGGAACCGACTCATAG
>NW_006408554.1:9269340-9283751 GCF_000296735.1 Chrysochloris asiatica | reverse complement strand
TGTTTACATCTGTTTCTCTTCAGTTTGATTTGTGGCTCATTAGCAAATGAAGGTTCTGTGAGCATTTCTTCCCTGAGCTTAACTCTATTCTATTCCCTATTTAGTACCTTTGAAAATAATGACTAGGTTCCCCCCCACCCCCCATCTTCTGAAGCGAACCAAACCTTCATTTTAAACTTAACTTGATAGGTTTCAGTCCATGGCGATTATCATTACTGAAGTTGTGCCACGTTTGACCAATGATAACTTCTCCAAGTTGGTTCTGGGTCTTACTGTTTTGATGCTGTTAGTCTTTGATCACTTTCTTGCCATCAGGTAGTACAAGATGTCTTAGGCTTTATTGTACATTTTCTGCACCAGATATGGAATCAGATATTTTTCTAAAAACCTCTAGTTTCTTTTAGTAAGAAATGTTATTTCCATCTAAAAGCAAGGTATGCTCACTGTTACTTGGTTGTTCATTGTTTCTAGTGCTCCCTGCCTTTTTATTTTTTAAAGCAAATTAATAATTACTTTTAAGAGAATAGGAAACAGTGCTACAATGACTTAAATCATTGGGCATATGCAAATTTCACATTTTTGGTAATAGTCATTAATCTCATCATTGCTCCTGCTCTTTTTCATGTTGGTTTAACATAAATTGCTAAGGCCAGAGTAGTACTACCAAAGAACATATTTAGCTTAATCTGAAGAAATTGGAGAAATAATGTGAATTATTTCTATTTTAATTTAAAAGTTAATTAAGCACTAAGGATTGAGTATTAGCTGTGTCTTTTGAGTAGTATTTGGTTCTTATGAAGCTTTAGGTTAATGATTCTTGATAGGGTACACCCTGTAGCAGCAGTGAACTTTAAAGGGAAAGTGAACCGTAACATCTTATGTTAAAATAACACTTTCTTTTGGTCCATAGCAATGCTAAAGTAGTCAAGCATCTTCTCTGAAATAAGAAATCATTTTCAGAGAAAAATGTCTTGCACTGCTGCTCTGTTTACTCATAAAATTGGAGGCAATGTTGAAATTATTTGAACTTCATCTGAAAATACATTGTTGTTCTAGTTGTTAAGCTCTGTTGAGTGGGTTCTGAGCCATAGCAACCGTGTGTAGGGTTTCCGTGGAGCAGCTGGTGTGTTTGAACCACTAACCCTGCATTTCAAACTGACTTTGCAGTTCAGTGCATTATTCTGAATCACCACACCAGGACTCCTGTTGTTACTGTTGTTGTTTAGTGCCATCAAGTCGGTTTTGACGCATAACAAACCTGTATAGGGTTTTGGAGGACTGGCTAATGAACTTGAACCTCTGACCTGGTAGTTCAAACTGATCTTGCAGGCCAGTGCATTAACCCACAGTACCACCAATTAAAGAGGAATATAATGATTTGAAAAAACACAACTATGAACTCATTGACTATATCTATCCTTTGAAAAACTTCTGAGGTATCCAAAAAGTTCTCTGAGTTCCTAAATTGTTGTATATATTAGTTTTCAACTAATTGGAAATAGATTACTGCCTATAATCTTGGACATCTGGCTATAGAGTTTGTCTGGGTTTGGAGAACTGAACTTCTAGTCTCTATCATCTGCCATAATGTCAGTAACCTTGTACAATAATGTAATTAGAAAATACAATATATATCTATCATGTTAGCAGCTATATCATTTATACAGTATATTATAGAATAACAGTTAGAAAGTACTACATCATACTGAGAGTCCCTATATCTGACAATAAATGAAATTAGTACCAGCAGTAATAGGCATAAAATGGTTGCACATAAATGCATGTTTCATATAAGTGTGAGTCTGTATGCATTTGCCTCAGAACAGTTAAACCACCAGTCATCCTTGTAATCGACTCCAACACATAGCAGCTCCATGTGTTTCACAGTAGAACTGTGCTTAATAAGATTCTCAAGGGAGGCTTTTTCAGCAGTAGATTTCCAGGCGTTTCATCCAAGGCACCTCTGGCTGGTCTTGAACCTCCAGCAGTGCTGTTAGCAGCTGAGTGTGTTATCCATTTGTACTATCTTTTGAGTCCAACAATTTGTTAGAGATTAGTGAAAAGTAATACTCACTGATTGGAATAAGACAAGTGGATTGATGTTGCAGAAATGGAAATAGATTCAGAAGAGTTTGGGTCTACTCCCATCTCTGTCTCTAGGAAATTCTATCTCATTGAGAATATTTCTTTAGCTGTAAAATAACCAGGGATAAGCAAGAACCTTCATCTTCAAGAGCCATGATCTCATGTTGTGTGGTAAGTAGCAATCACATCAACCTCTTCTTTTCTTCTCTGAGATTGTATTATATTATAAATAACAATTAAACCATCTTTATCTCCACTTTGGTTTGATTCATGACAAGTGAAACCATATTTCAAGAAATATCTTTTCTTTCTTTTTATTTTTTTTGTAGATGATGACAAGTTTATCCTAAAATGTATATGGAAGTACCCAAGACCATGTCTAACTCATGACAACTCTGTAGGACAAAGTAGAATATCCCATTGCGTTTCCAAGGCTATAATCTTTACAAAAGTAGACTGTCAAATCTTTCTCCTTTCTTTTTATTTTTAGACATAGTTTCTGTGAGCTTTTCCTTTCTGCTCATCATATGCCCTTGCCTCTGCCTTTCTTGTATCCCCTTTCCTCTCTTGGCTTATCAAGAAAAATTACATTTGGCTATTCTTGACATCTGGAGTCCTGTGTGGCACTGTGGGCTAATGCGTCAGACTGTGAAGTCATTTGAACTGCAAATTCGGTGGTTCAAGCTCACCAGTCGCTCCTTGGAAACCCTATACAGGGTTGCTATGGATCAGAATCGACTCAACGGCATTTAACAACGCAGTTCTTGTCATCATTGCTGATGTCTGATGGATCTTGGTTGAAAGCAGAGAATATCAGAAAGCTGTTGACCTGTGCTTTGTTGACTACGCAAAGGCTTTTGATTGTATGTATCATGACAAGCTATGGACAACATTGCGAAGTATGAGTATTCTGGAACACTTAATTGTGCTCATGAAGAATCTGTACATGGACCAAGAGGCAGTTGTTCAAACAGAACATGGGAACACTGAATGGTTTAAAATTAAGAAAGGTGTGTGACAGGGTTGTATTCTTTCACCATACTTATTCAACCTGTATGCTGAGCAAATAATCCAAGAAGCTGGGTTATATAAAGAAAAACATGGCATCAGGATTGGAGGAAGACTCATTAACAACCTGCAGTATGCAGATGATACAACTTTGTTTGCTGAAACTGAAGAGGACTTAAAATATTTACTGATGAAGACCAATGAGCACAGCCTTCGGTGTGGATTGCATCTCAATGTAAAGAAAACAAAAATCTTCACCACTGGACCAATAAACAACATTCTTATCAACAGAGAAAAGATTGAAGTTGTCAAGGACTTCATTCTTCTTGGCTCAACTATCAACACTCATGGAAGCAGCAGTCAAGAAATCAAACAACGTATTGCATTAGGCAAATCTGCTGCACAAGATCTTTTTAAAGTGTTGAAGAGCAAATATGTCAGCTTGAGAACTAAGGTGCACCTGACCCAAGCCATGATATTTTCAATAACCTCATATGCATGCAAAAGCTGGACAGTGAATAAGGAAGACCATAGAAGAATTGATGCTTTTGAGTAATGGTGTTGGAGGAGAATATTGAAAGTGTCATGGACTGCCAAAAGAACCAACAGATGTGTGTTGGAAGAAGTGCAACCAGAGTGCTCCTTGGAGGCCAGGATGGCCAAACTTTGTCTCTCATACTTTGGACATATTGTCAGGACGGACCAGTCTCTTGAGAAGGATATCATGTTTGGTAAGGTGGAGGGTCAGAGAAAAAGAGGAAGACCCCCAGTGAGATGGATGGGCAAAGTGGCAGCATCATTGCCCTCAAGTGTGACAACAATTGTGTGGTTGGTCTGGGACTGAGCAGTGTTTAATTCTGTTGTACATAGGGTTGCTGTGAGTCAGTACTGACTCGATGGCACCTAACAACAACAATAAGAATTCTTGACCCTTTTCCACGTTGTTATCAAAGCATTATGCTGTTATAATGGCTTTATATTTAAAGTGCCAGCAGCTTAAGATGATAGAACAATGACTGAAATGAGTAACATGGCATTTTGAAAGTGATTTATTTTTACCACCGCCAATGGAGGAAGAAGAGAGATTAGTATTTCATTAATCCTATGGTGAAAATTGAGAACATGAGAGAGACCTATTAAATCAAGCCTCTTGACTGAAGCTGCTTCTTCTGACCCTAAAAAATCTAGGATTAATGTCTTGTCCACTTTACCCTGTGTTTCATTTGTAATGCTTTCTGCCAAGTGTTCATTTGCTTTGTATTTTCCTTCTTGACTCTTTTACTTCATACTCCTCATTTACCAGAGCCAGCCATATCAGTAATTTATGAATTCCAGTTGCAGCTAAACTCTATGCTGTGTGGTCTTTGGATAAAATGTGTGGGGTTTCTCTTTCTATGGGGTAGATGCTTAAAAGGACCTGGTACTGTGGTAAAAAAGCAGAACTGTGTGAAGAAGCCAAAGTAGTGTTTTATTCAATTCTTTGTCTTCTTGTTTGATATTCAGAGTTCCAATATTATCATCTGTATGGGTTTCAGAGGGGTTTCCTGGCCTCTGCTGTAGAGGGACTGGATGGAGTGTATTACTAGAAAACCATCTTGTTTGGTTGGGTAGAGAGTGATGGAACCCTAGAGACAATGGCCTTTAGTCACCCTTCAGGCTTGACCCTGCACTTACCTCAGTGGCTCAGTTTTCAGCCAAACAATAAAGAGGTCTGTAAAGTGAGAAAAAACAAACAAACAAACAAACAAAAACACTTCTTAGAATAATTAAACATTTGAAATCAAAAGGGTAGCACTTGCCCAAGGAAAAAATTCAGAAGGTAGGAAGTGGTGGGAAAGAAGAATGAAAATGGGAAACTGGAAAAAAGTGGGATAAATGAACAACATGAAACTAAATGTGTATGAATTATTGAATGGAAAACTCATTTGTTCTGTAAATTTTCACCCAGTTCACAAGAAAATGTTAAAGAAAAAGAAAAAGAAGCCATAGCAGTGCTTGAGTTACTTCTGATCAAGAAAATCTTAAGCCTTCATCAGACCTTACCATAATACCGCAAATGTTCAAATAAATGGGGTACACTATCGTACCAATTGGGATACACAGAGAAACCAACTGGGGTACATTCTGGCACTCCAGCTTCGAGGAAGCAAATTAACCTCTTCATGGGGTATCTAGGAGCTGGTCTCTGGCATCTCCACTATTAGATCTTAGATGATCAGAGGTCAGGCAGGCAGACAGACCTCAGAGGGCACCAAAGAGACTAATTAGAAGAGCTCAAGGTACTCTGTCTAGATTTTGTGACCAAATTAGAAGAGATCATTGTAGCAAATTCCTTTAAAAAAAACCACACACACACACAAAATTTCTAAGTTTATAGTGTGGGGGATTTTTGGGGATTTTTAAGGATTGGATTTTTCCAAATCAGTCACAGTTTAGTTTAAGTGAATCAATAGCTTATCTTTGGAGAATTCCATACTCTTGGAAACATTTAAACTTTAGCATACTGTTGTTTCAATAGTATAAACTCTGACTTGGAAGGAAATGTTACCACCTGTGTGGCTTGATCTGTAATTTCAAAGTTTTTAGAAATAACAGCAGTTTATTCTTAGTTTAATTTTGATCTTTTCTTTCCTCAAAATGCTTGGAATACATATAACATTTTTAAAAAGTGTATTCAGTGTTTCATGATTTTTAAATTTTTATTTCAGAGAGGAAGAAGAGCCTGAAACTAGAATTGAGTCCTAGCAGTGCTTGCCTCCCACCTTGAGTTGAAGTTGTTCACTTAGTCATTTTCTGCTCCAGTTTCCTTATGTATCACATTAGCCTGAGGATGTCTCACTCTGAAATTGCAGTGAAAAGCCAATCAAATGAAATACTATAGGTGATAAACCAAATCCATTGCCCTCAAATTTAACGTTGTTGTTGTTGACTCATAGCAACCTTGTATAGGTCTTTGCAGGAGCGGCTGGTGATCCCACCCGCCTTGTGGTTAGCAGTTCAGTTCTTATTCAACTGCTGCACACCAGGTCTCATAGAACCCTATAGGACAGCTTAGAACTGCCCCAGAGTATTTCTATAGCTATAATAATTATGGAAACAGACTGCTGTATCTCTACCCAACAGAGCCAATGGGTGGGTTCAAACCACCAACCTTATTGGTAGCAGCTGAATGCTTAACCACTGTGCCCCCACTGTTGTTGTTGTTGTTATTAAGTGCTGTCGAGTCAGTTCCGACCCATAGCGACCCTGTATAGGGTTTCTGAGGAGAAGCTGGTGAGCTTGAACCACCGACCTTGGAGTTCAAATAGCTTTGCAGTCTGGCGCATTAACCCACAGCACCACACCAGGACCCCACTGTGCCACTAGGTGTCCTGAATTCATGCATATGTGATGGTTCTTGACAATTTAAAAACAAAAGACAAAAGAATTCCATAAAAATAAATGTAAGCTTTTCCCACCCTGTTTTATTTATCAAAACCCATTTATGATATACTTGAATTTATTTGAACTTTTAAAACTGGTACTATTTCCTGATATCTCAAAATTAATTTACTAATGTATTATCAAGTGAAGAATGAAAATATAACTTGTTTTCACTGACAAGCTGAAAATGCTGACAATTTTTATATGTGTTTGAGATCTCTGTTTAATTTAATATTTTAAATTTTAATGATTTAAATCCCAGTGATTAATTTAATGAAGTATTGATAAAAGGCACAAATAATGGACAATTTACTATTATATACAAATAAAGTGAACTAGACTGGATATAAACATCTGAAAATGGGCAGGCAAATTAATGACTTGTTCTCTTTCCACAAAATATATGACATCTTTCCACATATTCATAGAACACAGAATTAATGATTATTTTCTAATCTATTCAAGGAACATATAAAATCAATAACACGAAATGATATATATAATTCATATAGCAGTCTGTCCTAACATCTAGTTAGTTATTCCAGGTCATTTCTCATTTATGTATTCTAAGTCTGGGAAACACTGTGGCTTCATAGGATTGGCATTGGACTTCAAACCGCAAAGTCAATGGTTCAAACCCACCAGTCACTCCATGGGAAAAAGATGAGGCTTTCTGCTCCTGCAAGAATATGTTGTTGTTGTTGTTAAGTACCATCGAGTCAGTTCCAACTCACAGTGACCATGCACAGGGTTTCCAAGGCTGTAAATCTTCACAGGAGCAGAACTCCTCATCTTTCTCCCACGGAACCACTGGTAGTTTTGAATTGCTAACCTTGAGATTGGCAGCGCGACTCATAACCACTGCTCTACCAGATGGAAATCCTATATGGGGTTGCTATGAGTGTGAATCCACTTGACAGCACTAAACAACAACTACAAATACTAAATCTACTTAAAAGATAAACTGTGGGCTTGGAAAAAATTAATATTTGTTCCAAAGAATAAAGATTGCCAAGCTAATAAAATCACAAGTACCCACTTAATATGTAAATACCTAAGGTTTGGGTTTGTTCACTACTATTCCTGATTCTTTTTCCTCATGCTTATTCTCTATGCCTCCTGATTTTTCTTTCAACCTCTCTTCCTTTTTGCCTCTAGGGAGAAGCCTCCAGTGGGGGACACTCACTGAAAAGCTACATGGAAGAAGTGAGTTCAGAGTTGGCCTAGCAACAGTGTTTGTTATAAAGGATGAAACACTCACTTTGGGTTTCTGCAACTACCTGCAGAGTTTCCAGTCTTTATATGTTCTCTGGCCATGCTCACACAATATAATAAATAATGCATTACCAAAGAATTCTTTAATCTCACCGATGTTGTTGTTAAGTACCATGAAGTCGGTTCCGACTCATAGTGACCCTGCACTGGGTTTCCGAGGCTGCAAATCTTTTATGGGAGCAGAAAACCTCATCATTCTCCTGAAGATCAGCTAGTAGTTTTGAACTGCCAACCTTGAGGCTAGCAGCCCAGTACGTAACTACTACATTGCCAGAGCTCCTTAAACTCACTGATAGGGACATACTATTATCATAAAAATGAAGGTGAAACAATAGAATCCTGGTCCTTGCATATACATTCAGTCACAAACAGTTTTGGAGATCTTAATAAATACTGGTCACATACTTTCTTTTTAGCATACTGATACAAAACATAAGACATGATTACTATCCTTATGGAAAAAAACAATGTATACTAGAATGACATTTATCCATGTGATAAATACTTGGAGAAATTATTTACAGCCATTATATAAGTTGTCATAACAATGAAAACATTTGGTAGGTTATTGTGAGAAAAAACAAAACAAAAACAAAACCCTAAAATTTAAGACTCCTTGACTAATTTTGAGATCTGCAAGGATGGTCTATATCACAGGGTGTGTTTTTGGACTGTCTGCAGGCTGCATTTGGGGCTTCTCATGAGTAGTAGATAGAGCTCATGAAACTCGATCTACGGCCAAACCACAATGGTCACTAAATTAGGCATCTGGATCTATTGCAGGTGAAGCAATCTAGGGAAGCAATTTGGTGGTGATGTCACAAATGTACCAAATACTTGGGTTGGATCTTTCTATTCAGCAAGGCAGAATCCTTTTCTATTTCATATTTGCATACCTGAATCAAACTTTTAAAAATTATTGGGTAGTATACTCAGTGTCCATATAATAGATACATTTTTCAGAACAGTAAACTGGTGCTTAAATGTGCATTTGCTTTCAAATGTTACTTGGAGGAGAAAATCAAAGTACTTAATATCACATCTTTGGTTTGCACACCTGTTTGGAAGCGGTGAAAGACTTGCCAAAGATCCATTGGGAAGAGGTGACAAAAGGAAGAAAGGAAAAACTAGGCTGATGCTCAAGTTAAAAAAAAAAGTAAAAAATTAGAAACAAAAGTTGAAGGGCTGAGGCACCAACTGTAAATTTCCAATTTAGTTAATTTGATGCAGACAGTCACTAGAAAATACTAACTCCTCACTTATAGTTGTTGTTGTTTAGTGCTATCGAGTCAACACTGACTCATAGTGACCCTATCTATGCACAACAGAACAAAACACTGCCAAGTCCTGGGCCAACCTCACAATTGTTGCCACGCTTGAGCCCATTAATGCTGCCACTTTGCCAGTCCATCTCACTGAGGGTCTTCCTCTTTTTCTCTGACCCTCCTCCTTCTCCAGTGACTGATCCCTCCTGACAATATGTCCAAAGTATGAGAGACAAAGTTTGGCCATCCTGGCCTCCAAGGAGCACTCTGACTGCGCTTCTTCCAACACAGATCTGTTTGTTCTTTTGGCAGCCCATGGCACTTTCAATATTCTCCTCCAACACCATAACTCAGATGCACCAATTCTTCTATAATCTTCCTTATTCACTGTCCGGCTTTCAACTTTCACATGCATATGAAGTTATTGAAAATACCTCACTTATAGACCGTCTCATTATCTGACATTTCACATTGATGGCAGCTTTGAATATATTCTCATGTGGTGTCTCCAATGGGCTGGGCCCCACCTGGAGCCATGACTGGGATGTGTTCTGAGAGCCACCTTGACCTATATACCAGAGACCCCAGCAATGACCAGACTACACAGATAGGGACTGGGGAGGCTGGGTGAAGGCCTGAGTATGCCAGGGAGGTTGATGGAGGGTGGTGAGAATGGAGCTGCATGGGGCAGTGGGGCCAGGGAAGATGGAGGAAAATCTAGACCTCCATTTAAGGCAGGTGGTGGGAGGTAGGCAACACTCAATCCCATAGATTCTGCATTGGTGTGTAAGGTGTGATGGGGAAAGGGCACCCAATGCACTATGAGCATCCCAAGACATGCGGAGAGCATCAGATGGGTGGTGAGTAATGGGGGTGGGGAGGCACAAGGGCCAAAGGTTGGGTGTGGCCACCGACTCTTCCTTAGCACTGATTTCACATAATGGCCTGGTCCTTGGGACCTAGCCATGTCAATAAATGAAGAGTGGGTATAATAGAATTAAAGAAATGTGTCACTCAAGTGAATAAGACACTATTTCTAAGGTATACACCAGTAGAAAGGAGCTCTGGTAGTGTAGTGGTTATGAATGGGGCTGCTATCCTCAAGGTCAGCAGTTCAAAACTACCAGCTGATCCGCAGGAGAAAGATGAGGCTTTCTCCTCCTGTAAAGATTTGCAGCCTTGGAAACCCTGTGCAGGGTCCCTATGAGTCGGAATCGACTCCACGGTACTTAACAACAACAACACACCAGTAGAATCTCCCTTTAGGATTTGGTAGTTTCTCCAAGCTCTTGTCTCAGTGTTCCCCAAGTAGTGGTGGGACTGGAGGTGGAACCACGTGTACTCAGAGTTCCCTGATGCCTCCATGAATGTTTCTGGCATAGGTCTAGCATGGGAGGAAGAGGGGCACTGAGGTGCTTTTACAGGAAATGGGCCGCATACAGATTATAGAACTTTTAGAATAAGTCTTATTCTAATTTACACTTCATATCAAAGGAAAATGATCCTTATTCTCCCCCTCATTACGAATGCGCCATCTAAATGCATGTTGCACACAGATGTAAATGTTTAACGTGACAAGATGTTCCAAGATCTCGTGAAGCACAAAATGTGCTTCAAGGGCCATGTTGCTCAGAATGAGGTCCTCAGAACAGCAGCATTGCATTGCCTAAGCAGTCCTGGTAGGCACGGTAGGATAACCACTAGACTGCGAACTGAAAAGTTGTAGGCTCAAACCCACCAGCTGCTCCTTGGAAATCCTATCTAGGGTCTCTGTGAATTGAAGCTGAATTGACAGAAAATAGCAACAACAGTAGGGTTTAGGAATGCAGAGTCTCAGGCCTCACCTCAAAAATCTATTTTGAAGCATTTTTTGATTGATTGATTGAAGAAAATCTCTTAATTTTATAAGACTCATTACTGAGCTTCAGATAGAATGTTAGAAGTATGTGTGAACTGCTCAAAGTAAGCCTTACTTTTCTTAGAAGTTCAATCTCATACCATGTTTCCATCTGATATTGGTTAATATTTAGGTTTTAGCTCTTTTTTTAAAAAAACAAACAAATAATGCACAGGGAATTAAAGCACAGGTAAACGTTTTTCTAAGGAGCTCTGGTAATGTAGTGGTTATGAGTCAGGCTGCTAACTTCAAGATCAGCAGTTTGAAACCACTAGGCATTGTATGGGAGAAAGATGAGATATTTTGCTCCCGTAAATATTTACAGCCTCTGAAACCCAGTGCAGGATCCCCATGAGTCAGAATCGGCTCCATGGCACAAAACCACCACCTAACATCTTTCTGGTATTCTCTGTTTTCAGCTAAGGTCCATCTTAGGTCAGAAATGATATCCCTTGTCCCACATCCCCATCTGAATCAGATCTGAACCTCTGGCAGCTAAGCAATCCTATGGTCTCCTCTAAAAGTAAAGATAGAATGAAATTTCTGAATTTACTAATTTTTTTTCCAGAATAGGTTTTGTATATTTGGCCAAATAAGAAATGAAATATCTATGATTGTCTACCTTTTCTAAAAAGACTCCTGGTGGTGCAGCAGTTAAGCACTTGGTTGCTAACAGTAATGTTGGTGGTTCAAATCCACCAGCAGCTTGGCAGAAGAAACAAACAATCACTTCCCAACCCTCCCCCCCAAAAAAAACAACCCAAATAAATTGCCATCTAGTTAATTCTGACTTATAGCGACCCTCTGAATATAGGGTTTCTGAGACTGCAAATCTTGATGGGAGCAGAAAACCTCATCTTTTTCCTTCTGAGCAGCTGGTCATTTTGAATTTCTGTCCTTGTGGTTAGCAGGCTGGTGTTTATCCTACAGTGCCACCAGGGCAGGATAAAAGAGTTTGCAATTTACTCCAGTAAAGATTACAGCTTTGGAATCCCAAGTGAGCAGTTCTACTTGGTCTTACAGGGTGTCTATGAGTTAGAATCAACTCATTGACACACAAAAATAACAATTGCTTCTAATCCTGAAAACATTTCTGATAGTTATAGAAATTACATGTTTGTTATGCATAAGACACTTGATAACTCAAAATAGGAATAAAAAATTCACATAATGGAAATTTTTGTTTTTAGGCTTGTAATACGGATCTTCATTCAAATATTGCAATTTAAAACAATTTCTCAAATATCAAGTATTTCCAGAGCTCCAGTTCGATACATTTTGTAGAAAACCAAATTATTATGCATTGAATTGTGTTCACCCCAAAGGAAGTGTTGAATCTTAACTCCCAGTATTTGTGAATAGGACCTTGTTTGAAAATTGGTTCTTTGATGCTGTCAGCCATTAAGATAATGTAAGATTCTGGAATAGAGTTTTTATAAAGAACACCACTGGAATGTTGACATTATATCTACACAACAGGGAACACCAGGGGTATTAGAAACAGAGAGAGAAAACAAATATGTTCCCTAGGAACTCTGGTAGCGTAGTGGTTACAAATCGGGCTGTGAACCTCAAGGCCAGCAGTTCGAAACTACCAGTTGTGCCGTAGGAGAAAAGATGAGGCTTTCTGCTCCCATAAAGATTTATAGCCTTGGAAACCCTATACAGGGTCACTATTAGTCAAAACCTACTTCCCGGCATATAACCAACCAACCAGGAGCCTTTGGAGAAAACATGATCTTATTTAGACCTTGAATCCAGACTGTTAGCCTCTACAACTGCAAACCAATATATTTCTGTTATTTAAAATCATCTGGTATCATGGTGTAGGATAAGCATTGGACTGGTAACCTGAAGGTTGGCAGTTCAAACCCACCAGTCACTCTCAGAAACTCTATACACTGTCAGTATGAGTCAGAACCTACTTGAAGGCACTTAGTTAGCAATAACAACAATGCTGTTGTTGAGGACTGTTGAGTCCATTCTGACTCAGCAACCCCGAATTGAGTTCCCCAGGAGGCACTGTGAGTTAGAACCGTCAATCTTGCTCACCAGTTGCTCCTCGGAAACCCCATACAGGGTCCCTGTGAGTCGGAATCAACTACATGGCACTTAACAACAACAAATATCCTTCTAGCATCTTAGTATTCTTATCTATAAAGTGAGTTTGAATGATAATGGTATTTACGTCATAGGATTATGATGAAGTTTAATGAAAGCACTTAATACAGTTTCCGGCCCCTAGAAGGATCTCTGTTTTTGCTGACTATATAATTGTTTATTATTATTAAAAGTGATATAAGATTAATGTAATTAGTCGATGGTGTTTTTTGCTGTTGTTAGTGTCTATGGTATCAGCCACGTCGACTCATGAGATCCTCGTGTGTTACGGAATAGAACTATTCTGTTGGGTTTTTGTGACTGTAAACTTTATGGAGTCCTGGTGTGGCACTGTAGGATAACTCTTTGGACTCTAAGGTCAGTTTGAACTACAAGGTTGGTGGTTCAATCCCACCAGCCATTCTTCAGAAACCCTATACAGGGTCACTGTGAGTTGGAACCAACTTGATGACCCTTAACAACAACAACAACAACAAAATTTCATTAAAGGTAACTAATGGGCATTTTCTTCTATAAAGCCTCTGAGTGGGTCATACCTACCTACCTTACAGCTAGCAGTCTGTCACATATTGCCTGCATCAGTCATCCTCCCTAAGAATGTCTTAGACATATTGATCTAAGTGGTTTTAGTCGTGTTATCATGCTCTCCATTGCTGCTTTAATGTCAGACTGGGAAAGGGAGATCCACATAAGACTTGTTACTCATAGTGATTCCAAACAGCAATACTGATTTACCCTGTAATCGTTAGTGAAATAAGTTAGTTTCAGTACTTAAGCTTAAGGTGTCACAAAGTAAAATGGTTGAGAAGCTACTAAGAACTAAAGATTGAAGTGAATGATTTGTATAGTTTTATTAGAGAAGTTGGGAACAGTTCCTCAGAACTTTACAAAGAGAGTTGGTGAAGATCAGAGAACTGGGGATGAGAAGTAATTCTGTGTATCCAGTGGTAGATAGCTTTACAGTCTCCCAGGCTGTCAGACAGGAAAGCAGCTTACAACACAGGCAGGACTTTTTTGAAGCTGTTGAAGTTGGTTTTGCCGGTGAAACCATCTGAAGTGAAAAGGGGCTAGATTCAATGTGACAAACCTCTTAGAATCTGCCACATTTTGACAAATCTGCCTTGCTTCTCCTGTGCTGTGTTCTGTGATCACTAGGGTAATGAAGCTATAACTGAATCAGATGGAGAGTGTAAGACATCATCCCTATAATAAATCAGAGAAAAGTGACTTTTTATCATCTTTAGGAAGTACTTAATAAATAAAATCACTATTAATTTACTAACAGTTTCATTATACTTAGGAACTCAGGAAATGGGATTTTTTTAAAAGAAAATCTT
>NW_006408554.1:9259299-9269233 GCF_000296735.1 Chrysochloris asiatica | reverse complement strand
TATAAAAATAAAAATAAAGGCTTGTTATAATGTATTTAGATTTGTAATCACGACTTTCTATAAACTGTACACATGCCAAACGTTTATTTTATTTCATTTCAAAGGCTTTCATAATTGTACCCTACAATTTCCTTGAAGAGACAAGGCACCAACTAACATAAAGTATGATCATAATGAATATAATAGTAGAGGAAATTTGTCATGGAAATGTTTAAGCAGATTACATTTATTTTGTCATATTTTTCTGAATCTATCATATTTTTGTAGATTATTAAAACAAATTCCTTCTGGGCTTTTAAATTTTAGGTAGACAAATTATACATGGGAACCAACTCCACGATATTTAACAACAGCAACAAAGTCAAAAAGTATTGCTATAAAGTCATAGAAGTATTTGTTAAACAAAAATATCAATATATGAAGCTATTGTGTTTAGATCTGTACAATTCTGAAGACAGTGTTGTTATCCTCTAGCCCTTTCCCACAGAATTCTGCACTCTGATTAGTACCATGTCAAAATGGTAGTTTTAACATACCAGAGCAACACAAACTAGGTTCCTTTCAAATGCTCTTTGAGTTTGGGGAACAAAAAGAAGTCTGAAGGGGCAAGATCAGGACTGTATGGTGGATGAGGTAAGGGTTTGCCCAAAAATTTTTTCATAGGACACCTCTTGCTATTCCCATATAATGAGCAGGTGCGTTATTGTGATGGGAAATTTTTTTTTCCTTGGCTCAAATTTCCTGGTCTTTTTTTTACCAGTGTAGTTTTCAGTTTCCTGGAGGACATAATGCTGAGTAAAATTAGTCAGCATAAGATCCTATTTTTAAAAGTTAAGGCATGATTTTCATGCTAAAAACAAAAACAAGAACATTCTTTGATGATTTCCAGCAGTGGGAGGGAATGGAGAATAATTCACGAGCTAGTGGGTAGACACATATTAACTCAGGTGGCAGGGAAAGCAATAAGCAAGAGGGAGGTTGGCAGAAGAATAATGAAAACACCGGTAGGAATGTAAGGGTTAAAGGTTAAAGGGGTAATTACTGTTAGACACAGAACTCCACAACAACAGTGCTCTATAGGTAGATACATGGACAAATATACAGGCTGAACAAGTATGGGAGGAAGAGTGGGAGTGTACCCACAAATATATAAGTGTTTCTCGGTACATAGGGTAGACAAGGATGGGCAACTTGGACATTGGCTACCTAAAATGGAGGAATACAAAGGCAAGAAGTGACTGGCTTACAAGCTTTCAAGAGGGAGCCTACATCCAGAGGGCACCAAGGAAGGTAGAATCTCCACTGAGTAGTAGCCAATCTGTCTGGGCGGGACTAATGAAAGGAGATGGGGATAGGACTCTTGTGGTACAATAGTAAATAAATGCTATCAGGACTGACTGTGAGGGTTGGAAATGTAAAGGTAGACATTTTGTAGCAAAAGGAGGGGAGTGGTTGACTTTGCAGTCTAGGAGCGGAGGTCCCTGGGACCATCAAGGGAGAAGAGCAGAGTGTGGGACCCTACCCAGAGAAACAGCAACACCAGAGATAGAGACAGAGATGATGATGTGGAGAGATGGAGTGTCTGGGGACTCTAGACTCAGAGAGGGAGAGAGGCTGTGTGCTGACCACCATGGGGCAGGCTTGTGGGGTATACCCTTTGGTTGGTTGATGCATGAAGGAGATTGTGAGAATGTGGGGCTGGGGGTTCTCCCATGTAAACTATCACATAATTCGTACTAAAACATTAAAAAAGAAGAAGATTTATAGCTTCGGAAATCCTATACAGGGTCGCTATGAGTCGGAAGCAACTCCACGGCACATAACAACAACAACAATACAACCATGCAGCCATCATTAGAATCCAGCTTATTCCTCACCTCTAAAAGATTCCTCCCAATTTCATTCATCTATCCTTCCCCTCTGTTTCTATCTCTTACACCACTGATGTACATTTTAATCAAATTTTTATGAAAAAAGCATAGATTTTTTTTAAATTAAGTTTTTATTGTGGATTGAGTGATAATTTACATGGGAGAACATCAGCTTTGAAATAATCCTATCGTATTTTTGTTTCATTGCAATGATTGCAATCCCCTCCATGCATCATCATTCAAAAGCATTTGCTCACATTCCCTCTCTCTTTTTTTTTTTTTAAATATATGGATAAGGGTTTGACAGAGGATATGGGTGTTTACCTTTGCTGCAAACTCAGCTGTAAATCTGGTAGAACATAGAGGGGACAAAATGATGACAACTTCTTGGACATTACCAAACACTTAGGGCAATGTCTTGCTGAACCTGGGACTCAGGACCATAGTTTTAGGAGACACCATGATCAGTTGGCATTACATAGTGCACAAAGACAATGTTCTGTATCCTACTTTGGTTAGTAGCGACTGGGATCCTAAAAACTCATGAGTGGTTATCTAAGGTACAACTATTAGTCTCTCCATGTGCAGAGGAAAGAAGAGTGATGAAAACTGAAGATGCTTGGAATCAATTAGTCCAATGGATTAATGGAACAGTTGAGCATCATTCTCCATGATCCTGAGACCAGAAGAACTTGATGATGTCTGGCTACCACTACCAATAGCCCTGAAAGGGATCACATTTCAAGGTCCTGGATAGAGTGAGAGAAATATGGAACAAAATTTAAAATGTAAAAATAACCAAATTTATTGGTCAGAAAGAGACTGGAGAAATCAGACTATGACCCTCAGCCACCCTTCAGGTCTAGAATGTGTCCCCAACTGAAATTTGGGCCACTCACCCTCTTGGCCCAATTTTTAGTTGAGGATGCAACAACACAAGTAAAGTCTGCTCACCATGGAATGGTCAACAATTCCAGACTAAAAGGGCACCATTTACCTAAGGACAGAATGTAGAAGAGTTGGAAAGGAGGGTGAAATGGAAATAAGAACTACAAGGAGGAAGTGGAATAAGTGTGGAAGGGAACTGCAATCATAGAAATGAGACAAAGTATAGGATTTGTTGAATTTTAAACTGATAATCTGCTCTGTAAACCATTCAATTCACAATAAAAAGTTTTCAAAAATCAAAACCAAACAACACTTCTTCATAATAATACAGCCTCGGAAACCCTGGACAGGGTTGCTATGAGTCGGAACTAACTCCGTGGCACATAACCACCACCACCACCAACATGTAGTACTGAGAGAACTTGTCTGCAACCTTTGCTGTGAACCTATCTTTGAATATGGCGGAACATACAGGGAACAAATTTATGAAAACCTGTTGGACATTACTAAACAGCTTGAGGCAATAAGGTGTTAGACCTGGAGGCTCAAGACCATAGTCTAAGGGGACATCATTGTCAATTAGCATAACATAGTCTTCACAGACAATGTTCTACATCCTACATTGGTGAGCAGGTCTGGAATCTTAAAAGCAACTATTGGTTTCTCTGTGTGCAGAGAAAGAAGTTGTTCCATGATCACAGAGACAGATTTAAACACATTTTGTTTGAAATAAACCTGTGCATGTAAGTACTAAAATCTTAGTAGCAAAACTTTAGGCTTATCCTTACCCTTGTATAAGAAGGAATTCATTTTAAAGGATGTGTATGACTAATTATCTGTGGTGGTGCTGGTTACATGTCATGGAGTTAGTTCTAACTCACAGAAACTCTGTATAGCATTTCTGAGGCTGTAAATCTTTACAGGATCAGAAAGCCTTATCTTTCTCCCGAGGAATCACTGGTAATTTCGAACTGCTGACCGTGAGTCTGACTCATAATCACTATGCTACCAGAGCTCCTTATTTATCAGTTATTTTTATTGTCTTTAAGTGCTGCCAATTTGGTTCTGACGCAGAACAACCCTGTATAGGATTGGCTATACAGGAGAGGCTGCTGAGCTTGAACTGCCGATATTGCAGTTCAAGCCAACTTTGCAGTCCAGCTCATTAACCCACAGCACCACACTAGGGCTACTATTTTTTATTAGTAGAAGCAGTCTATTAGACAAATGTTTAGAGGTCAGAGTTTAACAGTGGTTACATGGTGGTGGTGCTGGTCGTGGTTATGTGCCGTGGAGTTGGTTCCAACTCATAGCAACCCTGTACAGGGTTTCTGAGGCTGTAACCTTGAGGTTAGCAACCCAATTCGTAACTACTATGCTACTAGAGCTATGGGTCAGAGGATATGAGAAACAGTATCTTGTTTAGCTAGCATTGAGTTTCTGTTTCTGTTGTTGTTGTTAAGTGCCGTCAAGTCAATTCCCAACCATAATAACCCTTTATACATTTTCCAAGGAGCAGCTGGTGAGCTTGAACCACCGACCTTGCAGTTCAAACAACTTGCATTGTGACACATTAGCCTACAGTGCCACACCAGCGCACCTTCTGTTTATAGGGATAGAAAATATAGCAATGGGTGTTAGTGATGGTTGCACAACATGATTGAATTATTTGACTTCATTCAACTGTACTTGTGAAAAACACTGACTTGAGCAAATGTTATCTATATTTTTGTAGCAATATTTTGTAAAAGAAATTGTCTGTTGAATGTGTCTGTAAAGGCATTTGATTTTGTTTTGGTTTATATGTAGCACTATGCTTCACAAGTCTTTAATTTATAGGAATTCTGTGGTTATAGACAGAAGCCCTGGTGGTGCAGTGCTAACAGAAAGGTTGGCAGTTCGAAGCCACCAGTTGCTTCATAGGAGAACGATGTAGCAGCAGACTTCCATAAAGACTTACAGCCTTGGAAACACTATGAGGCATTTCTACTCTGCCAAGTCAGATTGCTGTGGGTCACAATGATTTGACAGCAGCAGATTTTTTGTTGTTGTTGCTATAGTTATAGATGTAAGGAGTCCTGGTGTGACTCTATAGGATAAGCACTGGACTGCTAACCACAAGGTTCAAATCTACCAGCTTCTTCTCTGAAACCATATATAGAGTCGCTATGAGAACCGAATCAGAAGCACTTTAACAACAACATAGTGTAAAATGGAAAATGATATTCTATGCATTATTTTCATATTTAAAGCAAAGGAACAGAAATACTTACTTGAATCAGAGTTAAAGAATCCAAAGATGAAAGTTTGAACTAAGGGGCATTTCCTTCCTCTAAAAATATTGAACTTTCATATTTACACATGACATAAATTACTGATTGACTGGATTTAGAAAATTCAAAAATAAGCTACCATGTGGAATAGCAATACCGATGAAGTTTATAAAGTACTTACTTTGTTAGCAGATAGAATGATATGTTGATCCATATAATACATGTCACTGTTTCCCACCATTCCAATTCCCTGGACATTTTCTTTAGTTATAGTGAAAGTGTTTTAGAAAAATGATGAATGGCATTTCTTCTCAAAGTAACCCAACGCAACTTGCTCTTGGGATTATGAAAGTTTATACTATGCTCAAACATAGTTTAATAGACATGTAGAACAATATTTGAATAATTTGGCAAAGAGGAATGTCAGCTCTTGTTTTTAAAATGTTCAAGATTTTAGCTCCTTGACCCCATCAAAAACAATTACATGTAGTCTGATGGGCTAAACTTTGAACATACACAGAAATGCTTGTTGGCATGTTACAGGAAACAGGTGCATCACGTTACTAATTCCAGGACAAGTTAAGGGAAAAAACATTGAAATACTTCACTAATATTAATATTTATACTATCTTTATAATCTCAATAACTCAGCGCTTTTTTTGGCAACAGATTTATTATTTGTTTTCAGAGAAATGAATTGTGAGGAAAGAAAAATGAGGCGGGGGAAATTATGGAATAGAAAATATGAACATAAGCCATTTTGCTAATTATTTTATAACCACAACAAACTAGTACAGAGAAGTCCCTGTACAAAACACCACAATGAAGTTTCAAAGATGGAGGTGTCTCCTTAATAAGCCTGAAGATTTCAGTCTCTGGTGTTTGGAATTGAGGCTTCAGTCCTTGGTTTTGAATGGATCACTGAGTGTGTGGACACAATCCTTGCTTTAACTGGATCTGAACTGAAGAATGGCCACCTGACCCAGGTAGAAGTAGATGAAGCTTACTTTCATGTTACATAACTGCCGAAATACACCCTAAAGATGCAGTACTAGGTGGAGTTGTACTTCCTGACAACCTCCTTCTTGATGGATGTCCTTTTCAGTGTTGTATTTCTCCAGTGCCTGCGTAGCATACTTAGGCAAGTACTGTTGCATGTCATCTGACATGTCTGCATTTTTGGTCCCATCCTTTGGGTGGCACATAGTTCCCATGGTGTACCTATGGGCCCAATGTGAAGGTGACCACTGGAGGGGATAGAGAGGCACAAGGTCGGTGATAGATGCTGTCCTTAGTGAAGCCATGGTACATCTAATAACAGCATTTTCAAGTGCTTCCCAAACTACCAGTTTTGCTGAGCTAACATTTTATCTGTGCGTTATGTAATTTGTAATTAAACAAAGGGTAGTCGAGTGCTCTTTATCTCTTCAGAAGTAAAGCTTATAAAACTAGAGAACAATTGATAGTATTATTTTATATTGTGAATTATTGTAAAATAAAAAGAACACATCTGACTTCTTAGATTTTAATTTTTATAAAAACAGATTTTAGTATTTGGACCAAAAAGGGAAATCATCAAAATATTTTAAAATTAATAGTTTTGTGGTTTTTAATTTTAATTTTTATTCATAGACAGGTTAAACTATTCTGCTTTTAATAAAGAGTTTCAACCAACAGATTTTACCTTACAAAACCCAAAAAGACCATTTTCCCTATTTCTACTTTAAACATCAGAGACTGTGTGTTCTATTTTTGAACAGCTGCCAGAATGTGATTTCCCTCTTGGTTACATGAACATATTTAGAAATTTGACTGTTGCTGGCTTCTATAGGGAGCCCTTTATACAGGGAGATAAAACACGTGGCTGCTAACTGAAAGCTCAGTGGTTCAAAAAATGATGTGGCAATCTGCTTCTGTAAAAATTACAGCCTTGGAAACTGTTTTTCCTTGTGCATTGGGCTGCTAACTGAAAGGTCAGCAGTTCGAATCTACAAGTTGTTCCACGGGAAATGGTGAGGTTTCCTACTCCTGTAAAGATTTACAGCCTCAGAAACCCTACACAGAATTGCTATGAGTTGCAAGGACTCAATGGCACACCCCCACCACTCCCACCGCAGGGTTGCCATGGGTCAGTATTGACTGGATAGCAGTGAGTTTTTGGTTGTCCTGTATATAGTTTTAGAATTTCAAATCTAAGATTTTATACAGTTATACTGTTTTCTTTGACATATCCTTGTGAAGCCAAATCCAATAACTTATAAAATTGATAGTAATCAAATTAAATCCCCAAAATAAACACTGATCTATGCCTAAATTATAAATTCCAAGACTGGATATCTTGGATTTTCTGAGTTTTCATAAACAGATCACCAGGCCTTTCTTCTGAGGTGCCTTTTGTGGACTCAAGCTCCAACCTTTTGGGTAGAAGCCAAATGAGCTAACATCACCCAACCTCTTCAAAGGAAATAATACAGATCATCTTATTCAGTAAAACCCTACCACCACCAATCTTTCATTCCATCCCAAGGGGGGAAGTGGCATGTTGTTGTTGTTAAAGTGCCTTTGATTCCAACTTATAGTGACCGTGCATAGGGTTTCCAAGAAGTGGCTGGTGAGCTTGAACCACCGACCTTGAGGGTAAAACCAACCTTGCAGTACAGCATATAGCCCACAGAGCCACACTAGTACTCCTGGGAAGTGTCAGACCTCAGATTAAAAAGGATGTCTACAGACGCCAGAAGCGAAGAATTTTCACTGCGGAGCCCATCTCAGATCAGAATTTAAGTTTTAATCGACTTTTTGTTTTAGTTGGTGTCAGCTGGTAGCACCTCAGAGAATGCGGTCAGAGCGTGGAGAGCAGGATACTGGAAGAAAACTCTCATAGCCGAAGGTAGATGAGTCATTGTTTTATTCCTAACACAAGGCGAAAAGGCTTTCACAGTGGCAGCGGTGGCAGCGCCAGCAGCCCCTCTGGGACTTTCCAGTATGTATATATAGTCAGACTGTACAAAGGAGGCATTCTACCAAGCATTACTTCATGATTACATAAGGTGGTGGTGGTGTGCCTGGAGTCCGTCAGACTCATAGTGACCCTATATAGGGTTTCTGAGACTGTAAATCTTTATGGGAGAAGAAAGCCTCATCTTTCTCCTGAGGAATGGCTGGCAGTTTCAAACTGTAGACCTTGAGGTTAGCAGCCCTACTTGTAATCACTACGCTTCTAGAGCTGGTGTTCATCGTGCAAACGTAGTGTGGGCCTCTATTTCCCTTAGTAATTCTCCAGCGGATGTCTAAGTGCCTTAACATAAGATGCACCATCTTGGAAACTGGTTTTCTATTCTATACCTTTGCCTGGGGCCCTCAGTTTGTTACTGTTGACTCAGATTCACAGCAACCCATTGTGACAGAGTAGAACTGCCCTATGGAACCATAACAAAACAACAAAACAACAAAACAAACTATTTGCATTGAAGTCATTCTGACTCATAGTGACCCTACAGCACAAACTTTTCTTGGCTGTAATCTTTAGGGGAAGGAGTTCTGGTAGTGTAGTGGTTACATATCAGGCTGCGAACCTCAAGGTCAGCAGTTTGAAACCACCAGCTGTTCCTCAGGAAAAAGATGAGGCTTTCTGCTCCCGTAAACAGCCTCGGAAACCCTGTGCAGGGTCACTATGAGTCGAAACTGACCCACAGTACTTACAACAACCTTTAGGGGAGAAGATCACTAGGTATTTCTTCCACAGAATCTCTGGAGGGGCTTAAACAGTAATCTTTTGCTTAATAGTCAAGTGCTGTACCATTCTTCCACTATGTCTCCTTTCCCATGATTATCAAACAAGTTTCAGGAGTGCTAAAAAGTTTTCAAATTGTGAATTTACCTTTAAAAGGATTGTAACTTTTTTATTTTTGTTTTGCTTTATTTCAACTTTTTAAACAAATTCGGTTTTTTGTTTTTTTTTGTCTTTTTCTGTTTTTAAACAGTTTTAGAGTTATAGAATTACTGCAGAGGTAATTGAGACTCAGTAAACTACTTCATATGTCTCTTTGAGTCTCAGTCTTTTATATAATTCCCACCAAAGAAGTTTGTATTCCTGATGGATCTGGGTAAAGGAAGGTGGGGAAGATGCTGATAAATTATATGATTCACTTGTGAGTGATTGTTAACAGAGTTAATTATGAAAACTTGGAACTCTGATAGGGGTATAAAATAAGCCATCTCACTACCATCAAAGTAGAAGAAGAACCAGGTGTGAAGCAAATCCTTTCGAACCATATATTTCTGTGGGCTGCACCTCCTCAACCCAGGGACCAAGAACTATGTCTCCAAAGGAATGGATAGAGGAGCAGCAGCAGAATCAAGAGCTATAGCAGGAGGCAAATCAACCGACTTCCCAGTCCCTGGAGCAAGTAAAGAGAGATTCTGAGCTGGAGAATTACACGCAGAGTTGGGTGCCTTCAGGTACTTAATTAAGAGAGCTAGATTTGCTGACCTAAGGAACTTGCTTGCTAAAAGTGAAGAGGACTTAAAAATAATTACTGATGAAGATCAAAGAGCACACAGCCTTCGGTAAGGATTGCATCTCAATGTAAAGAAAACAAAAATCCTCCCCACTGAACCAATAAACAGCATTCTTATCAATGGAGAAAAGATTGAGTTGTCAAGGACTTCATTCTTCTTGGATCAACTATCAACACTCATGCAAGCTGCACTCAATAAATCAAATGGTGTATTAGGCAAATCTGCTGCACAAGACCTTTTTAAAGTGTTGAAGAGCAAAGATGTCAGCTTGAGGACTAAGATGCACCTGACCCAAGCCATGATATTTTCAATAACCTCATATGGATGCGAAAGCTGGACAGTGAATAAGGAAGACCATAGAAGAATTGAAGCTTTTGAATA
>NW_006408554.1:9227632-9258554 GCF_000296735.1 Chrysochloris asiatica | reverse complement strand
GAGAGCTGTGGGAGGGATAGTTGGTACCTTTTTTTTTTTTAATCTTTTCAGTGATGGGAAGAATTCCTGTCTGTCCTAAAACCATTGTCACTTCATGTTAGTATGGCATATTTGTCACAATTAGGAAAGCAGTGTAGATGCATTATTAGTAGCCAAATCCATAATTTATTCAGATTTGCTTAGTTTTTGCTTAGTGTCCTTTCTCAGTTCCAGAAACCCATCCAAAATACTGTGTTACATTTAATTGATATGTCTCCTTAGGTTACTCTTGGTTGTGATAGTTTCTTGTACTCTCCTTGGTTTTAAAGAATTTAGCAGTTTTTAGGAGCACTGGTCAGGCATTTTGTAGAGTATCACTCAACTGGGATTTCTGATTTTTCTAATAATTAGAATAGGGAAATGTGTTTTTATCAGAGCTTCCAATTGGCTCAGTCGTGGTCAACAAAGCAGAATTGAAACAGACCCAAAGTTAAAAAAAAACTGGAATGAAGCTTAAATAATAGCTACAATGGGAAAAGTTATAGGTCAAAGCCCTTGAATGGGAACTAGGAAGAGACATTGTGTGTCTTTTCAGGAACCTGATATGGAAGATTGGATTATTGGCAGAAATGTGGAGAGCAGTATGAATCCAAAGCTGCATTGTCAGCACTATCTTTGAGCAGGGCAAAGTTGTTTCCAACTCTGCCAGTCAAGAGATGTTGCTATGCAATATGCATACTGCTTTTGTTTTCTTAGAGGGAGATTCCATTTCTAGTAGGGCATCAACCTGTAATTTTTCCTGTTCTGGTTTTGGTTATCATTCTGGTTCACCCACATATTACGTATTTGCAGTCATTCTCATTTCATTTCTTCAGCCATGACTGAACCAAGAAGAAATGGTTTAAAGAAATGATTCTTTTTAGGAGGAAGACCACAGAGGCAATATGCTATTCTCATCACATCATATTAATTTAATATTAATATTATTTATAACTTGATGCTTACCTTGGTTACCTGACTTGATGTAGTGTTTGTCAAGTTTCTCCACTATCAAGTTCTTTTCTCTCTTTCTATACTGTGTTGGAAGAAAGTCACAATACTCAGCCCATCCTTAAGGAGTAAAGAATTATGTATCAACTCAATAATGGAGTATATATTTAAACTATTTGAAATTTTTCTACAGGAGAGATTTATATATTCTCTCCCATTTATTTTTTCCATTTTTTATTATTATGAACTAATAATTATTTAATACTTTAGGTAATAATCCAATGTTAATTTACTTATCTACTGCTCAAGTTGTTCTTGCTTTTGTCATTGGGAGCACTTTCAGTTGACTCCCTTAAGTTACCCTAATTTGTTTTTTTGAGCACTTTCTTGTTTATCTTGGATATTTCTAGCCACAAACCTAGAATCAGTCATTCATCTAAGCAGCCTTAGCTTCTTTTATTGCAAAATGATGTTACAAATTATATCTATGCTAGGTGTGTTATTGCTTCTAGACCTTCTTAGCTGAGAGAGCGGGGAGACATACATGTGTATAGGAATCTGTGCATATCCATGTACCTATAAATATTTTTATATGCAAACAGGTCCATATTAAGCACTTAACAACAACAATACTATTTTCCCCTAAGTGTTGCGCTGATTTTGTGTAATAATAAGTGCTTGGAATACCTCCCAGGATCTTAGACATCATTTTTGAGGAAGAATAATTTGCAAAGACAGTTGTTAGTGCCTTAGAGTTGGTCATACATGACTCATAGGACCTTATGTAAAAGAGAACTAAACGCTGCCTGATCCTGTGCCAGTTTTATAATCATTAATACATTTGAGACCATCATTGCGGTTACTGTATCAGTCCATCTTGTTGAGGAGCTACTTCTTTTCTGTAGATCCTGTACCTTACCAGGTACAGGTAACTTCTCCAGTCATTGGTCTTTATTGATGATGTGTCTAAAGTAAGACAAAGTTTCATCATCCTTGCCTTTAAATATCATCACTCTGGCTATTCTTCCTCTAGGATAGATTTGTTTATTCTTCTGGCATTTTATAGTATGTGCAACATTCTGTACTAACATCACAATTCTAATGTGTTAGTTCTTCTTTTGTTTTCCTTTTTTAGTGTCCAGGTTTCACATGCATATGAGATGATGGAAAGATCATGACTTGGGTCAGGCGTACCTTAGTCCTCAAAGTGACATCTTTGCTTGTTTTTTTTCTTAGCATTCTGAAAAGATCTTTTGCCACAGATTTGCCAGATGCAATGTGATACTTAATTTCTTCACTACAACTTCATTGGGCATTGATTATAGATCCAAGAAGAATTGAATCTTTGGCAATTAAAATTATTTTTCCATTATCATGATATGATTATTGGTCCAATTGTAAGGGGTTTTGTTTTCTTTACATTCAGTTATAATCCATATTGAAAGCTGCCGGTCATTTACCTTTTGAAAGACAATTACTGTCTAGTAATTGTTAAATTAAGGAGCTCTGGTAGCATAGTGGTTATGAATCGGGCTGTTAACCTTAAGGTCAGCAGTTTGAAACTACCAGCTGTTCCATGGGAGAAAAATGAGGCTTTCTGCTCCTCTAAAGATTTACAGCCTTGGAAGCCCTTACAGGGTCGCTATAAGTTGGAACCAATTCCATGGCACATAACAACAAAAACAATTGTTATATTGGAGGCATGGTGTAGCACTTTAGCATAGGAATTGGACTGCTAGTCACAGGTTGGCAGTTCAAACCCCCCAGCCACTCCTCGGAAACCCTTTACAGGGTTGCTATGAGCTGGAGTTAACTTGACAGCACTTAACAATAACAATCGTTATATTGTTAAAATAGTCACAGAAAGGAATTTATGACTGACTGCCTTGTAGGATCAGGGAAAACTTTCACTAGAGGTGGTTCTTCAGTTATGGAGGAGAAGTAGAAATATTTGAGATAAATAAATATACAGAAAACACTCTAGGAAAAACCAAAACAAAACCTTTAACATACGCAAATATCTTGGCATTATCAGAGAGGATGGCATAAATTGAGCAGCCACCTGTTTATTTTAATTGGGATAGAAGTGTTGGTCAAGGTAGGCTAGGAATGGGGCTCTCTTTCAGGCCAGATCAGTATGGATCATGAAGGCACTTCGGATCAGATTGCATCTTGGGAATAATCAGGAGGCTTAAGGGATGCTGAAGGATTTTGAGCAAATATAAGTTGAATCATATGTCATCTTACAAAGCAGGGAATTGGTGGGGAGAGTTCAAGGCAGAACAAACTTGATTCTGGAAGACTAATAATTATTAACCAGTTGCTGCTAGGTTAATCCCAACTCATGACAAATCCATGTGTGTCAAAGTGAAACTGTAATTCTTAAGGGTTTTCAGTGACTGATTTTTCAGAAGTAGATCACCTGGTCTCTCTTCTGGATAGATTTAAATCTCCAGCCTTTTGATTTGGAGGTGAGCATGTTAATCATTCACACCATCCAGGTCTTCTGGTAGATTTTGTATATGGCTATGTCAGAATCAAGGAGTCCTGGTGTGGTGCTGTGGGCTAATGTGTCAGACTGCAAAGTCATTTGAACTGCAAGTTCAGTGGTTCAAGCTCACCAGCTGCTCCTTGGAAACACTATGCAGGGTCACTATGGGTCGGAATTGACTCGACGGCACTTAACAACAACAATGTCAGAATCAAAAGGTTGGTGCCTCAAACTCAACAGTCACTCCTCAGAAACACTATGTTGTTGTTGGTGTTAAGTGCCATCGACTCAAGTGAGTTCTGACTTATAGAGACCCTGCATGGGGTTTCCAAGGAACGGCTCGTGAGCTCAAATCACCAACCTTGTGGTTCAAACTGACCTTGCAGTCCAGTGCATTAACCTGCAGTGCCACACCAGAACTCCTCAGAAACCCTATACAGTGTTACTATGAGATGAAAACAAATCCAAGGCACGTCACAGCAACAACATGTCAGATTGGGAGGGAATGAGAGTCATCATTAGGCCAATGACAGAAAGCAGAGAGAAGCAAGCAAATCTCTGAGAAATCCTTTAACACAAATAAGGAAGGTGGAGAGGAAGAAAGAGAAGTAGTACTGTAGGGTAAAGTGGAGGATATACTCTCAATCCTTCTGACCTTTATTTTCATTAAAAAGAATTTGAAACCTTGCAGGCAAAAAATGAACATTTTATGCAATTTCATATTGAATTTTTCATGATTGTATTGCCAAGAATGCGTCCCAACATTTCCATAAAAATTTTAATTCAGAAAAGAACATAACCTCAATGCTTCCACTTATTAAAACTCTAAATCTTATTAAATAGGGAATGTAAAAATAAAATGACATCAGAATTTGTGGCCTGTCTGATAGACGACATCATTTAAGCTTGAAGCTCTTCTGTGTTGTGGGAAAATTTTTATTATGAGCTTTGAATATGTCATTCATGGATACTGAAGTATCAGTCTAGAGTGTAATCTCAAGTCATTTTATTCTTTGGCAGGATGAATCCTTAAAACAACTGCAGGTAGTTCATCAACCATGGATTTTGCCAAGTGACACAGAAAGCGAAGGAGTAGAAACAGAACAAGATAAACGTGAGTAGACACTGCTGTTCATTGCTAAAAGTCTTTTAGCTAAAGGAAATCCACAATATAAAAACATTTCATAACATAAAACAACTTCTGCAAAAACAACCCCAAAACCCCCACCAAGTTCAATTAGATACAACACATAAAATTTACAATAATCAGATCTATAAATCTTGATTCAATGACGTTTTAATTGTGGTACTGAGACTGCTAAAGTAACTTTATTAAAAGGAGTAAGCAACTGTAAAGATGGAGTTATTCTTTCTGAAAATGAGCATCGATGTGAAGCTTACAAATACGTCAAAATTTTATCAGTGATAATTTATAACTATCAAAATTTTAAAGTGTTTTAGGAACAGCTGATTATTATATAAGAAATTATATTACTGATTAAATGAGTAAATATATGTACATAAAAGTGTTATAAGCTCACAAATAGCACTTATGAAAATAGGAAATATGGCTCTTAATTTTTTGTCCCGGGATTGAAAGGATAACAAGAATGTACTACTATGACGTGGCTCCATGTATGTTCTCCTGGGGCTAAATGGCATTGTCAGACATAAGGTTCAGCAGTTAGGAAAAGTTATTGCCTGACTAAACATATATGGAAATAATATCAACTTTTTAAATAACAACATATTATTATTATTATTTTTTTTACTATAGTAGCCTGTAGAAAGAAATGAAAATCCTATGTGATAATGTAGTCCACATGATAATAGGTGTGAAGTGCTCAATTAATCATTCCCCTGAGTTCTAGCCACAGAGATGCCTTTTATGTCACTCAGAAAGCACTGTGCTTCCAAGATTGAAAGGCTTGAAAAATGATTTTCATCCCTGCTTCAAGCTTGCTGGATTATACAGCCAGAGGGAGGGAGCCCAGTCAGAAGAGGGAAGTGAATGTTGTTAGAGTGCTGGGTCTGTGGAAGGAGGCATGGAGCCAAAGGAGCATGCAGGTAACACATCCATAATACAGGAAAAACCTTGGTGATATATCACAGGTTCTAGCCCTGGTAATGTAGTGGATTAGGAGCTGGGCTGCTAACCACAAGGTCAGCAGTTCCAATCTCCCAGTCACTCTGTGCGAGAAAGATGAGACTTTCTGTTCCTGTAAAGATTTGCAGTTTGGAAACCTTATACCAGATCACTACGGAGCTCTGGTAGTGTAGTAGTTATGAATCGGGCTGCAAAACTTAAGGCCAGCAGTTCGAAACTACCAGCTGTTCTGCGGGAGAAAATGAGGCTTTCTGCTCCCGTAAAGATTTACAGCCTCGGAATCCCTGTACAGGGTCGCTGTGAGTCGGAACCGACTCCAGGGCACATCACCACCATTATTCAGAAGTTACTCCATAACCTACAGCCACCACTACCATTGTGTTTGTTGTTTGTAGGTGCTGTCAGGTCGGTACCAACACGTAGTGAGCTTATGCATGACAGAATGAAACACTGCCCAGTCCTGTGTCAGCCTCACAACTATTGCTATGCTTGAGCCCATTGTTGATACCACTGTGCCAGTCCATTTTGTTGCTGGTCCTCCTCTTTTTCGCTGACCCTCCACTTTACCAAGAGTGATGTCCTTCTCTAGAGATTGGTCCCTTCTGCCAATGTGTCTGAAATAAGAGAAACGAAGTCTGGTTTCTAAGGAATATTCTGGTTGTATTTCTTCCAACACAGATTTGTTTGTTCTTTTGGTGGTCCACGATACTCTTAATATATTCCTCCAACACCATAACTCAAATGTGCCGATTCTTCTATAGTCTTCTTGATTCATGGTCCAACATGCATGTGAGGTTATTGAAAATACCATGGTTTGGGTCAGGTGTACCTTAGTCCTCAAACTGAAATCTTTGCTCTTGAATACTTTAAAGTAGTCTTGTGCAGCAGATATGCTGAGCGCAATACGTTGTTTGATTTTTTGACTGTTGCTTCCATGAGTGTTGATGATTGTTCTGAAAAAAATGACATATTGACATGTTTTCTCCATTTATATGGATGTTGTTTATTGGTCCAGTGGTGGGGCGTTTTATTTTCTTTACACTAAGTTGCAACCCATACTAAATGTTTTGGTCTTTGATCTTCATCAGTAAGTATTTAAGTTCTCTTCGTTTTCAGCAAGCAAGGTTGTATCATCTGCATGTCATGGGTTATTAATGAGTGTTCCTCCTTAATGAGTCTTCCTTCCGCCACTGGTCTGTCAGTTTGCTGTTCTGTGGTGGCTTGAGTGTTACTATGATTCTGGCTGTTATGCTACTGGTATTTTAAAACCAGCAGGGTCACCCATGGTGGACAGGTTTCAGAGGAGCTCCCAGACTAAGACTAGGAAGAAAGAGAGATGCACTACTTACTGAATATTTAGTCACTGAAAATCTTATGACTAGCAGTTGAACACTGTCTGCTAGCACCACCCCCATTAAGTTGCTATAAATCAGAATCAACTCAGTAGCAAAGGGTGGGTATATGGGTGGGAAGTAACACCTTTTATTTAAATCAATTGATGAAGTCTTAAAATTTACATGATACTTTAAGCAAGTACAAAACCCAAAAGTATGTTCTCAAAGGTTCTTAATGCTAGGAATGCTGAGTAGAGTGGTATATAAACATGACGTGTACAGAAGATCATCCCTCAAATGCATTAACAGTGACCCAAATGTTTTGTCAAAACAAAAGCAAGTACAAACACAGCCCTTGAATCTGCACAGATTCTCTTTATAGTTTGTGTTTAGTCATTTTCACTAAATGCAGTGCGTGTACATTGTATGGGTGTGTGCAATAGTTTATAAGGAATTAAAACTTAAAGAGAAATCTTTCAAAATAATATATTATATCTGGTTCTAAATTCAGACTCATTTCTTTTTCCTTCAAATCTATATGGGCCCAATCAGTCTTAATGTTGGGAAACATGGCTTAATAATGTTAATCAGGAAAAAAAAATCCATAGAGCTTTCTTTAATCTTTATAATCTAATATAAATTTCCTTTTTATGAGGACTGTTGAAATTTTAAAATAACTAAAATAAATAATTGTGATTGTTAATAATTATCCTAAGATTACTTATAGTTTCATTGAATTTTTAATATTAAATGTATAGGTTAGCTGTGGGTCTTGCCAAAGGATCAGTCATACTAAAGAAGGCCATTCTTGAGCTCTCCTAACTACAGACATAGAACCAAAAGTATTTGCTCTCAGCAATGCTGTACTTAGAGGTGAACCTTGACAATGGCAAATTGTTTGAAATAAAATCAAGTTTTAAAAATAATTAGGTGGTAATAGCAGCCATCTGGAAATGGAATGCTAGCCAGCATGATAGCCAAGTTCATAGCTCAGAGAATCAAATACCTTTCAAGAATGGTATCCAACAGCCAGGTGCTCAGACATGTGCAACGTGGAGGAACTGAAGGCATTGGCATCTCTGTTCATAACCATTCATTGATACAATGCATGTTCTTTGTAGAGGAGCTGGCAAGATATGTAAAAATACAAAGAAATTTATTTTATATGTAGATATCATCTACCTCTTCTTTTCATCAATAAAATAAATAAATGACAAGAATTTATGAGAACTCAGCATCTGACTTAGAGTCTAGAGGCTCATATATTACATGTTTATAAGTGAGGCCTGAAGGAAGACAAGATTCATCATTTCAACAGTAACAGCTGTTTCTTGACTCAGCTTTCTAAAATGTTATAAATAGCTAATTTTATAGAATTCTCTTTCTCCTAGGAGAACATTATTATGGCAGAAAGTTTCCAAATAATGTCAGGATCTTTGCAGTGGTGCATATTTCTTGCAGCATCACTAAAAATAAGACTGAACTCAAATAAGTTTTATAAATGATCATCTCTTAGAAAAAGCTGACTTGAACAATTAAAAAGGAAGCTTTATAAACAAAATGAGAACTCTTAGCTAGATCTATTTTTTTTTTTCTTGCATCTGCTTAGAAAAGTGTAAATCATAACTCATAACTCATGTCAAGAATGTGTTTGTTATTAATCTTTCAAACTATGGTCAGAAGTCACTAAATAAATTAGACCACAGATATTTGAATCTCCAGAGATACTTGTTTAATATTTGCATTCATGATTGCACTTCAGATCTACTGAATCAAAGTCTCTGTGCATGAAACTCTCAATTCTGCATTTTAATAAATTCCTTGGGTGTTTTTTTTTTTTTTTTTGCTTCTTCTAAAGATTGAGAACTACTGGAATGGAAAATCTAATGAATTGGGAGGTTGTATTTTTTAAATTAGCTCAACAGTGTTGTTAGACATGGGGTTTTATTTCTGTATTCCTCTTTCCTAATTTATAAATTACGTTTGGTATAAAGATTAATGACACTTGGTTACTACTTTGAGGATCCTGACATGTAAGCAAATAATGACAGCATGTTGCAATATATTCCATAAGGAAAGTATGCATTAGAACATTACCAGAGCTAACTGATTAATTGTTTGTGATAGGATGGGATGTCAGAAAGAATTAAGACTCAAATATGAAGAAATACATGGATAAAAAATTAGGGATGCATCTTTCAGTTAATAGGCTCAACATCTACAAAAATGCAAAGTCATAAAACAGCTAGAAACATGGCTGACTAAATCAATCCAGTCAGTCCTCTCAAATTACCATTGGGAATTTTTTTTAAAACAGCTAAGCTAAAAATATATAACTAATTGATGCATTTGAATTATGGTGTTGGCGAAGAATAAACTCATCTGTATTGGAAGATGTATGGCCAGATTGCTCCCTGGAAGTGATGATGACGAGACTTTGTTTCTCATACTTTGGACATGGTCAGGAAACACTCGTCCCTGTGGAAGGACACCATGCTTGGTAAAGAGTAAAGTCAGTGAAGAACAGGAAGACCCCAGTTAGGTGGGTTGACACAGTGGCAGCAATAATGGGCTCAAATGTAACAATCGTGAGGATGGCACAGGACACATGGTGTTTTGCTCTGTTGTGTATAGGGTTGCTATGAGTCAGAACCGACTCAACAGTACCTAACAACAACTAACAACAAGCTGAAAACAATCAAGCTAAAAACAAACAAGAAACCCAAGCCAAATTTATCAACCAAAGACATAAAATATTCCAAATAAGAAAATAAGAACCAGGGTCATAAGTGAGAATACATGCTATGATGATTTGTTCATTCAGAGTTCTGTTCTAGGTCCTGTGTCCTGAGGTCTTGATGCATGTAAAGATGACAGATTTGGTTATAAACCAGCTTAAGATTGTTGTTGTTGTTGTTAGTTGCCATCGAGTCACTGCCGACTCATAGCAACCCTATGCACAGCAGAATGAAACACTGCCCGATCCTGGGCCATCCTCACTATTGTTGCCATGCTTGAGCCAATTGATGCCGCCACCTGGCCAATCCATATCTCTGAGGTCTCCCTCTTTTTCTGTGACCCTCCACCCCACCAAACACAATATCCTTCTCCAGCAACTGGTCCCTCCTGACAACATGTCCGAAGTATGAGAGACGAAGTTTGGCCATCTTGGCATCCAAGGAGCACTCTGGCTGCACTTCTTCCAACATAGATCTGTTGGTTCTGTGGGCAGCCCATGGCACTTTCAATATTCTCTTCCAGCACCACCACTCAAAAGCATCAGTTCTTCTATGGTCTTCCTTATTTACTGTCCAGCTTTCACATGCATATGAAGTTGTTGAAAATAGCATAGCTTGGGTCAGGCACACCTTAGTCCTCAAGCTGACATCTTTGCTTTTCAACACTTTAAAAAGGTCTTGTGCAGCAGATTTGCCTAATGCTTAAGATAGGAACACTGAAATACTGACTCTGTATATATCCTGAACTCTAGTGGAGCTGCCTCAGGTATACCAAAGCAAACAAACTATCTATATTCTCCTGTAAAGGAAAACAGCAAGGAATTTTGCTTTCTGTACATGGTTTCTTTTTTTTTTTTTTTTCCTTAACTTTGTACATTTTATCTGGAGGGACCAGTCTTTGGAGAAGGACATCATGCTTGGTAGAGAGTCAGTGAAAAAGGAGAAGCACCTCAATGAAATGGATTGATACAGTGTCTGTAACAATGGGTTCAAGCATAGCACCAATTATGAGGATGGAAAAATATGAAGTTATTCACAAGAAATTACACTATCAGGTCTGTAATTCAGTTAATGGTGGCTCTGTAGAATAAGCACTGGCCAGCAAACCACTAGGTCAGCAGTTTGAGCCCTCTAGCTATGGGAGAAAGATGAGGCTTTCTGCTCCTGGAAAGATTTACAGCCTTGAAAATTCTTTACAGGATCACTAAGAGTTGGAAGTGACTTGACATCACTTAACAATGAAACAGCATAATGTGGAAACCCAAATTATACTGAAAATTGGGCAGCAATATTAATTTTCATTGTGGTCTCTCAGATGTTAATGTACCCACATCATTTAATATCAGATGACAAATGCTATCAGCATGATTTATCACTTATGTTGTTATTTATCACGATCTGGTAAAGATAGTATTTGTTAGTTTCTCCCCTCTACTTTTTCACACCTATTTATACACTATTCTTTGGAAGCATGTCAATAAATCCAGCCTGTATTCAAGGGATATACCTACCACATCTTCTGTTTTTCATGATTTTTGATGAGAAGTCATTTGTTAATGTTATTGAAACACCTTTGTGCAAAAATAACATTAAGCATCCCTCCCACAGCCCTCTCTCCTTCTCATCTGCGTTCCACAGTTCATTGCAGTGGCCACACAGAGCTGAAGACACCATACTCACAGTTAAGGGGTTTATTAGTTAAGTTAACAGGTTACAATGCGAGGTCAGAATTTTCAGGCACAGTTGTTCCAGTTAGGACAGCCTTTCCTCATGTGTGCCCACATGCAGGCCTCTCTTTACCCAGACAGTGTTCGAAAGCTCTTTTAGAACTGCTAATAAATGCCCCCAGGACAGAGCGCTGCACCCTAAATCATAAGACCCATCATGGCAAAAATGTTTGGTGGGAGAGACATTAAACAATTCACTACACTGCACTTGTTGCTGTTGTTATGTGCTGTGGAGTCAGTTCCGACTCATAGCAACCCTGCATAGGGTTTGTGAGGCTATAAATCTTTATGAGAGCAGAAAGCCTCATCTGTGTCCCATGGAACAGATGGTAGTTTCGAACTACAGCCCAATTCGTAATCACTACACTACCAAAGTATGTGATATGTTGTTTTTCTCATGTTGCTTTCAAGATTGTGTTTTGTTTTAGAAAGACTATGATGTGCAGATGTAGATTTCTTTAAATTTATCCAACTTGAGTTTTGTTGAACATTTTGGATGTGCATATTAAAGTTTTCATCAAATTTGAGAAATTCTTGGCAATCCTTTCTTCAAATATTATTTCTGCCTCTCTTTCTTTCAATCCCTTTTTCTAGGAGCCGCATTGCATGTGTGTCAGGATGCTTGATGGCCTCCTACAGGTCTCTGAGTCTCTGTTTATTTTTCTTCATTATGTTTCCTTTTCTGTTTCTCAGATTAGCCTGTCTCGATTAGCTTATCTTTAAACTCATTGACTTTTCTCTGATACCAATTCAAATCTGCTATAGGGCTTCTCTAAGGAGCTCTGGTAGTGTAGTGGTTACAAATCAGGCTGCAAGCGTTAAGGTCAGCGGTTTGAAACTACCAGCCACTCCACGGGAGAAAGATGAAGCTTTCTGCTCCTATAAAGATTTACAGCCTCGGAAACCTGTACAGGGTCGCTATGGGTCAGAAACGACTTGACAGCACTTAACAACATAGGGTTTCTCTTGTGAATTTTTTGTTTGAGCTACAGAATTTCTGTTTCATTCATTTCATCATTTCTACTCATTTATAGTCTGTTGTGTAACATGCTGTTCTCACATTTTTCCTTAATCTGCTTGACATTATTTTCTTTTGTCTTTGAACATATCCGCAATAGTTTTATAGTCTTTGTCTAGTAACTTTATTGGCTTGCTTTTATATTGACTACATTTTTCTTATACTTATTGACCATAATTTCCTGTCTCTTGGCAGGTCACTTATTTTGTTGCTGTTACTAAAAACTGGGTATTTGATATACTACAATTTGGCAACTTTGGAATTTATGACCCTCCCCAGGATTGTTGTTACTGCTTGTTCAGTTAATAATTTTCTTGGATAAATTCTCTGAAGTCTGTATTATTTATTATATGCAGCCGCTGATGTCTGCTCAGTTAGCTTTTGCTGTTGGTGGTAAGTGCCATTGAGTTGGTGCTGACTGATAGCAATCATGTCTAGAATTTCCAAGGAGCTTCTGGTAACTTTGAACTGCCGACCTTGTGGTTCAAATGGACCTTTTGAGTGAGTGCTTATCCTGCAGCACCATACCAGTGCTAGTGCCATCTGAGCTTCTCAGTCTCCATCTTCTCAATTTAGTGCTGAAGAAATTAATGCTCCTATATTAAGGATTTGCCTGTACTACCCAGTTAGTGACAGAGGCAGGACTAGAACTAGATTTTTGATTGGGCTCAATATTGTTCTACTCCCAATGCCCAATTCTTCCTGCATGACCTCCCCCATCCCACCTAATGGAGAACACAGCTCTGACACTTGAGAAGATAATTGCTTGGGTCATTAAGTGGAGTAATCAGGATTCTATTAGAGTCCTGGTATGAAACCATAGGATAAGCCCTGGACCACAAGTTTGGGGATTCACTCATTAGCTGCTCCTTAGAAACTCTATACAGGGTCCCTAATGAGTCAGACATAACTTGATGCCACTTAACAACAACAACATCAGGTTTCTGTTGGAGTTGTGATAGCATAGTGGATTGTGAGCTGGGCTGCCAACTGCAAGTTCAGTAGTTGGGATCTATCAGTCGTTCTGTGGGAGAAAGAAGATGCTTCCTGTTCCCATAAAGATTTACAGACTCGGAAACCCTATATGGGGTCACTATGAGTCAGAACCACCCTACTGGCACACATTCATACCAGTACCATCAGAATTCTGCAGTCCACCTAGTGTGTCGCCAGGTTTTCACACTGAGGACAAAAAAATAAAACATAAAACCTATGTTTTCCTTAGTATAACTTCAGGTTATTTCTTCCAGATAGTCATTCAAGATTTCTGATTATCCCTCCAGACTCTTGATAATAAGTCTCTTATGCCTTATACAGAATAAAGGGGTGTAAGAATCTGTGGGTGATCAGTAGAAAACATAAAGGTGTGGCACTAAAGAATAAGCACTGGGTTGCTAACTGCAAGGTCAGTGGTTCAAACCCACCAGCCACTCCTTGAAAATCCTATACAGGATCACTATGAGTCAGAACTGTCTCAACAATATTTAACAAACAAAGCAAAACAAAATGAGTAAATAGTCAATTAGGTCACAAAAGTACCAAGATTTTATGAAATGCGCAATCCTTTGTGTTTCAGTAGTATTAGGGTTGTGGGGTCAGAAATAAGAATTAGGCTGGAGTCCTGGTGTGGAGCTGTGGGTTAATGCGCTGGACTGCAAAGTCAAGTTTGCATCATAAATTTGGCTGTTCAAGCTCGCCAGTTGCTCCTAGGAAACCCTATACAGAGTCACTATGGGTTGGAACTGACTCGATGACACTTAACAACAATAACTTATAGACCTCAGAAGGTAAGGGAGGTGGACTTTGGTGGTACATTGTTCTGATTTCAAGTTGAGGCTCATTCCACAATTGTTTGCAGAGAAAACACAAGTGTCTGGCAATATTGTCCCCATAGACCCCCATATCTGTGAGTGTAGTTTGTGAGTTTTGTGTCACCATCACAACAAATTAATCGAGCCCTGCAGAGAAGTAAAGAATGCCGAGGAAGGGACGGTTGGTGTCAGAACTGGTAGAGGTTAGAGAGGAGACACGTCTGATCTCACAGGAATCAGCTGTGGATCATGAGTCTCCTCCCCACTGTGAAGTCAGAGACATCAGCTTCCCCACAACAACATCTTTACAGTTGGTTAAATAAAACAAGAATTGTCCTATAGTAAAAATAGCTCAGGGATCATTAAAATCTTTAAGTTAAAAAAAAAGAGAAAAAAAAATCTAGCAAACTCCAGTAGATTCTTTATGAAGATGAAAAGACATTTTGGTAAATCTTAATCTCACCTTTTTTTTTTTTTTTTAACTTTCTAGGGCATCTGAACTCCTATTAGGTAATAAACCCTTTAGGTTAGGTACAACACATCCACATGTTTGGTGTATGTTACTGTCATAAATGCATAAATGGGAGTGTAGGTGGCTCTGTAGGATTTGAACTAGATGTGAATCATAAGGTTGGCAGTTGTAGCCCACCAGCAGCTCCACAAGAAAAAGATGAGACTCTCTACTCCCACAAAGATTTCCAGCCTCAGAAACTCTTTGGGTTGAAATTGGCTTGACAGCACTTAACAATAGCAACAAAATATCATAAATATTTTAGGATTGATATTTAACCAATAAATATATGTTGCTTTGTTGTTAAGTGCCACCGAGTTGGGAGCTGACTCATAGCGGCCCTGTACAGGGTTTTCAAGGAGCAGCTGGTGAGTTAGAACTGCTGGCCTTAACAGCCCAAACCAAACGTTGCAGTTTACCGCATTAACTGGCAGCTCCACAATATAGGGGAGTTAAAATAATAACTGTTAATTATCTACTAGAAGCTAAACATCCTAATACCAAATTGTATTTTTTCATTATAATACTGATTATACCTAATTATTTTGATTACAAATGTTTTTGAAATTTTAGAGGCCAGAAAACCTCTGAATCATTAGCACAGTATGCTTATTTGAAAAGGTGCCCAGGTCTGTGGTAAGGCTCTGATATTATGAAAGGTTCAATTGATTCCTAAAGGCCTAAAAATTTTTTTAAAGAGCAGCATTTAATAGCATATAAAACTTAATCTCACCAATAAACTATTATTAAGAGTAATGGAAAAATGCGTCAACATGCTCAGCAGTATATAAGACTACATATCTCAGACTACCTGCTTTGTTCATTAAAAGTTCTTCTGATGTGTAACAGTAGTCAGAACATATTATAAGATGCTTCAAAGAAAGCTGTATTTAAACAAGACAGCTGAATTGTTCTTTTGCAATGAGCGTTCGTCAATTAAGGGTAGTCTATGGAGTTGGCTTCTTTAAAACTAAAAGTAAATTCATGTTCCAATATTTTTTATTTTAAAAAATCAAAACTATTAATGAGTGTCACATGTTTTTAATCCTTATGCCAAACACATTTTGTTTATCTAGGAATAGTCTTGTGTTTACTCTAGGTATGACCTGGAACTACAAAATAATGAAAACAAAATGAAAGTTAATCTAGTTCATTCTTTAACCTTAAAGGAAAGAATTTACCAAAGTGTTGTTAAGTGCTGTCGAGTTGGTTCCGACCCCTAGCGACCCTGTACAGGGTTTCCGAGGCTGTAAATCTTTACAGGAGCAGAAAGCCTCAGCTTTCTCCCGCGGAGCAGCTGGTAGTTTCAAACTGATGACCCTGAGGTTAGCAGCCCAATTTGTAACCACTACACTACCAGAGTTCCTTACCAAAGTGTAGCCTTTATCAAATAAAATTTATCTTTCACAAATGTGAAGTATATGTTTTCTGGCAGCAAATAAATCCTATTTGTTTGTTCTTTATGGATTTGGCTCTGTAGGATTAAGCACTGAACTGCAAGGTCAGTTTGAAGCACAGGTTGGCTGTTCAAATTCAGCCACTCCTTGGCTATCTATACAGGGTCACTATGGGTTGGAACTGACTTGACAGCATTTAACAACAACAACAACAACAACAGCAATGAGTTCCAACTCATAGCGACTCTGTATAGGGTTTCCAAGGAGCGACTGGTGAACTTGAACCACCGACTTTGTGGTTCAAACAACTTTGCAGTCCAGCGCATTAGCCCATAGTGCCACACTAGGACTCCTGGAACTCACTTTGGAACTCACTAGGTGGTGCTTAACAACAGTAACATTTTTAGTCACTACAAGAATTTAAACACGTTTACATCAACCAACTTGTTTCTGGATTTCCCTTGACCTTTTTACAGCATTATCCAGCTTCACCTTCACAGATTAGACAGACAGACAGATTAGGCATTTTTTTCCCAATTAGGAAGTTAGTTAAGATTCTCCATAGGTCCCATGTGCCCTATAGACCAGATTACCTTCTTAGTGTGATTGTAGTTGTGAGTCTTGAAAATTTCACATGCTTACAATGGGAGCCTAAGGAGCTTTGGTAGCATTGTGGATTAGAAGTTGGATGGCTAACCACAAGGTCAGCATTTAGATTCTGTCAGTTGATCTACAGAAAGAAGATAAGGCTTTCTGATCCCTTAAACATTTACAGCTTTGAAATCCTATACTGGGGTGCTGTCGGTCAGAACCAACTTGACTGAAATCAACAACATTTACCGTTGAGGAATGTGGTGGCTCCTTACAATAAGCATTGGACTGTGAACCACAGGTTTTGCAGTTGGAGCCTGCCAGCCACACCATGGGAGAAAGATGAGGCTTTCTGCTCCTGCAAAGATTTAAAAAGCCTCAAAAACCCTATACAGGTCAGAACCAACGTGATGGCGCTTAACAATTTACCTTTGAGTCTTGGTGTGGTGCTATAGGGTAAACACTGAACTGTTAACCAGAGGGTCGACAGTTCAAACCCACCAGCCATTCCTCAGAAACCCTATGCAGGGTCATTCTGAGTTAGAACTGACTTGACAACACTTAACAACAACTTTTACGTTTGCTAAAGTTATGATTAATGATACAATATTATTCTTCCATGGAATTTGTTCCCACTTTCTAGGTGCTTACTTCAGTTTAATAACATTTCATTCCTTTATTTTGAGCATATACATCCGTCAATTATCTTAAAGAGAGATTAATTTTCTTTTACTGGAGTCTGTCTTGGAATATGGAGCCCTGGTGTGGCACTGTGGTTTAATGAGCTGGGCTGCAAAGTCGGTTTGAAATGCAAGGTCAGTGATTCAAGCTTACTAGGCCCTCCTTAGGAAATTTATACAGGGTTACTATGGGTCAGAATCAACTTAACAACAACAACATCTTGGAATGTAAGAAACAGTGGCAGCATAGTGGGTTATATGTTAGATTGCTAAAATGCAAATTCAGCAGTTCAAACCCATCAGCTGAGCCATGGGAGAAAGATTTATAAGAAATCTTCTTATGAAGATTTACAGCCTCACAAACCCTGTGCAGGGTTGCTGTGAGTTGGAACCAACTTGATGGCACACAGAAGCAGCAACAGCAGCATGGAGTGTGAAAAAAACCAGTGGAGAGATTCATATCTAGTCCTGCTTCCATCTTGTCGTCACCAAGCTTATAAATTTCAGAGAACAGACTCACATTCAGGTACCTTTGCTCACTTCCCAGAGTTCAACTATCAGGGATACATTAAGCAGTGCATTAATCAAAAGCACCACACTAGGACTTCAAATGTATTGAAATAAATTCAAGATTGTCTGCAATACTTTCTGCCTTTAATTTACTAAGTAAGAATGACTTGTAAACTTTTGATTAGTAAACACAGCTCATTTTTCTGTTACCATATTTACTCTCTAGCTTCTGCATTCTAACTTGCTGCCACTACTATACCTTTGTATTGCAGAGGGAGGGATGAGTTTTGTAGTCCTAATTTGGGCATTAAGAGTGCCTTTTCCATTGGAAGTATTCATCGAATGCTCTTAAATATTCTCCCAGGCTGCAAGAGCTCAGGGTTTTCATCATGTAAGCATATCACACGTACTAATCCACTGGAGAACTGGTGTGGCATTGGAGGATAAGTAGTGGACTGCTGACTACAAGCTTGGCAGTTCAAACTAAACAACTGTTCCTGGGAAACGCAAACAATTGCTAGACTCAGAACCGATTTGATGGCACTGGTGTGGTACTGTGGGTTATGGACTGCAAAACCGCTCCTCAGAAATCCTATACAGGGTCAGTATGGGTCGGAACCAACTCGATGGCACTTAACTACAGCCACAATAATAACAAGAATACACTGGGTAACACGGTTTGTGCTCTACTTCTAGCTGCAAGGTTTGTGGTTCAAACCCACCAGGTAGCAATATGGAAGATCTGTTTCTACAAAGATTATAGACAAAAAAAACCTTAAGGAGTAATTGTATTCTGAACCACATGGAATCGCCATGAAGCAGAATCAATTCTGTGATGAAAGGTTTTTATTTTTTTAATGGAGATATCTACAGCCTTTCTATCAATCGATCCCAGTCTATTTCATACCTTTTTCTCTTCTTCCACAAACCAACCAAACTCATTACCAACAAGGACATTTCGACTCATAGCGACATATGGTGTTTCCATGACTATGCGTCTCTAATGGGAGGAGATAGTTTCACCATTCACCTGTGGAGCGACTGGTGAGTTTGAACCACCAGCCTTGTGGTTAGTTGTCTAATGCTTATCCTACAGTGTCCTCTGGGCTCCTTTCTCTCTTCCTATTTCAGAAATCGAATAAACGATTCCATCCAGTAGATTCCACATTTCCACATCAGAACTAATCTAAAAGTTGACCGGCATAGTCTCTTAGAAGGGAGAAACATTGTGTTAGATTCTAAGAAGCCCTGCTCTGATGATGAAGACTTGTGTCTGACAACTAGATATCCAGGCATAATAAAGAGGGTGTTGTTGTTGTTAAGTGCCATCGAGTCGGTTCCGACCCATAGCGACCCTGTACAGGGCTTCCGAGGGTGTAAATCTTTACGGGAATAGAAAGCCTCATCTTTCTCCCACGGAGCAGCTGGTAGTTTCGAACCGCTGACCTTAAGGTTCGCAGCCCGACTCGTAACCACTACGCTACCAGAGCTCCTTAATAAAGAGGGTATGTGAAGATAAATCAAAATTCTAAGCACAGAGCTTCAAAAACAGCATTATGAAGTTTTTCATTGAGTTAGCATACATTGTAACAGATTCAATTTCATAATAAATTGGGGAAATTGATACCCTAACATTAAATAGCCCTACAACATCTACTTTGGGAGTTCACTCAGCATTACAGCATTCCATTTTTACTTGTAGTCTATTGTGAGCCACTGAGGCTTATATAGAAACACATGCTTCTCTAAAGAAGAAAGAAATAAAAGAGCACTCTCATTTATTAAATTTCTGTTGATATATATGTATATATATATATAATCGTTCTTTTTATCCCCACTGCAATTTAATGTATAGGTGTCATTATTCCATTTTTACAAATTCAGATTTGTTTTCTATCTTTTCTCAAGGATACACAATTAATAAGTGAAGCAATTTACATTCTAACCTAATCCAAAGCCATTTGGCCTTCCCTCAAATTTCACCCCATCTCTAGAAGCAAAACACACACACATGGACACACACTCAAAGATGAAGTGGTTAATCAACAGAGTGCATCAAGAGAAGAATTACTTCACTGACATCTGAATGAGTTCATATCACAAAGAAAACATCATAAAACAAGAAATAAGAAAAAGTGACATAAAAAAAACTGAAGTAGTAATACATTTGCATAGGAAATCTGCTTTTAATAGACGCTTCAACTTGATCTAATTATATTTATACTGTGTTCTCAATTATTATCTATAAGCAAGTCATCCAGAAAATTAAGGAAGGCATATATGATAAACAGAAAAACTAAAATCTTGACATAATAAAATAAATGTTGTTGTTGTTGTTAGTGCCGTCGAGTCGGTTCCGACCCATAGCGACCCTGTACAGGGTTTCCAAGGGTGTAAATCCTTACAGGAGTAAAAAGCCTCATCTTTCTCCCGCGGAGCGGCTGGTAGTTTTGAACCGCTGACCTTAAGGTTCGCAGCCCGATTCATAACCACTACGCTTCCAGAGCTCCTTAACTATATCACAATAAATGGAAATACTTCTTAATGACAAGCCTTCTTAAGTGGTTTAAAAGATGATATTCTCCACAAAGTCAGGAATAAATAGCATTTAGTAATTACATTAAGCACATTTTCAACCCCATACTAACTAAGCTTTTAAAAGTAGAACAACTGTTTAAAGTGAGTTGCCAGATTTCTTCAAAATGCTTGTTTTAAAGTGTTGACTAAACATTCCAAAACTATGTATCAACTTTATATTAATTAAACATTCTTCAGACTAAGAACACAGTTTTTCTTTATGTTATTAAGCATATGTCATATGGAACTTTCTCCTTCATATTGATGTACAAAGCTTTATCCATATGTTAGTATTTAAAATAATTTTTCTATGACTTATAAAATACTTTATTATTTTTTAATTTCTTCAACATAAGTAATTCCAAAAGTTGACCTAGTAGGAAAGAATTAGTCTTAATATTTCTATTTTACATAGCATTCAAGAAATATATAATAAATATGCATATATTTAATATTTGTTTATCTAATAAGTACCTACTGAATTAAATGAATGAGTTATTGTGGTCCACTGAATTTGGTTGTTGTTAAGTTCCATCTAGTTGGTTCCAACTCATTGCAACCCTGTATAGGGATCCCATGGAATGGCTGGTGGATTTGAACCAGTGACCTGGCAGTTCAAACCGACCTTCTGGTCTAGTGCTTATCCTGCAACACCATACCAGGTGGGACCAGGCAAATATGGTGTACAAGACCCTAAGGCTGAGATTGGTTAGTATTTCCCTCCAGCTAGGCTTAAAAGAAACCATCTCAGAAGCAGAGTTGGAAGATCTCAGGACAATCAAGAAAGCAGAACATAAGTGAGGCATGAGGAACAGTGAAGATAGCAGAGGTGGTGGCCTGGAGAGACAGAGCAACTTCCAGCTCTAGATCCATGGACTGAGTAAAGTTGAGTGCCTACAGGCAAGAGACTGGCTTGAAGAATGTGCCTTTTGGGCATTCACAGACTGGCTAAAAGAACTTTTTAACACTTGCCAGAGCAGGGCAAAGGCTGAAAACAAGAGTGAAGCCTGCCTGAAATTTGGCAGAGAAGGGGCATTCCTGACTGAGGAACTGCTGCATCCTGAGTTTTTTAATCTTGAATTGTACCCTGCTTACTTCCCTAATAAGTAGCTCTAGTAGCGTAGTGGTTACGGATCGGGCTGCGAACCGCAAGGTCAGCAGTTCGAAACTACCAGCTGTTCCACGGGAGAAAGATGAGGCTTTCTGCTCCCATAAAGATTAACAGCTTCGGAAACCCTGTTCAGGGTTGCTATGAGTCGGAACCGACTCCACGGCACATAACAACAACAACAACACTTCCCTAATAAACCCCATAGTCATGAGCATTATGAATTCTGTGTTGTCATTGCAATGGATTATCAAATCCAGATATGAAACAGTATACTGTGGGAGGGATGGTTGGTGTCAGAGAAAAGGGTAAAGAAGGTTGTAGGGTGGAGGCATGTCTGACCACCACTTCATAAGAATCAGCCTTGGGCTGATTTTGAGTTTGGTTCTCTTTCCTCCTTGTGAAGCCAGGGCATGTCAGACATCTCCAAATGATTTTTGTAGTTATAAATTAATAAATTTTAGTTCAAATTGGCTAATAGACTTTCAGGGATCTTTTGGGAAGTAGCCAAGCCTAAGTCTCCATTTTTCTGATTACGCAGGAGACCATAACATCTAGTAATACAGGCAACTATTTGTAATAAATGACTTATTGATATATACTACAAAATATGAAACATTCAATAACATGTTAAATATTTTAATGATTGTGTTAATGATAGTTCAATAAAAGGTTCATTAGTGCAGCATTTGCATCAGTCTCTACATATGCATCTATAATGTACTGTGCAGTCAATCACTTAATATGGCTCTACTAGCCATAATCTTTGTAAGTCCCACCATGGGCGAGACCATGCAAATTGGACTTCTAATGCAGAGATTGGTCAAGTTAGCCATCCTGTTGGGTATAAAATGAGCCACACCGAAGCAGGAGGGGAGAATCAGAAGAGCCAGGAGTGGGGCATGTCCTTTGGACCCCAAGATCCTTGCATGTTGGATCTCCTTGATCCAAGAGATAGAGCCATGGCATCAGAACATCAGAAGAGCTGCAGAGAAATGATGACAACACAAGTCAGAGCCTGACCCAGAGCAGTGAGTTTTCCTGCTCACAGAGCAAGTGAAGGAGTGATGTGCCTCTAGGCACTTATCCTGGGGCTAAAGTAGAGAATTTTAGGATTTATAGCAGAAGGGTGTGCCCGTTGACAGTGCTAAAAGAGCTTTATACCATTACCTGAGTAGGGCAGACTCCACGGAGAGGTTGAGGACCAGAGAGAGGCCTATCTACCTGCATGACAGGGAAGAAGCTGTCTTGATGGAAGAACTTTATTCTGAGTATTTCTGACCCTGACTGTAACTTAAATTTCTTCATAAAGCCCATCTGTGAGTTCTGCATGGCCAGTGTAATGGATTCTTAAACCCAGATGAGAAGTCGAGAGTCCCAGTGGGAGGGCTGATTGGTGTCCGAATTGGTAATTTGTTTTTGTTGAAGTGCCATTTAGTCAGTTCAACTCATAGTGACCCTGTATAGGGTTTCTGAGGAGTGGCTGGTAAACTTGAACCACTGGCCTTGCAGTTCAAACTCACTTTACAGTCCAACACATTACCCTACAGCACCATACCAGGACATAAGCCATAAGAAATTCCTGGTGTCTTGTAGGAGAGCCTTGAAAGTGAAAGAATTGCACCCCAATTTTCCAAAGTAGCTCCTTAAAATGCTAGTCCAGCAAGATATTAAGATAGATGATCCACCAACAAGTAGTTCCCAAGGTGAAAAATTTTGTACAACATCTGTCTGCTTTGTGGGAGATGAAAATATACATCAGTATATTAAAGACTCTGATAAAACTTGTAATAAAACAAACCAACAAAAAAATATTTAACTTGATGTCTACCAGAGTTATTTAATAATAAACTAATTTTCATTTGACACCCATTTTTTAATTCTAAAGAAAATTCATTGGTAAATGTTTCAACTAGAGTATAAGAGGTACATGATTCAGTTCTTAATTCATATAATTCAGTGACAAAACCAAAGGCATTTGTTTTTGTATGCAGTGACCAGAATTCTAATTCTGGCTCCACCTATATCTATGTAGGTGACCTTGATCAAGTTACTGTCTTTCAGTATCCTCCACAGAGAAAGCTTTGAAGGTATCATTAATGGACATTTAACACTTCTACACTATTTGAATTTAGGTGAATGGGAACTACAAGGAACATTTGGTTTGAAGATGGAAAATATGGAAGGTAGATACTGAAAACAGCAAGAATACATAAGTTTTTAGAACTCTTGAACATGGAAGGATTATGAAATAATATAGCTCTGCAACCATGATTAGATGCTAGTTACCTTTCAGAGATGTTAACAGTTCTGGCAAGAAAGCAATTGAATCAGTGCTCTATATATGTGGCTCTCATATGTTAGAGAATATCAGAATCACATGCAAGGATTTTTAAGATTGATTGCTGCACTTCACCATCAGAGTTTCTGATTCAGTATATCGAGAATCAGGGCTGAGAAAATTGCATTTTTCACAAGTGTCTAAGAGCTGCTGCTGCTGCTTTGAGAACCACAGCTTTCTATACTATGGACTGAAAACTGAACAATGAAACTGACTGTGGTCTGACATACTTTCCAGGCTCTTCATCAAGACACCTGGAATTTCTTAAGGCTAAGTTCCTTATTTTATCCACTTATACCCTGTGTTTGGATTCCTGGTGTAGCGCTGTAAGATAAGCACAGGACCACAAGGTCAGTTTGAACTGCAGCAGTTCAAACTTACCAACCATCCCTCAGAAACCCTGTACACGGTCACCGTCAGTTGAAAGGGACTCAACAAAACTTACCAACAACAACCCTGTGTTTATTTTGACACTCTTTTAAACTAGAATACTCATCTGCCCTTGTCCCTCTAGACACTGCTTTCCCCATCTTTCAGAGATAGACTGTCTTATAACTATTCTGTTTCAGGATTGCTTTCTTAGCTGTGATAGAAATACCACAAGTAGGTGGATTTGAAGGATTTCAGGACATTTCTTCTTAGAAAAGGTTTTCTTTCTTTGTTAGCTGTTGGGAATATCCTTGTCTTTTTTCCAAATCTGTAACCTATGCATCCTTAACCCCAGCCTTCCTTGGTTCCTTGGTGATCTTCACATGGTATCTCTTTCTCTTCCTCTCCATTTGTGCTTGCTTGTTTCTGTGTCTCTGTTGCTCCTTCTAACTCAGAATTCATTAAGTCTAGGACACACCCTAGAGTGATATGGCCTTATTAACATACCAAAGAAAACTCTGTTCCCAAATAGAATTATTCACAGGTATAGGGATTAAGATTCCAAAATATAATTTGGGGGAATGCAATTCAATCCATAACAGTTGTATTCAGAGGAAATACATTTAACAAGTAATGGTGTGTGCTAAGTAGTATGTGTGATGTGTGTTTATATATGCTATCTCTTATAAACCTCATAATAACTTTGTGATGACATGCTAATTTATCAATTTTATAACATCATAATATGTATCATGTAAACATCCTATCCTGAATAATCTAGGTTAGAGTTGCAGTCTAATGCATGATGTTTCTGTCCTTCACTGGGCATGAGAATTGTGTTTGTAATTTAGATGGTGTCTTTACCCAGCTCATATATCTATCCATAATACTGCATGATGGTGAATTTTGCCCTGAATTTTATAAAAAATCAACAAAAATTTAAATAGAAAATGATGGACTTCTATAATAGAGGCATATTATAGAATGTATATACTATTTATTAGTTAAATTATATGTAATTGCAACTCACTATAGTATGTTGTTGTTGTTAAGTGCCATTGAGTCGGTTCCGACTCATAGCCACCCTGTATAGCATTTATGGAGAGTGACTGGTGAATTTGAACTGTTGACCTTGCAGTTAAAGCTGATGTTAAGATCAAGTGCTTATTCTACAGCACCACAGCAGGACTCCATAATGTTATTCTTATATTAATTTCAATGGATCTTAATTTGAAATTGGTTAAGCCACTAGAGAATTGTGATTAATAGATATTTTTTCCTGGTCTAGTGTATTCTCTATATATATTTTTTCTCACTGTACAGGTTCTGCTGAACTACTTCTTTGCGTTCCATGCTCTTCTTGTCCTTCACTGGTCTACTCTGGTATGTTTACCTTCTTGTATCAAGGCATGAAATATAATTGTTGAGTAACTATCAGTTCTGTCTACAACTGCTCAAAATTTAGATTTTTAATACATAGTCTTCAGGATATATAAAGACTATGTATTAAAAAGACATGATCCAAAACCTACTGCTATCTAGTTGATTTCAGCTCATAACAACCCTACAGGACTGAATAAAATTGCTCCATAGAATTTTTGAGACTGTAAAGGGGTATAGCATAAGCACTGGTCTGGAAACCACAAAGTTGACAGTTCAAAACCAACAGCCACTCTCAGAAACCCTATATAGGTTGCTGTGAGTTGGAATGAACTCAACAGAACTTAATAACAACAAACCTTTGTGGAACTAGACTGGCTCATCTTTTTCCTTGTGGAGTAGCTGGTGGGTTTGAACCACTGACCTTACAGTTAGCTGTCTAATATTTAGCTAATAGCTCCACTTCTTTGTTGTTAAGTGCTGTAGAGTCGATTCTGACCCATAGTGACACTGTATAGAGTTTCCAAGGAGCAGCTGGTGAGCTTGAACCACCGACCTTGCAGTTCATACAACTTTGCAGTCTGCTGCATTAGCCCACAATGCCACACCAGGACTCTATAGTTCCACTGTTGTTGTTGTTGTTGTGTGCCGTGGAGTCGGTTCTGACTCATAGCGACCCTGTACAGGGTTTCCGAGGCTGTAAATCTTTATGGGAGCAGAAAGCCTCATCTTTCCGCCATGGAACAGCTGGTAGTTTCGAACTGCTGACCTTGAGGTTCGCAACCCAATTCGTAACCACTATGCTACCAGAGCTTCCACTAGGGTTCCTGAATTTATCCATAGCACTTTCAAATCTCAGAATCTCAAAATTGGAAAGATGTTTAGAATGGCCTGTTGTTGCTAGCGTACCTACTCCTTCCTTAATTGAATACTGGCCTCTTCATTGCAATATCCCTACCAATCTCTACTGAAGGATAACTTCAGTAGTAGCAACTTTACTCTTTCCTGATTGTTCACTCAATTTGAATTACAGAGTCCTGGTGTGGCACTGTAGGATAATCACTGAACCACCGGGTAGGTTTGAACCATAAGGTTGTCAGTTCAAACTTACCAGCCAGTCCTCAGCAACCCTATACAAGGTTCTATGAGTCAGAACAACTCACCAGCACTTAACAATAATACAACAGTTATGTTGTGGCACTGTAAGATAAGCACTGGACTGCTAACCTCAAAGTGAGCAGTTCAAACCCGCCAACTGCTCTTCTTAAACCCTGTACAGAGTCCCTGTAAGTTGGAACCAACTCAACGGCACTTAGTTATTAGAAATATGTGTACCTTTTAACTTAACAGTGCCATATTTAGGAAACTACCTCCAAACAAATAATTTATGCAATGCAGTATGTAGTAATCCCAATACCATTTTCATTGTCATGTTTTATAATGCCGTTAGTGACTGATGAGTCAACGCCAACTCTGACCTTATTACAACAGAAAAGCAAAACAAGCACCCTTGTTGTGTCCCGTGTCATTCTCACAACTACAAAAGCATATTCAAATCCATTGTTGTGGTTTCTATATCATCCAGCTCACCAGTGGTCTCCCACACCCCTGTTGGTCCTCTACTTCACCAGACATAAAGTTCTCCTTTAGTAATTGCTCTCTCCTAATGACATGACGAGAGCCAGTAAGTCAGAGAGAGTTCTCTTATAATCCACAAGATTTTCATTGGTTTATTTTCATAAGTGGAGTCCTGGTGTGACACTATGGATTAGTACACTGGTCTGCAAAGTGGTTTGAACCACAAGGTTGGCAGTTCAAGCTCACCAGTCACTTCTTGGAAACCCTATACAGGATCACTATGGATCAGACTGGCTCGATGGCACTTAAAAGCAACCACAACATATTTTCATAAGTAGATCGCCAGACCTTTCTTTGTAGTCTTTCTTCTCTGGAAAAGGCTGAAATCTGCTTCTTGACTAAAATGGGCTATCCTATCTTATGGGTCGGAACCGACTCAACGGCACTTAACAACAACAACATTGGTATTTGAAAAACCAATGGTATAGCATCAAATATCATAGGAACATGTCATGAAAACACGGACATAAAGTGCTTTATAGTAAAATCTGAAAAGCATGTTAAAATGGAAACAGTTTAATGACTAACCAAAGATGATTGATTAAAAAGTTATGGTAAGGGAATTCTGGTTTTGGAGGTGTCAGAGACAGCTAGGGAGGAAAGGCTCTGAGGGGGAGAGATTGAAAACCCAGAGAATCTACATTCATGGAACAACACCAGAGCTCTGGATCTAGCATAAGGTGCAGGGCATTCGTTTCCTGAATGCGCAAGTGGAAAAATCACAATATAAAGGAAAATACTGCGATTTAGGAATCGCTCAAGATGGGACTACCTCTGTGGCCACCCTGCCTGGGCAGAGTTAAGAGGGTGGGGCTACAGCCAGATGGGCACAGGGAACAGGCACTAAAAGCAATGTAGTGACATTTGCAAAAGGAGGTGCGGGGGATTCCACACAGTTTTTCCTCCTCTTCCCTTTTGGGCCTTCTTTGCCCAGCCTGGATGCCTTCAGGTGGGTAGGTGCTCACCCCCCAAAAAAAGTCCAGTCCTGAGCCCACAGTTTTTCCACAACACAGAGAGAAAGAGCTTGGCAGCTGCTTATGACGTCAGCCTCAGTGTTGCAGCCCTAAAATTAACTTGTGCAGGACCCTTTACTCTGGTCTAGCTAGCAAGAAAAAAGCAGGCCCATCAGCCCTGACAGACAAACCATATGAACAATATGTAAAACCTCAACATAAAGGATGCAACTATCTCAAGAATAACACAGGTACATGCAGATACCTAACTGACCTTCAGAGTCAAAAACAGTAAACAGTCTTTCTCCCATTAACTTCTCAATATCTATCTACGCACCTCTATGGTGGTGACTAGAGGAGGGGCCGGAGTGAGTGGACACTCCCATCCACTGCTGGAGGCCTCTACAGTGTACACACACTGCCTGTGTAGCAAGGCGACTGGCCAGTTGGCCACAGTTTTATTTTTGCTTCAAAGTGGTGGTTTTTGTCTCTGCTTTTATATTGCTTCTGATTTTGGTCCTTTTGATCTCAAATTTTCCTTGGAGGTGGGAGCTTTTTCTCTCTACATTATCCAAGAAGAGTCAGCAATCATAGCCATATAGTCAAGCTATAAACATACTCCATAATATTCCACCATTTAGAAAAGAGCCAATAACAGCTGCTAAACATCTGGTAGCGTAGTGGTTACGAATTGGGCTGCAAACCTTAAGTCAGCAGTTTGAAACTACTAGCTGTTCTGTGAGAAAAAGATGAGGCTTTTTGCTTCGGTAAAGATTTACAGCCTCAGAAACCATGTACAGGGTCACTATGAGTTGGAACTGACTCCACGACACTTAACAATAACAACAAAGCATTACATGTGAAAGCGAAGCATATCTCCTGATCATATACACCAGAAGACATCAAGTAAGCTTAATAACACAACAAAAATATCCATTTGAGCATTAAAAAACCCACATGACTACTGGAAATGACAAAACACAACAAAAGATCTCAAAACATGTCCCCAAACAGAAAAGAGTAATTGAGACTAATGAGCTGGAAACAGACAAACGCTTTACAGAAGAGAAAGAGTAGGTTTTGGATTTGCCTGAGAAGGAATTCAGAAGAATGATATGGAATTCAGAAGAATGATATGGGAGAATGATATGGAAACAAATATAAAAAAAGGGGTGGAGGAAAACAAGGAAGAAGTCAGGAAAGTACTACAAGAGCAATCAAACAAGATCGATACAGCATTGGAAACAACTCAAAACCTGCAAAAAGAGATCCAAATGATTAATAATAAAATATCAGAAATGGACAATACACTGAAAGGGGAAAGGAGCAGAATAGAAAATATGGAAGCCGGAACTAGTGATCTGGAAGACAAATCTCTCAATACTGCTAAGATAGAAGAGTAAACAAAAAAAGGATAAAAACATCTGAAGAGAGTCTTAAGATTCACGATGGATAATATGAAGAGGAACAACTTAAGAATTATTGGCATTCCGAAACAGGAAGAATCAGAGAAATCCACAGAGGATATAGTTGAAAAGCTTCAGGAAGAAAATTTCCCTAACATCTTAAAAGATAAGAAGATAACCATTCAAGAAACTGAAAGTATCCCAGAAAGGATAGAGCCCAAAACAAAGTCACCAAGACATATAATAATCAAGCTCTCCAAAATCAAAGACAAGGAGAGAATCCTAATAGTGACCAGGGAAAAGAGAAGTGTCATTTACAAAGGAAAACACACCAGATTAAGCTCTAACTTCTCAGCAGAAACCGTGCAGGCAAGAAGGCAATGGGGAGATATATACAAAACCATAAAAGAAAAAAAAACAAAAACCTGCCAACCAAGAATCATCTGTCCTGAAAAACTATCAATCAAATACAATGCTGCAATCAAAACATTCCAGGATAAACAGAAGCTAAGAGATTTTGTCAAAACCAATTCAGCACTTCAAAACATTCTAAAAGGAGTTCTTTGGACTGAAAACCAACAAGAACAGACAACAAACAGAGATTGACAGGCGTGGCAACGCCACCTGAAACTCAGATGACAGATACCAGAGTCCAGAACAGAACAAAAACTACAACAACAAATTCAAAGGTACTGCTATGTTAACTGAAGATCAAAATAATATCAATGTCAAAGAAGAGATAAACGTAGAAACAGAGATCCAGGTGGCGAGGATGTCAGGTAGATTACAGGATACAATGTTGTTGTTTTTGTTGTTAAGTGCCATGGAGTCAGTTCCGACCCATCATGACCCTGTAGAGGGCTTTCAAGGAGCAGCTGGTGAGCTTGAACCACCAACTTTGCAGTTCAAATGGCTTTGCAGTCTGGCACATTAATCCACAGTGCCACACCTGGACTCCACAGGATACAATTGTTGTTGTTGTTGATAAGTGCTGTAGAGTAAGTTCTGACCCATAACAACCCTATACAGGGTTTCCGAGGAGCAGCTGGTGAGTTTGAACCACCAACCTTGCAGTTCAAATGGCTGTGCAGTCTGGTGCATTAAATCATAGCACCACACCAGGACTCAAATAGATTCTCTTAAATGGAGAGAAACTTTTATAGACTATAAGGTAACCCCAAAGAAAGTTCATACTTCACAACTTACTATGAAATTGAACTTACAAGCAGAACAAGCAAACATGAAAACCAAGAAGAAACCAACAAG
>NW_006408554.1:9213441-9221277 GCF_000296735.1 Chrysochloris asiatica | reverse complement strand
GTATGCAAACAAAAGTAGACAAAATAGATGGATTTTTAAAAATAGTTTTTAAAAATTAAAAACTTATGTGCATCAAAAGACTTCAGCAAAAGAGTAAAAGGGAACCCACAGAATGGGAAAAAATCATTTGCAATGACACATCAGACAGGGACTCATTTCTAAAATATATAGGAAACTGCAACACCTCTACAAGAAACAGACAAATAACCTAATTAAAAAATGGGCCCAGGACGTGAACAGACACTTCACCAAGGAGGAGATCCTGGTAGCCAACAAACATATGAGGAAATGCTCACCATCACTAACCATCAGAGAGATGCAAATCAAATCAACAATGAGATATCATCTCACACCAGTAACAACTGCAAAGATCAAAAAAGTAGAGGACAATAAATGCTGCCAAGGATGTGGAGAGACTGGGACCCTACTGCATTGCTGGTGGGATTGCAAAGTGGTCCAACCACTCTGGAAAGCAATATGGCACTTCCTCTGAAGGTTGGAAATAGAAATACCTTATGATCCAGCAATTCCTCTACTTGGTATTTACCCACAAGAAATAGTAGCCATTAACACAAGTAGATATAGGCACACCAATGTTCATTGCAGCACTATTTACAATAGGAAAAAGATGGAGACAACCTAAGTGCCCATCAATTGAAGAATGGATAAACAAACTGTGGTACATACACACAATGGAATACTATGCTAACTTGAAGAACAACAATGAAGCTGTAAGCGCCTGCATGACATGGATGAACCTTGAGGACATTATGCTGAGTGAAATTAGTCAGTCACAAAAGAAGAAATACTGAATAGGACCATTATTGTTATAAGAGTAAGAAAAAGAAACCACACTAAAAGGGGTGGGGGGGGAATTACATATACTTGCTGATCACCAAGATGTATAGATGAGAGGAGGGGCAGGAGGAAGGGGAAGATAGAGCACTGGGTAGGGAATAGACACAGGATAACTTGGGTGCAGGGGAGCTCGGGGGTGGGGGTGGTAATACACATGAAGGGTGAGGGGAATGGAAGAACAAGGCTGATGGGAGAACAGTTAGGCAGGTTCGAATGGGCTAAGTGGGACAGAGGTAAATGATGATGTATGCACAATCTTGAAACAACAGTGCTCTGGGATATAGGGATTGCATGGTTTGAAGGGATAAAAGAGGGGAAGAATGTTAAGATGCTTGGCTATATTTTGTTTTGTTTTTTTAAATATTTTATTGTGAATTATGTGATTGTTTACATGGGAAAACATTAATTTTATATTCATTCTATTGTATATAATCTCATTGCCATGGTTACAGTCCCCTCCATGCATCGTCAACCAACCAAAGGGTAGACCCTACAATCCTGCCCCCATACTCCCCAGGTCTTCAGCACACAGTCCCTCTCCCTCTCTGGATCTAAAGTCTCCAGCTGCTCCATCGCTCCACGTGATCATCTCTGGCTCCATTTCAGGCATCACTGCTTCTCTGGGTAGGTTCCTGCTCTCCGTTCTTCTCCCTTGATGGTCCTAGGGACCTCCACTCCTAGACTGAAAAGTTAATCACTCCCCTCCTTGCTATAAAACATCTACCTTTACATATCCAACCCTCACAATCAGTCCTGATAACAATTATTCACTGTTGTATCACCCGTCTGCATTTCATTGCATCAGCCCTGCCTAGACAGATTGAATACTACTCACTGGAGATTCTACCTTCCTCCAGACCAAGCTTGGCTGTATTTTGAATCTTGGTTTCCCTTGCATACCACTGTAAAATAGACACTTATGGAGAGGGATTAAGGAATAGCCAGAAACATCATTACAGAAAGCTTATAAGTCTGTCCTCAGTCTAAAACTGATCGGAATACCTTAAAGGGGGCTAGAAGTTGCCCAGTGAAAGAGGCTTTCTGTGGAGGCTTTACATTGCACAAGACCATAGGTGGAATCCAGAACCCCATCCAGAACTGATTAATGTAGGAAATTTCCACTGGAAAGGATGAGTAGACCAGCCTAGAGTAACTAGAAGAACAGAAGATACTTCGTGAAAAAAAAAAACCAAACAAACAAAAAAACCCAGCAGTAAAATCCGAAACAATAATGGCAGTCTGATTGATTACTACAAGAACAAGTAAGCTGGTCACCAGGGAGCCATCAAGGCAAGTGGTTGGGACCCCTCAGAGCAAACCCCCTTTCAAGACTGAGACTCAAGGGGAATACATGAGCTGGCATGTGGTCTGGCTGATGAGTACGTTAGTCACTGATAAGGGGAAGAGGGAGAAAAAACAGAAATGAAGTTGTGAGCTAAGCCAACCACATTCAATAGACCCTGTGAACTTATGTGGAGACCTGGATGGCCAGCAGTATTGCAAGACCCAGGGACTCCTTGGCCCAGAGGCAGTGACATGGCCACAGAGGACTAGAGTGGAGAGTGAAACATCCAGCTGATATGAAGTGAGGGGAGATGCACAAGAACATCCATACTTGCAGATAGTACCCACTTGACATGGCTTCGATGGCTGGATGATCAGAACTCCCCTAGAAGAAAGAAGAAGGGGGGGAAAAAAAAGAGTAACCTACTACATACAATTTGATGAACTTTACCTATACTTATGGATGTAGTAGCTCAAAACAGGAAACAAATCTTTACAGCAAGGATCACTCCCACCCCCTCAGTACACAGGGTGGACAGTGTTGGGCAACTTAAACATTGGCTACCCAAAATGGGGGTGCCTATAAAGGCAAGAAGTGACTGGCTTACATGCTTTCAAGAGGGAACCTAGTTCCAGATGGGGTGGGGGAAGGTAGAATCACCACTGAATGATTTCCAATCTGTTGGGGCCAGGCTGGCAAAAGGAAATGGGAATAAGACTCTTGTGGTACAATAGTGAATAATTGCCATCAGGACTGACTGTGAGGGTAGGAAATATAGAGGTAGATGTTTTCTTTGACAAAAGGAGAAGAGGGATTGATTTTGCAGCCCAGGAGGAGAGGTCCCTGAGACCATGAAGTGAGAAGAACAGAGAACGTGACCCTACTCAGATAGGCAATGACTCCAGGGATGGAAATAGAGATGATGACTTGGACAGTTGGAGCAGCTGGGGACACTGGACTCAGGGAGCGAGAAGGGCTGTGTGCTGGCAGCTGGGGGGCGGGCCTCTGTGGTGTACCCTTTGGTTATTTGATGATGCATGGAGGGGATAATAATCATTGCAATGAAATGAAATACGATATGATGAGTGTAAAGCTAATGTTCTCCCATGTAAACCTCACAATAAAAACTTTAAAAAATTACAGTAATATTTATTGTAGACCACTGGATTGGAGTCATATTTATAATGCAGTAATTGATTAGGATAGGACAAAATATATATAAACTGAATGCCCACTCACATGTTCTGACATGTAAAGATTTTCACAGTATAACACATGAAGAAATGAATTACAAGATAGTATATTTAATATAATTGTATATTTTGCTATGTAATACACAAACATACAGATAATCATCTATACTTACAGCATACAGTCTGGATGGATACACACTATAATACTACTATCGGTTTCTGTGTAGTGTGATAATAGCCATTTATTGGAGTCCTGTTATGGTGCTGTAGGATAATCGCTGGACTGCTAAGGTTAGCAGTTCAAGCCCACGAACTGCTTTTTGGAAACCCTATACATGGTGGCTATGAGTCAGAACTAACTCAAGAGAAACAAAATAATATTTCTATAACTAGCATCTGCTTAAGTTAAAATTTTTTTAACTATTATAAAAGTAATTAATATCTTCTTTGGTGTGACACTGTAGGATAAGCCTTTGACTGCAAGGTTGGTTTGAACCACAAGGTTGGTGGCTCAAACCCACCAACTGCTCCTTGGAAACCCTATATACAGGGTAGCTATGAGTTAGAACAGACTTGATGACACTTAACAACAGCATCATCTTGTTTGGCTCCAGAATCTGAATCCTCTAGCTACCTTCTTTCTGGTTCTGTCTGCTTGATCGATATGAAAAAAAAAAAAAAATTATTTTTATTCTACATAAAAACTCTAAAACTATAGAAACATATATGTTCTTATATAACATGATTCTCATTGTCAGTTCTTCAAATGTTTTTTGTATGACATATGAGCATAATGCTATTCAGTTCAGAGATGTAATTAACTAAATCTTTGATCTGGGGGCCATGGTCTCTATCATAGTTCATAAAATGGTGGAGATGTGCATGAATGAATGATTTACATGAAACTTTGATGCTTGTTGCTATAGAAGCATTAGTGTGATGCAGCAGGAGAATCTACCTTGCTAGTAGTCAAGGGACTCAGAGAGTGAAATTTCCAGCTGAAATATACATGATTGTTGGAGTTAGTCAGGCTAAATGGTTTAACTTGGGTTGGTTGGTATAAGTAGTCATTTTCAGACAGAGGGAAAATATGTACAAAAAATATCAGGCTTTCTTTTTTACCCTCCTTTTTCCTTCCCTCCCTCATTTCCTTCCTCCTTGCCTCTTCATCTACCTATCTTTTTTCTTCTCTCGTCTTCCTTCAGATAGATATTTAATGAGCAATCACCACATCTACAGTGTTTTTTCAGGTCCTGTGAGTAATATGGGAATGAATACTTCTCTTTCAAAATGGTATGGTCTACTGAGTAAATCAGAAATACCAAAAATAAATATAGTACAAGCAGAACAGAACAGGTAGAATGACATATTCAAGGAACATAGGTGTTTTCCCATTGCTATACTAAGTGTCTTAATCTGGGAAAAGTAAAAGAACTTTTTTTATGTCAAATGGTATCACAAATAGTTTATTGCTAAAGCAGGAGCTCTCATAGCGTAGTGGTTACGAATCGGGCTGCTAACCTCAAGGTCGGCAGTTTGAAACTACCAGCAGTTCCATGGGAGACAGAAGAGACTTTCTACTCCTGTAAAGATTTGCAGCCTTGGAAACCCTGTGCAGTGTCACTATGAGTTGGAACCAACTCCATGGTACTTAACAACAACAACAACAATGCCACCCAAGCTTTCTAGATAATCACCTTTCCAAATTCCTTCTAGAAGAGTAATTGTATACACACCTTGTAAGCATTCGAAGAAAAGCCTATATGTGTTAATATTAAAGATTACTTCTATTTAGAACATCTACCCCCACAGAGTTATCCAGAAAACATGTTACACAGAAATTAACTTACTGACAGCAATATCTGGTTAATAATGGTGGACGCTAAAGTTAACAAATTGAAAACATTCATACAGAGTATAAGAAAAGCTTTAAAATCCCAATCACTCTTAAATATGCTTTGTTGTTATTAAGTACCATCGAGTCAGGTCCAACTCATAGTGATCCTGTGTAGGGTTTTGAGGAGCAGCTAGCTGAACTTGTGGTTCATGATCCAGTGATGATCCAACAACACCACACCAGGAGTCCATATAATTAAGAACATTGTCTTTTGTTTCCTTTCTCCCCTACAGGTCTGTGAACCAGGCAGAAGATGTTGCCGGTGGTCCTTGGAGAATCTGCACTTTTTCAAATCTTTGCTTATAGTTGTAATTTTATTTACTATGTCTAATCATTTAGAGAATGGTTATTTTTATAACATGGATAATAAGTACTGTTGTAACCAGGGAGTGCCAGAGTACGGAATCAAAAAGCACTAACTCCAGCAAAGGATTCTGGGGTTCTCAAGATGTCTGCTGCCTTTTGACATGTCCTAGATCTAGTTTGCTTTATACCTAGTTATTAAGGTTAATATTTGATATTAAATATTGCCTGATTCAAATAACCTGAATTTTTCTGTATTTTAACTTGTGTAAGGTTTTCTACTCCTTCTATTTTTATAATATTTTCTCATTTTCTAGATCAGTAAACATTATACTTATTCACATGTTTCAAGATGTGCCATTTAGGTTTCTCCAAGTTTAGCTGTTTGGTTCTCGTCGACTGCTATCCATGTTTCTGCAGCAGCAAGAAGTGTATTCTCGACGACTACTCCTTTCTACAGAGTTCTTGTGTGGCTCCATAGGATAAGCATTGGACTGTTAATCACAAGGTCAGTGGTTCAAGCACACCCGCTGCTCCTCAGAAACCCTATACAGAGTCACTATAGGTTGGAACCAGCTTGATGGTACTTAACAACAGCTCCTTTTTACAATTATCTTCTTTGTTCCTATTAAAACATCATTGCTAAGCAGATCAACAGGGAATGAGATGCATGTCCCAAAATATGTACAATAAAATTATTTGGTCATTTATCCAATTATTGAATCCAACTAAGATGATCTGTTCTAAATTTTAATACATGCTTGCTTTTGGAATGTGTTATGCATTGATGCAAATTGAATGGATCTAAGTAAATCTACTGAGTATTTTTAGTATCTCATTTTTTCCCTTACTTGTTTTAATCTAAGTTTGCTCTCTTTACCTTTCAGGCATAGCGTGAAATTACAAAACTGCCTATATAACTGTCAAGTAAATGTTAAAGGCCAGAACATAGTTAAACAATAACCAAACTCTGATCGTATAAATTATGTAATATTCCTGAATCAAATAATAAAAATTTTACACTAACATTTTCTGTGTATAGAATCTCATGAGACTACTTTTTGTAAAGGCTAATGTTTAGTATGGGAATAAGTAAATGAAAAACTTAGAAAACAGTAAATTGTTTTATCAGACAGAAGAGAAAAGAAAAGAAAGTAGCTTTATGTAATAACTTCCCTCTATTTAAAAAGCTTTAATACAAATAATATTTTTTCAAATATGCTCAAATGAGGATCCAAATGTTCTTCCTAGTAGAAATATTTTTTTTTTCCCCTCAAACAACAAACAGCAACAACAAAACCCACAAACACGTTCTTGATAATGCATCCATCTTAGCCGTAGTTTCTTCCGTACATCATTTGGTGGGTTTTTGTCTTCCTCTTGGTAATCTCCTTTTCTGGGGGTACAGTCATCCTATGAAGCACAGCATTGTTGAGAGCTGTCCGGTAGGCTCTGATTCACAGTGACCCTGTATAGGGTTGCTGAGGAGCAGTGGTGGGTTTGAATCACCAATCTTGTGATTACAGTCCATTGCTTACACTATAGTGCTACACCAGGATTCCAAGTGCCACATAGACCTCAGGAATGAGACTTACCAGGATATCAGAGTGTTGTATTATGGAAGATTCTGATTAAGTGATTGCATACATACACACACACACAGAGAGAGAAAGAGAGAGAGAATATCTGTTTGCTTTATGAACTCCTTTAACCACTTCCAGAAATCAAGGACAGTGAAGCTAGACCTTAAATCAGGAAATTTATCCAGCTTGTTTTCCTATATCCTGTTTTTAAATGTCACACATAAAACTGAATTTCTTGACATTCATCTTGTTTTACCTTATTCATTTTACCTATAGTGGGTATAAAACAACTCTAAAGTTATGGCATGACTTGAAAACCTAATAAAAGAGGCATCTGTAAACGCTCCTCGGATTTCTCACCTACTTCAACATGATTACTGTGGAGAGCAGCTGTAAGACCTATGGCACACTATGGGTTTTGTGTGTACTTGGTTGGGAATATGTAGGCTCCTTACCTTCTAAATATAGCAGCCAAACAGTTTTTTTTTTAAAATAAGCAATCTCATATAATGGAGAAAACAGATATATGAACAGATTAATTTCAATAAAATTTGATGTACAATGATAGAGGCATTTATAGAGTAGGCTATTAATGGCTAAGATGTCAGCTTGAAGACTAAGGTGTGCCTGACCCAAGCCATGGTATTTTCAATAACCTCATATGCATGTGAAATCTGGACAGTGAATAGGAAGACTGTAGAAGAATTGATGTTTTTT
>NW_006408554.1:9203714-9213131 GCF_000296735.1 Chrysochloris asiatica | reverse complement strand
CATAAGGTTGCTATGAGTCGATACCAACTTGATGGCACCTAACAACAACAACTAATGGCAGCATAAAAGAGCAGTTCTGAATCCATATAGGGTCTGTACGTAAAAGTGGGTAGTTTGTAGGGTGGGAGAGATATAGGAGAAAATGATGTTGAAAATAGTGCCTGGAGGAGATGCTACCTAAACTGGATTCCAGAAAGTGAAAGAGGGTGAAGCTATCTACTGAGCAAAGAATGTAGGTAGGAGGTCTCAGCTGCTCCATTATTGATGTCTGAGTGGGCAGGGTGAACATGAGTATAATAAATAAACACATGATACTATTAGCACATGTTGTTGTTAAGTGCCATTGAGTAGGTTCTGATTCATAGCAACCCTGTATAGAGTTTCCAAGGAGCAGTTGGTGAGCTTGAACTGCCGACCTTGTGGTTCAAACTGACTTTGCAGTTCAGTGCATTAACCCATAGCACCACACCAGGACTCCTATTAGAACACTGTTATTGCTGTTGCATGCCATTGAGTTGGTTCTGACTCATAGTGACCATATGGGGTTTCCAAGGAGTGGCTGGTGAGCTTGAACTGCTCACCTTGCAGTTCAAGGTGACTTTCCAGTACAGTGCATTAACTCACAGTGTCACACCAAGACATATAGGGTCCTGTATAATGGGACAATCAATGTTGTAGAAGAGTGGACAGGGATGAATTTAGGAAAAAATACATTTGCCGTCCATTGCTCTTCAATGCTGGTTGCACAGTCTCCACTCTCTAGGATTAAGTTTCAGTTGATCTGAAATTTTTCCTACTTGTATTTTTTTTCCCAAATGCTTCTCATTTCCATCTAGTGAATAGCCAAGGTTGAGAGCCATCACTGAAGCTAGCAGTAATGGTATGGATCATTTTTATATGACCTTTCTCATCATGGTCTTTAACTTCCACCAAATGATTGAATTGTTGTTATTCAGTGCCATCAGGTTGATTCCAACTCATAGCAACCCTATGCCCAACAGACTGAAACACTTCCCAGTCCTGTACTGTCATCACAATCAGTGCTACATTTGAGCCCACTGTTGCTGTCACTGTGTCAGTCCATCTTGCTCTGATTTTTCACTGACTCTCCATTTTACCAACCATAATATCTTTCTAGAGGGACTGGTCTCTCCTAATAACATGTCCAAAGTATTAGATCTAGATGAAGTCTTACCGTCCTGGCTTCTAAAGAGCATTCTGGCTTTATTTCTTCCAAGACAGATTTGTTTATACATCCATCAGTTCATATTTTTCTACAATACCTGATTCAAATGCATAGATTTTTCTATAGTCTTCCTTATTCATTGTCCAACTTTTATGTACATATGAAGCAGTTGAAAATATCACGGCATGAGTCAGGGGCATTGTAGTCCTCAAACTGACATTTTTACCCTTTAACACTTTAAAGAGGTCTTTTGTAGCAGATTTGCCCAATACAATACGCCACTTGATTTACTGACTGATGCTTCCTTGAGTGTTGATTGTGGGTTAAGCAAAATGAAGTCTTTGACAACTTCAATCTTTTCTCCATTTATTGTGGTGTTATTAATTGGTCCATTGGTGGGGATTTTTGTTTTCTTTACATTGAGGTTCAATCCATATTGAAGGTTGTGGTCTTTCATCTTCATCAGTAAGTATTTTAAATCCTCTTCACTTCCAGCAAGCAAGGTTGTATGATCTGCATATCACAGGTTGTTATTGTCCTCCAGTCTTGATACCATGCTCTGTCTACTATATATAATCCAACTTCTAAGATTATTTCCTCAGCATACAGATGGAACATGTCTGGTGAAAGGACAAAACCATGGCACTCACCTTTCCTGATTTTAAACTATTCAGTATCCCTTTGTTCTATTGTAAGGATTGCCTCTTAGTCTATGTACAGTTTTCTCATGAACACAATTAAGTATTCTGGAATACCCATTCTTTGCAATATTATTTGGTGAGACTATGCAAATAAGGTTTTGTGACCCATCAAGAGATTTGTAAAACTTACCTGAGCAGGGAAGAGACTGAGCAGACACAGGAAACTCAAGGGGGAATCAGTCTGCTTGTGGGCAGTTGTGGACACAACTGAAAAGAGACTGTCCTGATTGAAGAATTATATCCTAAGTCACTTCTGATACTGATTTATAACCAGTTACTTCCCTAAAGGAATCCTGGTGTAGTGCCATAGGTTAAGCACTGGAGTGCTCACTGCAAGGTTGGCGGTTCAAACCCACCAGCTGCTCCTTGTAAATGCTATACAGGGTGGCTTTGATTTGGGACTGACTGCAAGGCATTTAACAACAATAATTTCCTTAATAAGCCCCATAATCGTGAATATTGTCTGTGAGTTCTCCGTGGCCATTGCAAAGAATTATCAGACCCTGCAGAGAAGTAGAAAGTGCCATGGGAGGAACAGCAGGTGTTAGAATTGGTAAAAAGGTTGGAGAGATTAGGTATACCTGACCTCTGCTTAACAGGAATCAACTTTAGACTGAAGGTAATGGTGATTCTCTCTCCCCATTGTGAAACTGGAGGAGGTCTGATGCCTCCTCTACACCATTCATACAAGAACTATGGAAATTTTTCAGTGATGAAAGCATAACACTCGCAGACAGAGAGTTAGGATAGGTCATACTGTCAGTGTGAGAATACCTGTAGGAGGGAGACACAGGCAGTAGAAAAGATTGTAAATCAGAGTATTGGTTATAAGTCTGCTGCCAGGGTGAAGTAAAATATGATAAAGGTCAGTTAAGGCCTGTTAGGTAAATGATGGTAAGATTCTAACTATGGCTGTGATATTCTCAAAACAGGGAGGTAGATAGAATAAAAAATGGTTACTAGTAGAATTGGCAGTTACTGTACTTTTAAAGGTTGAGAAGAAGCTGTTATGAGTGTTTCACGGTACTATGATTTATGTCTGAGGGTGACAATAGGACAACAGGAGGAAAAGCAGCCAGGAGAGATTGGCCGCTGAAGATGATGATTTCAGTTTAGATACATTGAAATGGAACTGCCAATAAAACATTTAAGTTGAAATATCCAGGAGGTACTGGGACTAAAGTCCAGGTTTTGTCAATTGTAAAAGGGCTTGCGAACATAGTGAAAATGGATCACGTTGCCTAAGGTGAACCTATGGTATAAGTGTGCTACTCTTAAGAAAGGAGCTCTGGTAGCATAGTGGTTACAAATCAGGCTGCTAGCCTCAAGGTCAGCAGTTCAAAATTACCATCTGTTCTACAGGAGAAAAATGAGGCTTTCTTCTCCCGTAAAGATCTGCAGCCTCGGAAACCCTGCACAGGGTCACTATGAGTTGGAACTGACTCAACGGTACTTAAGAACAACTTCTAAGAAGACCAATGTTGAGGAGTCAGAAGAGAAGTTCAGGAAGCAGATAACAAAAAAATATTCAGAAAGAGGAGAAAAAACAAGGGAGAGGAAGGTCACAACTACTAAGAGAATAAACAACTGTAATTTTAGTGCTGTTTTCTTTGTACTTTTCCCTAGTCAGATTTAAATCATCTAATACTATATGTATTATATTCTTTCTAGAATATACCTCCTTAAGAAATGGGTTGTCTTCCTCTAACAAGAAGGTCAGGAAAATCTTCATCTTGGGTGGTTGTGAATGTTTTCATATCCTCATATAATGCCACTACAGACCACATCAATAGAAAAGAGGAAGTCACATTAGCTGTTTCTTTAGGAGAAGGAGAAAAAGGGGATATCTCCTTCATAGGTCTTTGAGAATGAAAGTCATATAATGCATATTGAACAAGCATTTATCGAATGATCAGTGTATGCCTTACTTATTCAATCTGTATGCTGAACAAAGAATCAGAGAAGCTGGATCATATGAAGAATAACATGGCATCAAGATTGGAAGAAGACTCATTAACAACCTACAATATGTAGATGATACAACCTCACTTGCTGAAAGTGAGGAGGACTTAAAATACTTCTTGATGAAGATTAAGAAACCACAGCCTTCAGCATGGGTTGCAGCTCAATGTCAAGAAAACAAAAATCCTTAACACCCATAAATAACATCATGATAAATGGAGAAAAGAAGTTGTCAAAGATTTCATTTTGCTTGGATCCATCATCAACACTAATGAAAGCAACAGACAAGAAATCAAACAATCTATTACAGTAGGCAAATCTGCTGCACAAAACCTCTCTAAAGTATTCAAGAGCAAAGATTTGAGGATGAAGTTGCACTTGACCCAAACCATGATATTTTCAATAGCCTCATAGGCATGTGTAAGTTGGACAATGAATAAGGAAGACTGTAGAAGAATAGATGCATTGGAATTATGGTAATGGAAAAGAATATTAAAAGTACCTTGGATTGCCAGAAGAACAAAGAAATCTGTGTTTCAAGAAATACAACCTGAATGCTCCTTGGCAGCTAGGATGGTGAGACTTCATCTCTCACCCTTCATACATATTATCAGGAGGGACCAGTCATTGGAGTTCGATATCATGCTTGGTAAAGTGAAGGGTCAGCAAAAACGAAGGCAGCCCCAAAGGTGATGGATTAGCACAGTGGCAGCAGCACACCAATGATTGTGAGCATGGCACATGACCTGGCTGGAGCTTAAAGAGAGAAATATTTTCAAGTGATACCAATGAGAAATTAGTAGCAGTGAAACCATAAAGGGCATCATTAAGATTATTTTGAAGGGAAAACAAACAAAACTTGAAAAAGTTTAGAAGAAAAGAATAATAAGATCTATATCTTTAAAACATGTCTAGACTTCTCTATGCAAAATGGATCCTAATGGGACAAGACCTGAGAAGGAAGAATGAATAGGATACTGGTTAGTATTCAACACTGGAGACAGACAGAAATAGATACATAGATAGATTTGACCTTCTGCTTCCTAGAAACTGTGTGGGCCACCCACTCTGTTTAGTGTACACAGAATTTTCACTCTTGAAATAACTTTTTCAGTTCTTCAAATGCAGGTATTGATTGATTAAAGCTGGGTGAGAAGAGTTATAGATAACACTCAGATTTCTGGCCAAGATGTCTGGCAATTAAATATGGAGCCCTGGAAGAAAGGCAGATTGGTAAAGGTGTTAAGATGTTTAGTTCAGTTGGTAACATGTTGAATTTAAAGAGACTTTTAACCATCTTCAACACGTTGTTGTTTTTGTCATGTGCCAGTGAGTCGGTTTCAACTCATAGTGCACTATATAGGGTTTTCTAGGAGCAGCTGGTGAATTTGAACCATCAGTCTTGTGGTAAGCAGTCCAGTGCTTATCCTACACTACTTCACCAGGACTCGTTTTCAACATAAAGATGATAAAATAGAGCATAAAGAAAGTCAAGGGAGTAGACAACATCACCCAGTGAGAGTGTGTGCAGTGAAAAGAGGTCTTAGAACAGAAGTCTCAGGCACACACCTGCATTTGAAGGACTGAAAAAATTATTTCAAGAGTAAAAGTTTTATGTACACTAAACAGAGTGGGTGGCCCACACACTGTTTCTAAGAAGCAGAAGATCAAAATTCCCGTATTTCAAGGCCCCTAGATTCCTGTAAGCACAGCTGGATTACAGCAGAGAGACAAGCATGGATTCCTTTTTGTTTTTTGTTTTTTTAACTTCCTTTAGTAATCTAGTCAATGAAGCTGTAGGAACTTCCTGTAAGTGGACAAAATAACAAACAGCTACAAGAGAATATGATGGGAGATATAAAAATTTAGAGTTTCCCTTATTTAGGAATAAAAAAATTAAGACATTATTAATTGGGGTGTCTTTTTAGTAAGTGTGTGGGACATCTGCTTTGGGAATACCGTAATTCATTTTTAAATTGGTTAACAGTGATCAGGGGACTAAAATCTTTAAGAAAAGGCTAAAGAATCTATCTTGTTTATTGCACTGATTTTTAACTTGCAAATTCCTATCTTCCAGTTTTTGAAAACTGATAGAATATAAAGTTTTGGTTGGTCTTAAGGAAAATAATGATTGCCATCTGCTAGCCTCTGAGTATATTAAGTTTGAAGAAGGGATGAAGGCATTTTTCATCCTCTTTGGTCCAAGGACAGAGCTCTTCTTTGCTGCAAATTGAATTTGATCCTTCTAAAAATATTTGCTGTTTTTCAAGTTGTTTTTGGCTCTCTTACTACTGTTCTTTCTGGAGGTTTTTTTTCTTCTTCTTCTTCTTCCTTCTCTTTTTCTTTTCCATTTCTATGGAAGCTTCTTTCTTTATTTGTTTATGTGTTACAGAATCCATTTCTGAAAAGCCAACATAAATGAATTTGGATATGGATGGGCAGAAGCAATGATTAGGTTACTCTTCATATTATTGTGGTCATTTAAAATGTACCTAAAGATCCCTGAGTGCTACATGCAAAACTCCAATAGTAATATGAACCAGTGTCTGAAAAACACAGCACACACACACAATTTTCTTTTAGAAATTACCTGGCAAATGATAAGAGGAATGATTGGTTTTGAGATTGTGCAGCATCCCTGGCTTCTTGAGGGAAATGAGGAGGCTTTGAAGGGTTTGCGACTAATTGATAGGCTGGAAGTTTCTGGCATAAATACCACAGCTGTATCTGAACACAAGTTTGATTCTACAGTTTTTCCAAGCTATATCTCACTGTCTGCATTCTCAGCGAAACTGGAGCTATTGGGCTTATGGAAATTTTATGACTATATTTGAAAAACTTTTTTGGTGCTAAATGTAATTATAAAGATCTGTATGGAAAAATTTCTTAGAACATAATTTCAGGATCCCATTATCAATGACTTAAATTGAACTACTGGGATTTATGTTCCGTTGTGGAAAAAAAATATGTATATATCTTGAGTAATTTATAAAATGAAGTTGTAGCATATTTTATACTCATATACTCACTCACTCATGGCTTTGTGTAATATCTTTCTTTGGTTCTGAGGTAGAAATTAGTATTGTTAATCCAGTCTGGCTCTTTTCTTCTTCCTGGACACATGAAAGGATTTCCTGGAGCCCTGCTGTGAGGCAAGGCTATGTGACCAGTTCTGACTTACGAATTCTTCACATTCTCTTTTTAAATTAAAGGAAAAGAGGAGAAAAACTGAAAAAAAAAAGTTTCTGCTCAGTTACTCATATAACCTAAGAAATTTACAGTAATATTCATTGCATATTACTTTCTGACTAAAATTCATCATAAACACTACCAAGGATTCTGTATGGTCTGTTTGGGAGGCGATCCATGAAGAATAATCCCATTAGTTATCCCACTGATGACACTAACTCTTCTTGTTGTTAAGTGCTCTCACGTCAGTTCTGACTCATAGCAACCCTATATAGTGTTTCTGAGGAGCACTTGGTGGATATGAACCGCCAACCTTGTGGTTCACAGTCTGTTGCTGATTCTATAGCGCCACACAAGGAGGCCTGACCAACCCTGGTGATACCATTGTTTAAGGTAGATTAAAATGTCTACCTAAAATAAATCTGATCTTGAATAATTTTAAATTTTTGTCTGTGATGACAAAGAATTTAGCACTTGTGTATTCATTAGGTTTATTGTTGTTGTTGTTATGTTCCATGGAATCGGTTCTGACTCGTAGTGACCCTGTACAGGGTTTCTGAGGCTGTACATCTTTACAGGAGCAGAAAGCCTCATCTTTCTCCTATGGAGCAGCTGGTAGTTTCAAACTGCTGACCTTAAGGTTCGCAGCCCGATTCATAACCACTACGCTACCATCCTTATAAATCTTTCTGTGATTGAATTTATCTAAATTCTACAAATGAGTCAGCTTTCAAAGACTATGAAGTTTACCAAGTAGATTTAAAAAGATACTGCATCCATAGGATAAGCACTAGACCTCAAAGTCGGTTTGAATGTCAAGATCGGTGGTTCAAACTCACCAGCTGGTACCCGGAAACCCTACACAGGGCCACTGTGAGTTGGAACCAACTTGACTGCACTTAACAATAGGTTAACCGAAGCCATAACACATCAGGTTTCATGAAATTTACAATGTCATATGCATTACTAATAATGCTTGAGAAAGTGTACTTTCTACTTTTGATATATTTTTTCCAAAGACAGATTTACATGCCTTGGGTGCTCTTTAAGTCCTGACAATTATAAAAGTCATTGGGAAATGAAGTCCATATAACAGATCTTTGCCAATAATAGCTACATTTTAACATCTAGCTTTGAAATTAGAAAAAGTGTTACTATTATGTCAAAACAGAGGTCTGTTGAAGGGGGGAAAGAAAGAAATAGTAATTATAGTAACAAGAACATGTGGTTTGTTGCTCACAAACTTGTGTTTGAATACACATTGCATTCTTCAATAAGTCACACTGCTGTTGAGTGGATTTTGACTCCTACAGACCCTATACTTCTATAGGTATCTCCCACGTTTTGAAAGTTCACTTTACTCCACTTTGCTTTTATGAAAAACCTATATTAGTACCTATTTTCACTAACTGAAAGAAATACGAAGAGGACATTTGCTTTTATGGAAAAAGGCAAAAAGCAAAACTAGTGTTCGGCGTTTGTTTTGCAGAGAGCTGTGACAGAGGCAACAAGTGCCCCAGCAGTGAGAGGTCAAATTCCTAAATGGCAACTACACTCAGCATCTCAAAATTAAGACACCACAGCGTTGAACTTGGTCTGTGAATGCTATATGTTAGTGTTATTTAGGTTTTATGTATTATTTGCTATGATTATATAGGTTAGTACTTGGTTCTGGTAATGCTGAAAACTTTTTTCCCATATAAATTAATGGGAACTGCTTCTTCCCTTTACAATTCATCTAACAAAATATTTCATAGACACACTCTTGTTTTTGTAGAGTCAGGAAGCATATAGGACAGAATAGAGCTAGTGAAACTGTCTCCTAGGGTAGTTACTTACAAAGCTCAAAGTCTATGCTAATTAACATTTTGAACTTCTAATGTGCTCTGGTCCTGGTATGGCACTGTAGGATAAGCACTGGATTGCAGACCACAAGATTAGCAGTTCAAACCCACCAGTCACTCCTTGGAAACCCTATACAGGGTCACAATGAGTTGGAACCAATTCAATGGCACTCAACAACAAGAACAATATACCCTAGTCAGATGTGTCATTATTACCTAAATACACACACACACACATACACGAGGAAACTTCAAAAAGCTTGTGGAAAGATTCCATTATCTTTTCATTTTTCCATGAACTTTCTGAAGCAGCAGATTTGCCTAATGCAATAGGTCATTGATTTCTTGACTGTTGCTTCCATGAGCATTGATTGTGTGGATCTAAGTAAAATGAAGTCTTTGATAACTTTAATCTTTTCACCCTTTATCATGATTCTGTTTATTGATAACAGTAGTGAGGATTTTTTGCTTTATTTAAATTGAGGTGCAATCTATAGTGAAGGCTGTAGTCTTTAATCTTCATCAGTAAATATTT
>NW_006408554.1:9198217-9199514 GCF_000296735.1 Chrysochloris asiatica | reverse complement strand
TCCAAAGGATGACTGATAGTGGATTATGTGGCAAATCAGTTGCTAATCGATTAAGTGATGGCTGTGCCTATGAAGTAATCCACAACAGACTTGGGTTTCGAAAAGTTTATGTGAGATGGGTACTGACACCACTCATGGATGAGCATCAGCAGAAGCATTTGGACATCTGCAAACAAAATTTGGATCAATAACGGGAGGAATCTAAAAAGTTTAAAAAAATAATATACTGTTACTGGTGATGAGACATGGATTCATTACTAACAGCCTGAGACTAAATGGCAGCATTTGGAATGAAAACATCCTCAATCACCAACCAAGAAAAATTTCAAACATCAATCTTCAGCTGTAAAATTAATGCTTATAGTTTTCTGGAATTCTCAAGGACCAGTATTGGAACACTGTCAGGAAAAAGGTTCAGCAATCAACAGTATTCTTTACACTGAGATGCTCACTGAAGATCTGAAGCCAAGGTTTAGGATTATATGCAGAGGACTGCTATCTAAATTCACTGTGATCTTGCATGACAATATATGGCTGCACACCTCTGCCCACACTGTTGACATTGCAAAAACTTTGTTTTGAGGTGTTAGAGCATCTTCCCTATAGTCTTGATCTTGCTCTAGCAGACTTTCACCTGTTTAGTTCCCTGAAAGCAACTCTTTGAGGACAAAAAATCATCTCTGATGAAGAAGTGAAGACAGTGGTGCATTTATGGCTCATTGCTCTGCCTAAAACATTTTTTAATAAGGGAATATGAAAGCTTGTTGAGAGATGGACAAAATGTATTGAAAAGCAAGGATATCATGTTGAAAAACGAAGTATTTATCTTTTCTAAATGTTGATTAAAATAAATTCTATAGCCAGAGTGAGGATAATTTTTGACTCACCCTTGTTATATAGAGATAGGTTAATATAAATGCATATATAGTGAGAGAGGTGTGTGTATGTGTTGTTTTGTTGCTAAGTGCCATTGAATCAGTTCCAACTTAGGAACCCTGTATAGTTTCCAAGGAGCAGTTGGTGGATTTGAACCACCAACCTTGCAGTTAGTAGTCCAGTGCTTATCCTACAGTAGTACCCTAGGACCCCAGGACTTGACAACACTAAACAATATGTTGTTAAGTGCTGTGGAGTCATTTCTGACTCATAGTGACACTACATAGGGTTTCGAAGAAGCACCTGGTGGTTTGAACAACTGACCTTGAAATTAGTAGTCCAGTGCCTATTGGACATCATCACAAAAGAATATATATGTATATATATAGTTGTTGTTGTTGTTGTCATGTGCTGTGAAGTC
>NW_006408554.1:9186825-9198117 GCF_000296735.1 Chrysochloris asiatica | reverse complement strand
ATATATATATGTTACTCTTGTGTGCTGTTTAGTTGGTTCTGACTTATACCCACAATGCTTCTGTGGCTATACATCTTTTACTGTTGTTGTTAAATGCTATTGAGTAAATCTTTACAACAGCAGACATCATCTTTCTCCTGCAGAGTAGCTAGTGAATTTGAACTGCGGATGTTGCCGTTCATAATCCATCTCCTTCAGGGTCTTCTTTTTTGCTGACCCCCCACTTTACCAAGTCTGGTGTCCTTCTCCAGTGTGCTTTATGGATATTACCATTTTTAATGGTAGTAAGGAGTCCTGGTATGGTACTGTAAGGTAAGCACTGAATTTGCTAACCACAACATTGGTGGTTCAAACCCACCCAGTCACTCCTTAGTAACCTTGTACAGGGTGACTGAGTTGGAACCGACTTGAGAAATGTAGATATTAGCTATGAACAATTAGGCCTTCAGCACTTCCTGTGGGTCTTCCAAGAAATCTTGATGTGGCTCTGTAGGATAAACACTGGACTACTAACTGAAAGGTTGGTAGTTCAAACCCACCACTACTCCTCAGAAACCCTATACAGGGTCTCTATTTTTCAGAATCAAGAGGATGGCACTAAACAGCAACAACTTTCATACATCTTATATCAGAGAATATTGTGATTTAGATTCCGTGTCACATCTTTCAATATGACCTAATTGACTGACTCCCCACTATCATTTGTAGCAGTTAAGCCACAGGAACAATATATGCTCGGTGCATGAAGGTCGAATTTAACTTAATAAAGGTCAGCGTGCATTTGTCTTGTTTTGAATTCAATTGATTCTCAAAATAGGCTGCACAATTTAACCACTTAGGAAAATTTTAAAAAATATTCTAGTCTAGGATTCAATTCCAGAATAGGGTGAGAGCTGTACAGAGTATGGGTGTTTGTGCATCTCCTCAGGGGATTTGTAGGTGTAACGAAGACTGAGAAACATTATACATTGAAGTACTATTAACATTGCTATAACTGTTAAACAGATTTGAAGATTCCATTTGCTTTTTTTTTTTTAATTCACAACCTTGTTCATAAAAGACACATAGAGAAAATAAAAAAATGAATCAGAAACTTATAGAAAATATTTATCATACACTTAATATCCAAAATGAATAAAGAACTCCTAGTCCTGGTGTGGAGTCCTGGGTGGAGCTGCGGGTTGATGTGCTAGACTGTGAAGTCGGTTTGATCTGCAAGGGCCATGGTTCAAGCTCACCATCCGCTCCTCGGAAACTCTATACAGGGTTGGTATGGGTCAGAACAACTCGACGGCACTTAACAACAACAATAACAACAAAGTCCTGGTGTGGTACTGTGGGTAAATGCGCTGGACTACAAAGTCAGTTTGCACCACAAGGTTGGTGGTTCAAGCTCACCAGCCACTCCTTGGAAACCCTATACAAGATTGCTATGGGTTGGCACCAACTCGAATGGCACTTAACAACCACAACAATGAATCTCTAAATAAAGATCCAAACATCCAAAGAAATATTGTCAAAGGAATCACGCAGCAATTTTAAGCCTATGCGTATTTTTCTAAAGGAGCCCTAGTAACACATGACCTCTGGTTAAGCACATGACCTCTAATGTAAAGATCGGAGGTTTGAAGCCACCCAGCAACTCTGAGGGAAAAAAGCCTTGGTAATCTGCTCATGTCAAGATTTCGGTCTAGAAAAACCTTGTGAGGTAGTTCTACTCTGCTATATGAGGTTGCTGTGAGTCACGATCTGTTTGATGGCATCTAATAACAACAACAACAATACATTTACATATTTTGAAATAACATTTTGTGAAATTACAGTTAAGAAAGGGTTTTTCTTTCTTAGAACAGAGGTTACGTCATCCTACTGTGAAAATCCAGCAAATAAGTTCTAGAAGTCAGAGTAGAGGTCAGTCTTGGAAGGACAGAAGGTCACAAGAACAAACCAAAGGAGATTACTTACAATATTAATACTCTTCTTCTTGTTAAGGGCAGTCAAGTCAGTTCTGACCCATAGCGACCCTAGTAAACTTGAACCACCAACCTTGCAGTTCAAACCAACTTTGTGGTCCAGTGCATTAACCCACAGCACCACACCAGGACTCTGTTAATACACTATTAACTAAAACCAAAAAGCATTAAATAAACTGATAGACTGCATGTAAGAAGCACCAAGGGACACTGCAATTTGTCATTGGGATAGGGCAGCTGATGGGGCACAGAGAAGAAACTGGTTTTGATAACTGTCCAGACAGTTATCCCGAATTCTAGATGTCTCTCCTATAGTAAGTTCTCAATAAATGCACCCTGAGTGGTACAAACAGTCAACACTCTCAGCTGCTAAACCAAAAGGATCAAGTCTACCCAGAGGCACTTCAAAATTAAGTCCTGAGTATCTGCTTCTGAAAACTCAGCCATTGAACCCCTTGTGGAGCACAGTTCTACTCTGACACACATGGGGCCAACTCAACTGCATCTGGTTTATTCAAAGGCAGCTGTGAGTAAAGGTGTGGAAAGATTCCCCCTGGAGGCTGGCAGGCCAAACACATTTCTGTGCATTGAAAACAAAAGTTCCCCATGTGAGCCATAGCCAGACAGCTTTGAACTTCGATCATTCCAAAGAAATTGTGACCTCTCCTGGCAAATCTCCCAATCTCGTACCTCATTCCCTGACATTTCTGGCTGCCTCTATCCAGTTGCACCTCATTTTTTTTTTTTTTCTTGAAAATTGTGGTAAATGACTGTGAATTTTAGTTTCCATGTAGAAATTAATGTTGCATTAGAAAGAACCTCACATTCAGGTTGCTTGTCTGGCATCTCACATTTGGATGACTTACTGCATCAACTTTTATCCCTGCCTTTCTACTTGATAGGGAATATTCCCTGCTTTGGGATGAGCCTCTTGGGCAACAACAGAATGAGCTCACAGGATTGCCTTTTCAGTTAATTTTTAGATTGTGTGTCAACAGAAGAGATAATCCAGGGAGCCAAAAAGATATTGTGTGTGCTCTAATCATAGACACAGGGGAAGCACACCAGCTTTGCTTTACCCACAACTTGAAGGTCTTCATTTGCCATGTTTATTGGTTCCAAAAGCAGGTTCACTTTAGCCAGGGCTCCTTGGTGGGGCTAACACAAGTTAACTCTGCAGCTCTGTGTTGAAATCTTGCCAGGCAGAATGTGAAGAAATGAGAAGCAACAGGGGAAGCTTGGAACTGATCTGAACTCATGAGCACATTTGCCATGAAAATCAAACCAGATCCTAGCTGAGGGTTGAAGCTAATGGTCAAATTCCCTTCCTGTTTTCCTTTTTCATGCTCTTTGTTTTGTTTGCCTGATCCTTGTGCTTTACGGTTTCTTGTGGAATCGGAAGTAAAGCAATACCACAGCAGAAACTGAATCGAACTTGTGGTATTCCTGACTGAGCCAAACCCAGGAAAAATTGGAAACCTTCATTGCCAACCCAAGTTTGTGAGACTTCCACCCTGATAACCAGACCAAAGATATTTAGTGCACTGTGCAGACCTCCTTAGCATGAACCCCTTTGTGATATTCATATTTTTTATTTCAGTCATCTGTCAGCCACATTGATATTTGGGGTAAATCTTTCTTTTTTAGAGAACCATTAAGTAAATATACTTTCAATAATCTAAAAGAGGGAACTTTACAGGATGTGAAATATTATATTAAGTCTTCCCTTTGGACCTATGTCAAAGTTCAATCCAAACAAGTCTACATTTGAGATTTTATATTTGTTAAATACCCATGTTGTTACTGTTGTTGTTGTTATTGAATCGGCTACAACTCTTAGCAACCCTATATAGGGTTTTTGAGGAGCAGCTGGTAGATTTGAACCACCGACCTTGCAGTCTAGTGCTTATTCTAAAGTACCACATCAGGACTGCTAAATAGCTATGTTGTTGTTATGGCCGTAGAGTTGGTTCCAACTCATAGCAACCCTGTTCAGGGTTTCCAAGGCTGTAAATATTTACGGGAGTAGACAGGCTCATCTTTCTCTCACGGAACAGCTAGTAGTTTCAAACTGCTGACTCTGAGGTTAGCAACCCAAATCGTAACCACTATGCTACCAGAGTTAAATGTAGGTGTTAAGGATATACTATAATAAAGATATTTTTAAAGGATGTTAACTTCGAAAGTATATAGCAACTCAATTTACCCCAATAAAGGCCCTAATTTGTAGTTCATGCCCACTTCTGTGGCATAAGTTCTCTTATCATGGCTGATTCAAAGCTACCAACATCTCATCACTGACCACATAGTTGCTATAAGCTTGCTCCAGCATACCACTCAGACCCTCAACCAGCTCTTGTGGGTGCATGTGATTAACACAGATGCTGAGCTCCATGCATCTAGTCAGGAAAATCAGGAGAAGAGCCGGAGTGTGTGGGCATGATGACTTTATGTAATCTACACATTCATCGTCTGTGGGATCATATGCAAATATTATGGTCTCTGAGTTGACACTTGCAGCTTACCAAAGATTAAAGAAAATGCAGGACATATGTCTAGATTTCTTTTTTTGGATAACAATTCAAGTGCTAAGAAAAAGTTTTCAAATTAAGGCAGTGAAAGTTGACCACAGAAATTCCAATTGTCCTGGTTCCTAGTGGTCTCACTAGACTTGAGAATAGGAGGAGAGGGTAGAAAAACTCTTGGATGGGAAGGTAACTCTTACAAAATGTACTGTTGTTGTTGTTAAGCGCTATTGAATCAGTTCTGACTCATAGAGATTCTCTATGCATTTCCAAGGAGCTGTTGGTGAATTTGAACCACCAACATTGTGGTTCAAACCAATCTTGAGGTCCAGTGCTTATCCTACAATGCCACATGAGTACTACCCACCCCCAATTCTAGGCTGAATCATATTGCCAGAAATAACTGTGCTTAGTGTACAAGATAAGCTTATGATCTCTGACCTAATACATCAGTCATATTAGCTATCTCTCTTTTTTAACCAAAGTGAGAGAAAGAATTCTACGACATATCTCCCAGTAAAATCCTGAATTGCTTAATCTCCAACACCAGGTACTACTGCAGTCTCTTTATATACATCGTTTTCTAAATTCTCTTTCAACCCTGCAAACCAGCGATGATCTGTTTTCTATAAAGGAGGAAACCGGAACCAGAGAAATTGAGTTTCCAAAGTTCACATTGAGAGTGAGACCAGGACTGGGACTCAGACAGAACCAGTTCTTTCTGAAGGCACAGTCCTGACATTGATCTTTACAAGAAAGTGGTGTCTCCTATGATCAAAATGTCAACATATGTTGTATCTGTTTGTATAAAGCAGACTTTTAACTTAAGTTCTGGGCTAAGAAAAAAGATGCCAGTCCTGGTGGTGGAAAATGATCAAGCCCAGAGGAAAGGGATGGAGTCCATGGAATTGTTCATTGAGGGTGTTGTCCCACCTGTCATTCTGGTACCCAGTGTCTCCCTTTCCCAGGAAAGTCCTGGAAGGTGCTTCCTGCTGCTGATGTTATCCATGTCCCGAGGCCCACTGTTAGAGTCAGTGATATGATAAAGATACTGCACAATCTGGGGGTCAGCCATAATGCCCTTGTACTATGAGGAGGAGAAGCTGTGCATTTTCAGCTCTGGACAAAGGGCATGGGTCTTGGGGCGGGGGCAGTTTTACAAGACTCCCAGCACTAGCATGGCATTGAGTGATGAATTGATGGCATTCTATAAAAGCAAGGGACTATGATTTCTGCTACATCATTGGCTCAGCTAGCATTTTTTTATTCTGCCTAGGGGGAAGTCTGGGTGCATTTTTGTGATTGCTTTGTTTGGGATAGAAACTATTGAAGCTATTGTTACCAAACTGAACACAATTTGGTGAACCTGGATGTAAAGAGATCTGAATAGCAAAGCAGCCTCTGAGCTTAGACTTCTGCTATGCTGATAGAATTTTTGGACCAGTTGCATGGTCTCATTGACTAATTAGAGTTACGTTAGTTATTGCACATGCAAATACTTTCAGCATTATAAAGAGCCTTCAAATAAATATACAAATAAACTTAACCTTTATTTATTGAATACACGTCAGGTGTTTAGAGTATGAAGACGTATACTATAGTTTCTGACATTAGGACCTTACAATTGAGTTACAAAGAAAGAGCAAAAACATTTAAAAGGTTAAACAACACATGTGATAAATAATATCCAACTACTAGAAATACTATGAAGTAGTGCAAGATTAATTTTCTTATGAATGTCTCTGGCAATTCTCATGCGATTTCAGAGGAAGACAAACTTAATGAATGACTAGTGGGTTGTTTATGGAGGAAGGATCATTTGAACAATGTCTAGAAAAAGAGAAAGACATTGGTAAGACAAGGACGTTAGAGAATGGGAAGATAGAAATCATGTAATTAAAACAGAATAGGAATGAATGGGAGTCCTGGTGTGGTGCTGTAGGTTAAGCGCTGAGCTGCAAATTGCAAGGGTTGTGGTTCAAACCTACCAGCCACTCCTCAGAAACCCTATACAGGGTCACTATGAGTAGGAACTAACTTGATGATATTTAGCAACAACAACAGGAATGACTGTGTAGTGCTAGTTAACATTTAACATTTTGATCAGTAAGTAGATAACCTTGGAGTTCAATGTTTAGAAAACTGTAGAGTGAGAAGAAAAGAGAATAAATTAGGGTCAGGTTTAAAATGACTGAATGCTGCTGAAGAGTTAATACTTTATCCTGTAGCAAATATGAATGCGCCTTAAGGTTATGAATAGGATTTATTTTATTTGGCTAATATGTTGGGTTTTGCTAATATGCAGTTAGCAAGAATGATCTTACAGGAATGAAAAGAATGAATTTTTAAAGATCAGAAAGGTAAATTAAATCGCTATTGCAATAATTATTATGGTTAAAAAACTTGTTCTCAATTTAAGTGAGCTTTGTAACTCATGACATTCCTGCCTTTCTGCCAGGAAACTCAGCAAATAGGCAATTAATTCTATTTTCTCAGTTAGCTGTTTCTCCTACTCAATTACATGACTCATCTGTCAACGTTGTTATAGTTTTATTTGCTAATTCTACAAATATATATGTACATATACATATTGTGGTGGTGGTGGTGTGCCATGGAGTCAGTTCTGACTCACAGCGACCCTGTATAGAGTTTCTGAGGCTATAAATCTTTACAGGAGCAGAAAGCCTCATCTTTCTCCCATAGAACAGCTGGTATTTTCAAACTGCTGACCTTGAGATTAGCACCCTGACTCAAAACCACTATGCTACTAGAGCTCTTTATGAATACGTATGTGTGTGTGTGTGTGTGTGTAGTCCTGGTATGGTGCTGTGGGTTAATGCGCCAGACTGCAAAGTCATTTGAGCTGCAAGGTTGGCAGTTCAAGGTCACCAGCTGCTCCTTGGAAACCCTATACAGGGTCGCTATGGATCAGAACTGACTCGATGACACTTAACAACAACAACAAATATATATCTATACTAAATATTAAACCATTTTCTAGGTGAACAAATCATTGATACAAAACAAATATTCCTGGTATTCCTGCTATCATCCTAACAGAACAAAACCCCAAAAATAACAAAACCAGAAAGTACATGTATTAGACAAGGAATTATATTATATAATGGAGATACATTGCAGAGTTATCTGTAGAAACTTTCTCATAAGTTTTATGGAACTCTCAGTAATTTAAAATAAGATATGTTATCTAAAACATCTTATCATTATACTGGCTTTGTCCTGTGCCTTGGCTGAAAATGAACATGAAAATGAAAGCAAGATACATGGGATTAGGTAGTGCTAGAAGAGGATAGGCTCTAATTTCAAATAGGTTCAGGAGAAGTTTTACTAAAAGTGTAACATCTGATCAAAAATTTATACCTGCATCTCTTATTGTCAGTCAACTTAAAACTATTTTCAAAAAAAGAGGGTTTTAAATGATACATAAAAAATTATGGCAGGCAAGCACACAGTGATGAAGGCCTAGACCAGTTTAACGATGGCACAGAAAAGAGATCACTATAGAGGAAATTGTCATAATGTAATTGAGAGGAAAGTGACTGACTCATCCTTCTTACTCTTCTACACTAAGAATGGAGCTGAGGGCTCAGATTTCAATGACTGGAGACTTACAGCCTCATTAACAAAGAGACAGATTTCTGTGAACGATGGCAGTAGAATTTTGGAATCCAGGACCTTTACTAAAAGCAACCCAAAAGAACACAAAAACGAAAGATATAAAAGAAAATTCTGTTTACAGTGAAAATGGAAAACAGTATCCACCCAAAACCACAGTCTATAAAGAGTGTCTGCCAAATACATGGAAATTCAGATGAATTGGGGAAGGTTGATGAAAGCCAAAATAAATTAATATCTTCACATCTTGAGTGAGGTACAGAGTTATCTAAAGTAAATGAGAGAATCCTGAGCCACTGTGGGTGGACTGAAGTAATAGACATCCCTATAGGGATATAGATTTCTTTGAAATCTTGGCTCCAAAAGAAAGCATCTGAAACTGAAGTAAACAAAAAAGCAGAAAATACTAGCTTTTGACCAAATCAATTTAATAAGTTCAATAGCCTAACAGAAGATAAACAGGATGCTTAATTTTGAGCTATGCGGACCTTCTGTCTGGAAAATCTGTTCACCTCAGGAAAAATATACAGCCAAGGCACAGAACAAATCCAGTGTAATGATAAGATGTTTGCGATAACATATCTTATGTTAAATTGCTGAAGTTCCAGATTACTTCTCTTGCTTCTCTGTAAAGTATTCATGAACAAATAATAGAATTAGATAGAACTGAACCCATTAAAAAATGAGTAATAGGACTTCCACTTCTGGTCAACATAGAGGATTGTTGTTGTTAAGTGCTAGTGAATCGGCTCTGACTCATAGATACCCTGTAAAGGATTTATGAGGTTTGAACCACCAACTTTGTGGTTAGCAGTCCAGTACTTATCCTACAGTGCCATACTAGAGCTCCAACAGATTTGTTGTTGTTGCTAAATGGCATCGTCAATTTGATTCCAACTCATACTCACCCTGTGTAGGGTTTCCTTGAAGGGGCTAGTGGGTTTGAACTGCTGACCTGTGGTTTGTAGTCCAGTGCTGATCCTACAGCACTACACCAGGAGTACCCTAAATAGAGTGTTGTTGTTTTTAAGTGCTATCGAGTCAGTTCTGACCCATAATAATCTTGTAGAGAGTTTCGAAGGATCAGCTAGTAAGCTTGAACTGCCGACTTTGCAGTTCAAACCGACTTTGTACTCCAGTATATTAACCCACAGTGCCACACCAGGACTCCCTGATACTAAATAGCATTGTTGTTTTTGTTGTTAAGCGCCATCAATTCGATTCCGACCCATAGAGACCCTGAATTGGGATTCCAAGGAGCAGGTGGTGAGCTTGAACCACTGACCTTGCATTTCAAATAACTTTGCAGTAGTAGCAGGACATAATTACTCCTGCACCTAAAGAAAACAAAACATTGGACAAAAAAAATATATGAAACAATAGCTTTCAAAACATTAAATTGCAGGAAATGAAATATAATGATCACTTATAGTCAAAAGACAAGGGAAACCCAACGGTTGCCCAAGTTTATTGACTGGAAAAGTATTTCAGTTTCCAGACAGTGGCACAGAGAGAGAAAAGCAGGTGGGGTTTAGCAATTTCTCTGAACTAAGGAAATGGACATGAGATTCCAGAGAAACCAAAGCAATTAGAGATCACAGAGCACAGGGCAGAGTACCAGAGAGAAGAGAATTAGAAAGAGAGACAACTCCAGAGATTGTCATCAGCTGAGTGCTGATCAACAAATGCATGTGAGAAAAATACTCAAAATCAAGGTAACACTTATCTCCAAGTATTAGGGAGGGACTTACTTGTAGCAGGGATGAGAATATTTCTGTTCAAATCTACCCACTGGCATTGAGTGTTTTCTGCCTCAGTGGTGAGCCTACAAGACAGAGTGGAGTAGCTCCATAAGGTATGGAGACCATGAATCTTTTCAGAAGCAGACTGCATCATCCTTCTGCTAAGCAGTTGGTGAGTTTGAACTGCTGATCTTTCAGTAGCAGCCCAATGTTTAATCAACTGCATACTAGGGCTCTTCCTACCAGAGGACCATATTTCATTATTCACTCCACTGGGCAGTGTACATAGAGGATGTTTACTTCAGCAGTGAGAAAAAATTAAGCCAAGACTAACTTCAGCTAGGGTCCTGTTGACTGAAGCGTGAAATCACAACTCAAAACAATTAAATTATTTCCAAATAACTTAACATTGTTCTGGAGCAAAGCTTAAGAAACTTACAGTGTTACAAAAATATCCAGTGCCTAAATAAGGTAAAACTCATAAAATCTGTCATCAAATTGAAATGATCAGAATAGCAAAGAAGCATAAAAATAATCAATAGAAAGTGACTAAGGAATGACAGGAATTAAGAATTAGCAGAGCTCTGGTGGTACAATGATTAAGATCTTGATTTGAATCCATGACTGCATGGGAGAAAAAGCCCCCCAAAAACCTGGACATCTACTCCCATAAAGATGACATTTTTGTTCTGTCCTTTTGGGTTGCTATGAGTTGGAACTGCTTCTATACCACATATAGAACTGGTAGATATTGTTAAGTGCTGTCGAGTTGGTTCTGACCCATAGCGACCCTGTATATGGTTTCCAAGGAGGGACTGGTGAGGTTGAACCACCGATCTTGCCATTCAAAGATTTGCAGTCTGGCTCATTTACCCACAGAATCACACCAGGCTTTCAGAACTGGCAAACAAGGACATTAAAATAGTTACTCTACCTCCAATTTTTATATCCTAGAACTAACAGAAAAGTTTGAAAATATTATGGAACATTTTTACAAATATAAAGAATGACCAAAATAAAAATTCAAGATGAGAAAATAAAAATGTTTGATGGGATTAATGGAAATTTCAACATAGCAGAGAAAAATGTTAGTAAACTTGATGCCTTTACATTGGAAAGTATTCAGAATGAAATACACAGACAAGAAACATTAAGAAATAAGGAGAGGAGAAAGACAGAGAACAGAAGGGGAAGAAGAATAGGAGAAGGAGGGAAGGAGAAAGGTAAGAAGAGGAAGAAAAAGCTCAATGATCCATGTGCTAATGGCTTAGAGTTTGGGAAACTCATATGAACTTAATCCTGTCATTGAGCTGTAGGGTAAGCACTAGACTGTTAACTGCAAGGTTGGTGGTTCAAACCCACTAGCCTCTCCTTGGAAACCCTATACAGGGTCACTATGACCCGTAACCAACTCAA
>NW_006408554.1:9176476-9182150 GCF_000296735.1 Chrysochloris asiatica | reverse complement strand
TGGGAGCAGAAAGCCTCATCTTTCTCCCGCAGAACAGCTGGTAGTTTTGAACTGCTGACCTTGTGGTTTGCAGCCCGATTCATAACCACTATACACTACCAGAGCTCCATATATATATATATATAAAGAAGCTTTGGTAGGGTAGTGGTTATGAGTTGGGTTGCTAACTTCAAGGTTAGCAGTTCAAAACTACCAGCCATTCTGCAGGAGAAAAAGGAGGCTTTCTGCTCCTGTAAAGATTCACAGCCTCTGAGTTCAAACTGATTCCAACGCACACCAACATTAATAAATATATAATAAGTATATTAATGTCGGCGTGATATCTATATCTCATATATGTGTATATCTATCTATCTATATCTATATCTGTATCTATATATCTTGCTTTGTCAGATGAAAGGGACTAAAAGAAATAACACCCCAATAACAACAAACATACTAATGCTCATATCTTGGTTTCTAATAATTCTTCAGTAAAAGTAACCAGGGCTCCTTAAAGAACAGGGTGATAACAGGATTTGGGTTGAGAATATACAAAATGAACCTGGATATCTCATAGTACCAGGACATCAGGAAGTGCTTGAAAAAAAAAAGAAGAAAAACAGAAATCAGTCCCATTCTTGGTGTATATCTAAGACACCCAGTAGTCAACTAAGAGAGTTCTCAACAGCCAAAGCTGGAACCAATTGAGCAGAAAAAATATGGTAGTATTGGATTATAGCCCAAATATAAAATAGTTATCTAAGAATCCACAAATGACTAATAAATCAATGAATGGGAGGTTTGGGTTAAATATGAGAAAAGAGAAATCTAACATACTAAAGAATTTCAATTAATTTATGTAGACACTCTCCTCTCAAGGAGGTGGAGTGTAACTTCTCATTTCGTTTAGGAAGAAACAAACTTAACTTTACAGTGGAGAAACCTCACAAGTACTACCTTAGCCAGGTTATCAAGGTCAACAAAAGCAGTTACATATTGTGCCAATAGTCTGTATAATTGATGTTGTTGTTGTTAAGTACTGTTGAGTCAGTTCAGACCTATAGAGAGCCTGTACAGGCTTTCCAAGGAGTTGCTGATGAGGTTGAACCACCGACCTTACTATTCAAATGACCCTGCAATCCAGTGCTTATCCGACAGCGCCACACCAGCACTTCATATGTATTATGATAAAAATTATACTACTCCTGTACCAATTCCAAGGCACATGAATATATATATTATAAATATAGCTATTTTTGGTATACTGCCCTAGAACTCATAAATCCAGCCTTATCATTAGAAAAACCTCCAAAAGTTGGGCATTCTAGAAAACATTTTATTGGTATTTCTCAAAACTGTCTAGGTCTTCAAAAACAAGGAAAACCTGATATGCTGCCATGGGCAAGAAAAGCCGAAAGAGACACGATGTCGTTAGGTGCTATCGAGTAGGTTCCCACTGAAAGCGACCCTGTATAGGGTTTTCGAAGAGCAGCTGGTGAGTTTGAACTGCCAACCTAGCAGTTCAAACCAGCCTTGAGATTGAGTGCTTATCCCACTGCACCACACCAGGACTCCATGGAGACATGATAACTCAATGTAAAACGGTGTCCCAGATGAAATTCTGGCATGGATAAAAGACCATTAGTTAAAAACTTAGTTACAAACCAAGGAAATTTAAGTAAACTATGGATTCTAGTTATAATAATATATCAGGTATGGCAATATAGAATAAGCACTGGATTGCTAATCACAAAATAGCAGTTCAAACCCACCAGCTGTTCCTCAGTAACCCTATACAGGGTCTCTGTGAGTTGGAAAGCACAAAACAGAAACACTTGATTTAGTAATTATAACAAATGTATTATACTAATATCAGAGGTTAGTAATAGAGAAAACTGGATACTAGGTATAAAGGAACTGTGTATTGTTATCAATTTTTCTACAAAAATCAGTATAGAAAATGTTTCCTTAATTAGCAACTGGAATCTGACTGGCACACACTTTTACTTTATTAAAAAATATCTTATTGCTTTATAGATGGTCTTGCCTCCATTTTTTTATGAAAAGAGGTAACTTATTAATTATAGGAATAAATATCCTCCAGTTTTATTTCTGTTATCAAAATCATGAGGGATTTCTGAAATGGCTGGGAGTGTTTTCAGGTAAAGGTCTCCGTCCTATTCATTTTTGTATTCTCAGTGCTCAGAATATATTTAATAAAGTTTGTTGAAGTGATAAAGGAATATTTCTAAGAGAATAAATAAGAGCTTCTTATTGGGTTCATCTTTATAGGTATTCCCAGAAATAATTGCTTTCTCTCATGAGCCTAGTCCAACAACTATATACTCAAGATTCAGCTGTAACTAATGTTAAGGCCCTTCTGTTAAAATTAATTGAACACAATGTCTGAGCCCCCAAACTTGCCTAACCTGCAATTCCCTTTATTGCCCTACTTTTATTACTTCTAGAACAACTATCTCTGCACATGCCCCCTCTGGGAGTACTCTCACATAATTTAGCTCTCCCTTCCCAGAACTGTTGAGTGCTGAAAGCTGGAAATGATCTGTCTGGGGCATGTGAATATATGTGCTCATGAGAAATCAACTAAGCTGGGAATAGCCATTCAGGCTGTTACTTTAAATCCACTGTGCTCTAAGAAAAACAAGACTCCGTGCTAAGGTGAAGGCTGGATAGACTAACAGAGCCATTATTTCCCACATTTTCTGACTCTTATCCAAGTAAACCCACTCTGTTCTTACATAATATGTTGTCATATAAAATGTATGAAACTGGAATCCAGTCCCTCTCTAGTTTTCTTTAGAGTATTCTTTGTTTCTCTATTTCTTAGCCTTTTCTTCTTAAAAGTCAGATCGATTCCATAATCAAACCATCAGATTTGCAGGAAAGTTCAGGACCAGGTAAGATGAAAGAAATTATGCTAATTCCTCGCAGATGTCCTTTAAACAAGAGTGGTGGTGGTGTTGGCGGTGGTGGTGGTTTGCCTCATAGGAATCCTGTATAGGGTTTCTGAGATTACAAATCTTTATGGGAGCAGAAAGTCCCACCTTTCTTTAATTTTACTTAACTTTTATTCTACCCTCTATTACACAATAAAAAACCTTGTTGTTGTTGAGTTAATGCCAATTCATTGTGTGTCTATGAGACAGAGTAGAATAGTCCCAAAGGGTTTCCAATGCTGTAATCTGCACAGAAGCTGTCTGCCACATCTTTTTCCCATGGGTTCAAATTACTGACTTTTTGTTTAGCATTGGAGCACTTAATCAATGCACCACCAGGTTCCTTGTCATCCAACAGAACTTCATATACATGCATTGCTTGGCTCTAATGTACCAGGCAGAGTAAACGTAACAGTAAATTAAAATTTCAATGCTAGGAAACATTTTAGTGTTATTAAATAAATATTTAAATGGTATTAAATTAAAGCATATAGCATAACATTTAAAAGAGAATTTCTAAATAAGTTGAATTTTTTATTGAGAACATGTAGACTATGCTCTGAGACTCCTGCATGCGTTGGAATATATTTCCTCTACAATTAGGAGTACTTTGGAAGGTTATCCAAATTTGAATTCCTTTTCTTGGGCCTTAGGATTTTTCAAAATGAAATTCCAAAAATTAACTTTCCATTGTCACCTAACAACTTTGCTCTGTTTTTAAGATGGCCTAAACCCTTTCACAATATGAAATCCCCGCAGAGGTAAAAATCTGATTTAAAATGTTCTTTACCTAGCTCACATTTACTTCATATGTTGCCTCTGTAGGAGCTATCTTTAATTCCCTAGTCAAATTAATTACTTGGGATTTTTTTTTTTTTGTATCACAGATAAACATTTTTAACAATCTATCTGCAAATGCATGTCAGGAAAAATTGATGATCTAGTAATGTTTTCTTCTAGGTTATCTGTATCTTTATTATCTTTGGGCTATTTTAAAATTAAAAAGAATGCAAATGGTTGTTTTCTACAGCAACACCAACAAATTGGGTCATTGTTGAATACAATTGCTTATTTCCCTGTGAATAGAATCCAGGTTCTTGGAATTTTTGCTCAGTGTACAGATTAAATAAGTATGGTGAAAGAATACAACCCTGGCACACACCTTTCCTGATTTTAAACCATTCAGTGCCCCCTTGTTCAATTCAGATGACTGCCTCTTGGTCTAAGTACAACAGGTTCCTCATGAGTACAATTCTTTGCAATATTATTCATAGTTTATCATGAGCCACATAATTGAAAATCTTTGCATAGTCAGTATAGTACAGGCAAACATCTTTCTGGTATTTTCTGCTTTCAACCAAGAGCTATCTGACATCAGCAATGATATTCCTTGTTCCATGTGCTTGTCTGAATCTGGCTCTCACTCTGGCAGTTCCCAGTCAATGACACTTTTGAATGATCTTTAGTAAGTTATATTTACATATGATATTAATGATATTGTCCTCTGATATCTGCATTACATTGGATCACCTCTCTTTGGGATGGGTACAAATATGAATCTCTTCCAATCAATCAGGTAGCTGCCTTCCAAATTTTTTGGCCTAGATGAGTGAGTTCCTCCACTGCTGCATCAGTTTTTGGAAAGATTTCAATGTGTTTGAAAATCTTCACTTTCAAGAGTTCATTTAGTTAAGAAAATTGTGAAAGATTTACTGATGGTTAGACTTACACAGTGGCTCCAACAGTGGGACGCAATATAGTATCCATGATTGTGAAGATGAGACTGGACTGGGCAGTGTTATATTTTGTTGTACCTAGTCAGAACGAACTCAGCAGTACCTAATAACAACAACAATATATAAAAAGAAGATAAATCACTGGGTGATTATTTGCAAATTATTCTGTAAAAGCCTCTTGCTAGCTATAGGAGGGTAAGTAAAAATATTGCTACAAGGGTTATAGTTTGTATATACATGAACTTATTCTAAACAGAAAACTGTTTACATATATCTTTGTGATCAGTGGATGGCTGCAAACAAGTTCTTTCAGCAAGATGTCTTAATCTTGTCTTGTCCAATCAAGACAGTGGCTTTCAAGGGGATCTACTGGGCCAGTTAAATTCAAAGTAGAAAAGACGGCTCAGAAGGACATGGTGACTGTTTTTTTTTGTTTTGTTTTGTTTTGTTTTTAGGACTCTAAAGGAGTGATCTTGATAGGTTTTCTTGAAGGATACAGGATGGTAATCAAAGATTATTATAAAAAATTTTTAAGAAAATTGGAAATTGCACTGTAAGTAAAAGACCAGGAAATTTCCATCAAGGATATGTTTTTATCATGACAATGCACGTGCTCATTCTTTGAGAGTAACAAGAGTTGTTCTATGAAAATTTCATTGAGAAATCGTATCTCAGCCACCTTATAGTCATGATCTTAATTTTTCAGACTTAATGTTGTTTCCCAAACTCAAAGAACATTTTAGAGGAACAAGATTTGAATAACTTTTGGATGCTCCAACTGCAATTTTTTTGACATGGTGTAAACAGATGAAAAGAGAATTCTTCAGAGAAGGGTTAAAGAGATGGAAACACAGCTTTCAGAAGTGTAGAAATAAATGGAGATAAAAAATTACTAGCTTCACATTTTTGTTTTTACTGATATACTTTTTATTATATATTTCCGTACCCTTGATCTAAGTTACTATGTATCTACCTCTCTTTTAGGAGGTCTGGTTGTGT
>NW_006408554.1:9167151-9175488 GCF_000296735.1 Chrysochloris asiatica | reverse complement strand
CTTTGAGTTGTGGTGTTGGAAGAGAATACTAAAAGTGCCATGGGCTACCAAAAGAACCAATAGATCTGTTTTGGAAGAAGTCCAGCCAGAGTGCTCATTAGAGGCCAAGATGGCCAAACTTTGTCTCTTATACTTTGGACATATGTCAGGAGAGAACAGTCGCTAGAGAAGGATATTGTGCTTGGTAAGATGGAGGGTCAGAGAAAAAGAGGAAGACCTCCAACGAGATGAATTGGCTAGGTGGCAGCATTGATGGACTCAAATGTGGCAACAGTAGTGAGGTTGGCCCAGGATCGGACATTGTTTCGTTCTGCTGTGCATAGGGTCACTATGAGTCGGTTCTGACTCGATGGCACCTAACAACAGGATCACCCATGGTGGACAGGTTTCTGCTTAACTTCCAGAAAAATACAGACTAGGAAGAAGGAGATATGGACTACTTCCAAACAGTTAGTCACTGAAAACCTTTTGAACACTGTCAGCATCAGAATATTGATTATTGAAATATGATGAAAAGCACCAGAATATTGTCAGGTATATTGCTGGAAGATGAGCTCCTCAGGTTGGAAGGCACTCAAAATATGACTGGGGAAGAGCTGCCTCCTCAACGGAGCAATTACCTTGATGACATGAATGGAGTAAAAGCCTTTGGAACCTTCATTTGCTGATGGGGCACAACTCAAAATGAAAAGAAACAGCTGTTAACATTCATTAATAATTGAAACATGGAATGTACAGGTACGAATCTAGGGAAATTGGAAATTGTCAAAAATGAAATGGAACACACAAGCTTCGATATCCTAGGCATTAGTAATCTGAAATGGACTGGTGTTGGCCACTTTGAATCTGACAATCACTTGGTTTACTATGCGGGGAATGACAAATTGAAGAAGAATGACATTACAGTCATCATCAAAAAGAACATATCAAGATTTGTCTTGCAGTACAGTGATGTCTGTGATAGGCTAATATCCATATGCCTACAAGGAAGACCAGGTAATACCATAATTATTCAAATTTATGCACCAACCACTGAAGTCAGTGATGATGAAATTGAAGAATTCTACCAATTTCTTCTGTCTGAAAATGATCAAACATGCAATCAAGATGTATTGGGAATTACTGACAATTGGAATGCAAAGATTGGAAACAAAGAAGGATCAATAGATGGAAATTAGGACCTTCATTATAAAAACAATACTGGAGATTACATGATAGAATTTTGCAAGATTAGTGACTTCTTCATTACAAATACCATCTTAAAACAGCATAAAGGCAACTATACACATGGACCTCACCAGATAAAACACACAGAAATCAAATTGACTACATCTGTGGAAAGAGATGGTAGGAAAGCTCCATAATTGCAGACAAAACTAGACCAGAAGACTATAGAACAGACCATCAATTGATCATATGCAAATTCAGGCAGAAGTGGAAGAAAATTAAAACAAATCCACAAGAGCCAAAATATGACATTGAAGATCTCGCACCTGAATTTAGGGATCATCTGAAGATTAAATTTGATGCATTAGACACTAAAGATCATAGACCAGAAGTGTTGTGGGATAGCATCAAGAATATCGTATAGGAAGAAAGCAAAATGTCATTAAGAAGACAAAGGAGGAAAAGATCAAAATGGCTATCAGAAAAGAATCTGAAACCTGTACTCCAGCATAGAAGTGCTAAAGCAAATGTAAGAAAGAAGGAGAGAAAAGTGCCGAACAGAAAATTTCAACGGGCAGGTTGAGAACACAAAGTCATTATTATAATGAAATGTGCAAAGACCTGGAGTTAGAAAACAAAAAGGGAAAAATATGCTCAGCATTTTTCTGAGGGACGCGAAGAAAAAATTTCAGCCTCAACTTGTAGTACTGAAGGATCCTATGGGCAAAATATTAAATGAAGCAGAAAGCATCAAAGGATAATGGAAACGATACACAGCCATTGTACCAAAAAGAAAAGGTTGATGATCAACCATTTCATGAAATAGCATATGATCAATGATCCTGAAGGAAGAAGTCCAAGGTGCATTGAAGGCATTGGCAAAGAACAAGGCACTGGGAATTGATGGAATACAAATTGAAATCTTTCAACAAACTAATGCAGTACTAGAGGCACTCACTCATCTATGCCATAGTAATTTGGAAGTCAATTACCTGGCCAACTGACCAGAAGAGATCCATATTTGTGCCCATTTTAAGGAGTGGTGATCTAATGAAATGTGCAAGTTGTCAGACAGTATCATTAATATTGCATGAAAGTAAAATCTTCCCAAAGATGATACAGAAATGGCTGCAACCATACATTGACAGAAAACTTCCAGAGACACAATCCAGATTCGGAAGAGGACATGGAATAAGGGATATCATTGCTGATGTCAGATGGATCATGGCTGTATGCAGAGAATACAAAAAAGATGTTTATCTGTGCTTTATTGACTATGCAATAGTCTTTGTATGTCTCATGACATATTTTGGACAAAATTATGGGTAATGATTCTGGAACATTTAATTGTGCTTATGAGAAACCTGTGCATAGACCAAGAGACAGTTAGTTGTTGGAATAGAACAAGGGATCACCAAATGGTTTAAAATTAGGAAAGGTGTGCACTAGGGTTGTATTCTTCCACCATTTTTATTCAGTCTGTATGCTGAGCACTTAATCTGAGAAACTAGATTATGTGAAGAAAAATGTGGCATCAGGATTAGAGGAAGACTCATTAAGAACCTGTAACATGCAGATGATACAACCTTGCTTGCTGAAAGCAAAGAGGACTTAAAATACATACTGATGATGATCAAAGACCACAGCCTTCAGTATGGAATGTACCTCAATGTAGACACAATGCTAAATCTTCTTATTCATGAGCATGATATAGTCTTCCATTTATATAATTCTCTTTTGGTTTCTTGTAGTAGTGTTTAATAATTTTCTTTGTATACATCTTTTGTTTCTTTGGTTAAGTTGATGTCTAAGTGCTTCATCTTTTGTGGCTATTTTAAATGATATTTTTTTCCTGATTTCCAATTCAGAGCTTTCTGCTAGTGTAAAGGAATCCAACTCATTTTCATAAGTTGATCTTATAGCCTGTCACTTAGCTGAATTTTTAAATATGTTCCAATAATTTTCTTGCCAAGTCTTTAGGATTTTTTACATATAGGATCATATCATCTGCAAATAGAGAGAGTTTTACTTCTTCTTTGCCAATTTGGATGCCTTTAATTTCCCTTTCTTGGCTTTATATCTCTGGATAAGAGTTCCAGCACAATATCAAATAGTGTGAATAAAGGACATCCTGTCTGGTTCCCATTAATAAAGGAATACTTTCAGCTTCTCTGCATTGAGACTAACCTTAGTTATAGGATTTGTATATATGCTCTTAATTATGCTGAAGGGTTTTCCTTCTATTCCTTTTTTGCTGAGTGTTTTTTCAAGACTGGATGTTGGATTTTCTCAAATGCCTTTCCTGTGTCAATTGATAACATCCTGTGGTTCTTTTCCATTGTTTTATTACGGTGATGGATTTTGTTGATTATTTTCTAATGTTGAACTGTCCTTGCATACCTGGTAATATTTTTGTTTAATAAAGGTTTCTATAACATTGTACCAATACTTTTTGAATGACCCTTGTAAACATAACACCTGTCAATAAAGAAATGGACTATCAATTGGCACTCAAATTTATGATTAGTTAATAATTAGTATTTCACATGCAGTCATAAATCTGGAATGGCAAATACATAACATATGTACAATTGTTCTTCATCTGGAAAATACATGACTAAATTAAAATAAATTAATCATACTACTCTTCCTTATTATCCTTCAATCAGGATATGAAACCTCATTCTAAGTCTGATTTTAGGCTTCCATCAGTAAAGTTTATATTTTAATTTGTTATATCTCTTAATGTTTCCTGTTGTACCCCACTAGTACTTTTGGCTATTACTGCACTTTGCCTATTGTGATTCTTGTGCCATCAAGTTGACTATGTTGTAGTTGTTAAGTGCTGTCAAGTCAGTCCCAACTTAGCGTGACACTGCGTAAGATTTCCATGGAGCTTATAGTTGCTTGAACTGCTGACTTTGAGGCTCAAACAGACCTTGCAGTTCAGCGCATTAACACACAGCTCCACACCAGGCGATCTCTAAGATTTCTATCGTTTGAGGAACTTACACAGTGTGATAGATACATGATAGCATATGGATGCCATAAATTAAATGCCCCTGATATAAGGAACTATGGAAACTTACTTTCCAAAGAAGTCTAAGTTTTGCAAGTAGTGTGTCAGGGGCTTGTTGTGTACTGCCATGGGAAACTATAACATCTGTTGAAAAAGAAAAGAAAACTCTAGTCTTTCAGGCAAAGTAGAATACAGGCTCTGTTCAGTGTTATTTGTGGTGAAGCATATGTGCTGTGGAGTCGGTTCTGGATCATAGTGACCCTGCATAGTGTTTCTGAAGCTCTAAATCTTTCCAGGAGCAGAAAGCCTCATCTTTGTCCCAGGAACTGTTGGTCATTTTGAACTGCTGACCTTGAAGTTACCAGCCTGACTCATAACCACTATGCTATTAGAGCTCCTTCAGTATTATTGTCGTCGTAGTTGTTAGGTGCCATCGACTCAGTACTGACTGATAGCGACCTTATGCACACCAGAATGAAACACTGCCTGGTCCTGGGCCAACCTCACAATTGTTGCCACACTTGAGCCCATTGATGCTGATACTTGGCCAATCCATCTCACTGGAGGTCTTCCTCTTTTTCTCTGACCCTCCACCTTACCAAACATGATATCCTTCTCCAGAGACTGGTCCCTCCTGACAACATGCCCCAGTATAAGAGATGAAGTTTGGCCACCCTGGCCTCCAAAGAGCACTCTGGCTACACTAGTATTGTTGTTGTTGTTATGTGCCGTGCAGTCGGTTCCGACTCATAGCGACCCTATACAGGGTTTCCGAGGCTGTAAATCTTTACGGAAGCAGAAAGCCTCATCTTTCTCCCGCGGAACAGCTGGTAGTTTCGAACTGCTGACCTTAGCACAACATAATATTCTTGTTTATAAAAAATAAATATACAATATGCTTGAGAATGTCTCAATTAATACAATTGAACAGCAAAAGAAAGATTTTGCTAAGCAGCCTTCCTTTTTGCAAGAGCATGTCAGTTATTTTGGTAAATTTAATAGGCATGATCCATTCCTTCCCATTTGGGGGGTGGTGGAATTTATGCTGTTAACATTGATGCCGCTTTTCTCTGGTGTTGGCGCCTTATATTTCCTTTCATTAAAATATGATAACTAGATCTGTTATTGAACTACATCCTGAGCGTGGCACTGTGGTATTGTTTTTTGCTCCTGAATTAACATTGATTGTATCTGCCAGAGCTGATTCAAGGGTAGGGTAAATGTAACATTTCTGCTTGGAGAAATTATGCCCAAGACACAACCATTTAAAATAATTTTTCAAATAATACAACTCACTGAAACTGGTTTCAGGTACTCACTACTAGGACTGGGTAAGAGTTTTCTTTCATAAAATCATAGTTGTAGAGAGATCAATTTTGATTTTGTCCCATGCTTTCTTAATCAAGTTTGTACCTATGAAATCATTTATTGGTCTCTAATTTTAAAAAGCTCTGGTCATTTTACTGACACATTCTATGGTAGAATATAGAATTAGAGATTATTCATTCCTCAGTGTCTTCTAAGACCTACTCAGCTAATGGAAAGACCTCTCCTTCCTAGTTGCTTGCTAAATTTTTGTAGCTAAAATGTAAAACACAAAAACAAGCCAGTAGCATTCCTATCAATACACATAATTCATCTATTAGAAATTTCTTCTCTACTTTCTCCCTAAAATGTTGTTGATTTCAAGAAAAATCATCAGGAAGGTGTTGCTCTATTTTTGAAAGGAAAATGTTTAAATTTTCTGATGAAAATATTTAAATAGCCATAAACTGATCATTTAAGTTTTGATCAAAAGACTGTTTGAATGAAAGGACTCTTGAAATAGATATGCTGCTGGTGTCTCTTTTATGTCCTTATCAGTTTCTTTTTCGAAGTTTGTTTCCAGGTGAACTCTTTCCCTTAATGTTTAAGAACTTGTTACAGTAGACACAGTGACATACTTTTGGTTGAATAACCAATGATTTGTATTAATTATTTGTGAGATTCTAATCATTTAGGTTTTTTTAATCATCCTTGCCCCATTTCGTTTTCTTATATTCTTAGATTTTCAATGACTGTTTTTGTGCAAATTTGCTATTTGGTGTTTCCAAGTATTTTATTGTTAGCTTTTATCCATGTTGCCTTTATACTCACTCCCTTTGCAATTTTTCCCACTGTTATGTTTTCAAGTTATATTTGTAAGATTCTTCTAAACTACAAGTTTCCTCTTCTGGATGTTTTCTGAATGTCTTCAGTATCTTCTCGTGCAACTCCAGATAAATTCTGTGTTTCTCATACTGATTTTATCACTACCTTCTTCCCATTGAAATTTCTGAGCGAACTAGGACTTTATCCTTATTTCATCAAATCATACGTAATTAGATTTTGTTGAACTACTAATTATTGAGGTGGCCAATTAGGACAAATTGCCAAACTGGGAATAACAACCAGGCCTTTATTCACTCAATTTAGTCACAGTGTAAGTAAGAGGCAAGAAAGGTACTGGCTCCCTGGTGCTCCACTTCCCTCAGTGGAGTGGAACTGGGTCAGGGTCAAATGGATCAATGCATATAAAGGGGATTCTTTCATTGCCAAGGAATCTGGAACCAAAGGGAGAAAGTCTAAGAGTGAAAATATACTGATTCATATTGTGCAAATTCCTTTGCCACGATCCAACCAATCAGGAAGCTGTCGTTGGTAGGTGACATCAAGTCGGTTCTGACTCATAGCAACCCTGTATGGGGTTTCCAAGGAGCAGCTGGTGGGTCTAAACTGCTGGTCTGTGGTTCGCAGTTCAGTGCTTACTCTACAGCGCCATACCACGAGTGCTTCTAAAAGGAGGTTTCTGAATGGAGACACCTGGCCCTGGAATACAGCTAGGTATATTAGAATGGCTGACGTGGTAGACCAGAGTCCTGGACTGCAACCCCACCAGACACTGCAATGCTTTGACTGTGTAACAAATCGGGTGTTGGGAGACCTACCATGCAAAGCTATATAAATGCCTTTGGTGGAGTCTAAAGGTTTCACAGTAGATTTTGGTTGAGAATCAAACTCTTCAACTTCCATATTTAATAGAACCTTAGAAAACCAAATACTTATTGCTGCTCCTAAGTGCTGTGGAGTCGGTTCTGAGTCATAGCAGTTGTGTATAGGATTTCTGAAGCGTTAGATCCTCACAGGAGCAGACTTTTTGGTTCACAATCCAATGCTTATCATATGGAAGCACAATGTTTTGTTTGTTTTTCCATTTTCAAGTGAGGCCATACAATTCTCAACTTAGACTATTGCAATAGCTTTCAAAAATTTTTTTCTTTTTCTTCTCTCTAACTGTTTCTTATTCTGACTACCATTAATGGCAAAATTTCAATTGTTTTGCTATGCTTCCACGTGAATTCTAAAGGTAACCCTAATTCTTCAATCAAAGTTCTCTTCTATCTGAGCTACCATAAATTCCCAACCCTAATTTTGTAATGAAGCAATAATTTCTGAAGGCATACTATACTGTACTTTCTTACTTATAAGAGTGATTTTACAATCAGATAAACCTGGATTTCACACGAAAGAATGAATTCACTTATTAGTTAAACAACTAATAATTAGTCAAAAAGTAATGGATTGTTACATTAGAGCCCATGCCTGCTCCACAGGAACATTTTAGGATTAAATAACATGAAATGCTTATCAAAATATCTGGCAGGCATTAAGATATCAGCAACTGGAAACTACTTTTATGTATCTTATTCTCTTAGAATGTCTTTTCTCCATCCCTGCTGGGAAGACTGGTACACAGCCAGGAAGTGTTAACCTAAAGATCACTTCCTTTTTGAAGATCTTCCTAATTGTTTCTTCTTTCAGATGTGAATTCTGTCTTCCAACTTGTAAAGCATTCTGTTTCTCTAAGGTTACATTTATTATGTTTTATTCATAGTGTACTTGTCCTCTCAGTGGGACAGGATACTTCCAAAGCATCTTGAATTTCTCTTGGCATTTAACACAGTTCTGACACTTAATAGATATTGTTGAGTTGAATCATCTGTAATTCAAAATTTATGTAAGGTTTATCATGTGAAATATATTAACTTAAATAGGAGTAGCTTCTTATCTTAAGCAGTGATATTATTTCTTTTGATACTACAAATGATAGAATAAGAAATATCTTTTTATTT
>NW_006408554.1:9159547-9167051 GCF_000296735.1 Chrysochloris asiatica | reverse complement strand
TTAAAAAACATATTTAGCACCTATATGGCTTTATTTATCAATTTCAAAATAATTATACACATTGGAGAATACTATGCATATTTTTTATTAGATGCTGATGAGTCCATTCTGACTCATAGATAGATACCCTAGCAGCAACAGAACAAAACACAATCCAGTCTTGCACCATCCTCACAATTGTTACGGTTGAGCCCATTGCTGCTACCACTGTATCAATCCATCTCATTGGGGGTTCTTCCTCTTTTTCATTGACCCTCCCTCCAATTTACCAAGCACTCACACTTAAGATTATAAAAAGAGAGATTTTAGCAAGTTAAGTAAACGTGCCAAGTATGCTCAGTAATAAGGGACAAGTAAAATTTCTAGCCTATGTCTGCCTGACTCTAAACCCTGTCCTGTTTCCAACATTCACAAAAATACCTCTCTGAAAAAATTCCTAGATACTTCTGTACAACACATGCAAAGGAAACAGCTTATAGTCTAAAGGCTCAGCTAACCTCTAAAAACAAACTGGTCAGGGGAGTGAGTGACAAAATAATAACAGCAATGTGGTAATGCTTCCCAGGGCTCCCAGTGATAGTGTGTGGACATGAAGTGATTAAAAACCTGACTCCTGTAAGAAAGGCTGAATTCACTCAGGGAACACAGGACTAATGTCTAGGGTATAGCCTTGGCTGGGGGCCAAGTGGCAGCAACTCGAACACAATGCATATATTGATTGAAAACCACCTCTGAGTTGGAAGCACACAGTCAGAACATGTAAGGAGGAGAATGGCTTTCTTAGGGATGGTGATTTGATAAATACTTTTAGCATTGCTAACATTTCTAGCAAGGTAGCTGAAACTTGCGGGCTGCTGGGCAAGTTATTGCAACTATGTCTTTCACTCTGGTTAGATGTGTGTTGAGACTATCTGTCATAACATCTAATATTCCCTTAGAGCACTGTTAAATATCTTTTCAATCAGTTCATGTTGGGGGGTAGTCTGCCTCATGGCCTTTTTGCCTCCAGTCCAGGCTATGCAAATAAGAGCCTTGGGCCCAAAACAGCTCTGATAAAGAAACTGGGAACTGGATCTCTCACTCTCTCCCAGTCATTTCTGATTCTTCTTATGGGGAAGCCTTCTCCCTGGTCTGGGCACACAGTGACTCTCTGTCTCTTGCACATGCAAGGGCACCATCTGACACTTCACTAGTCCCACTTCTACATCTGTTCCCAGAGGGGAGGAACAAGGTCTCTCCAATAAAGCAGGAGAGGTATCAGTGTAGACATCTGCCTTGCACCAGCCTCATGTGGGATGATCCTACTGGCCATGGACAAAAATGTCCATTAATGAAGCTGATCTCACTCTGTCTCTTCTGTCTCTTCACTGTGTGAGCAAAGTATTCACCTATGCACTGACAGAGTATGTGTGTGGTCTTTTGTTGACCATCCTGGCTTAAAAACCAAAAAGCAATCCTACTCATAGTACCTCTGTATTGGGTTTCCTAGACCGTAAATTTTTACAGGAGCAGATAGTTTCATCTTCCTCCCAGAGAGCCTTATCTTTTCTCACAGAACCTCATCTTTCTCCCTTGGAGTGGCTGATGGGTTTGAACTGCTGACATGCAGTTAGCTGCCCAACACATAACCTACAGTGCTATCAGGGCTCCTTTTAAAACCCTGGTACTACACTTCATATGCCTGCAAAAGTTGGACAATGAGAAAGGAAGACAGAAAAATAATTTGTACATTCAAATTATGGTGTTGGTAAAGAATAGCGAATAAACCATAGGCTACCAAAAGGACAAATAAATCTTAGAAGACATAAAATCAGAATGTCTTCTAAAAGCACAGATGACTCCATTCACTTATTTTGGACATATTATCAGGAAAGGTTAATCACTAGAAAAGGATATCATGCTATAAAGTAGAGGATCAATGAATATAAGGGAAACTTCAATGACGTGGAGTGACACCAAAGACAAGCAGCAATAGTGGGCTCAACTATACCAATGATAGTGGAGAGGGCACAGAGGTGGACTGGACTGTGAACTGTGAACCACAAGGTCAGAGGTTCAAACCCACCAGCTGCTACTCGGAAATCTGGTATAGAGTGGCTATGAGATCAAATCAACTGACGACACTTAACAGCAGCAACAGCATTACTTAAAGACATTATCATTCATGTCTGCATGACCATACATAGGTGGCATGTATTGACACAATAGACAGCAGCAACAATGGGCAAGAGAGGAAGAGGAATTGAGAGAGAGAGCTAGTAGTTCAGGTGTAGCATTGTGGTATAAAGCACTGGACAGTAAAGTCAGTTTGAACCACAAGTTCAGTCATTCAAATTTACCAGCTGCTCCTTGGAAACTTTATGCAGGGCCACTATGAGTCAGAACTAACTTGTCAGCACTTAACAACAATATATAGAGTGCGGTGGCTTTGTACAGTAAGCACTGGACTGAAGACAACAAGGTCAGCAGTAGAGTCTACCAGCTGCTCCTAGAGAAAAAGGTGAATCTTTCTGCTCTCATAAAGATGTACATCCTCAGAAACCCCATACAGGGTCGCTAGGAGTCAGAACCTACTCAATGACACTTGCCAACTACAACACATTTATCTATCTATCTATATATATATACTTACACACACACACGTATATATAAGAGAGAGAGAGACAGAGACAGACAAAGAGTGAAATCCTGGTGTGGCACTGTGGGTTAATGCGCTGGACTGCAAGGTTGGCAGTTCAAACTCACCAGCCGCTCCTCAAAAACCCTATACAGGGTTGCTGTAAGTTGAAATCTACTGATGGCACTTAACATTCTTACTAAAAGTCATTATCCATTCATGTATACATGACCATAAATAGATTTGCAACTGCCCTTATTTTGCAGTAGACATGCTATGATTGTTGGTAAGTGCTGTCTAGTCAGTTCTGACTCCTAGGGACGCTGAACAGGGTTTCCAAGGAGCAGATGGTAGGTTTGAACCTCCGACCATGTGGTTCGTAATTCAGTGCTTCTCCTGCAGCGCTACACCAGGAGTCCTAAGTAAGAATAGTGACTTAAATGTACACTTGGAAATGGCACTTGCAAAAGCAGTGCAAAGTAATCATGCATGGCCTGTGAACCTTACGTGCTCTAGAGGGCACCACGAGGTTGGCTCTGTTGGTTGAATACATATGAAAATCCATTCTGGACTGTCTATATGTGACCCCCTGAGCTATTCAGACTGAACTCCTTCTGAGATAGGACAGCCATGCAGTAGACATTTAGGCTTTTCCTGACCTAGCAAAGAAAACTCACATCCAATTGTGGGGGTCAATTTCAGAATTTCAGTCCAAGTAAACAGGATACTATTTTCTCCTGGGGTTACGTGAGATGTGAAGAGGTTCTCAGGGAAAGACAAAGCCTTTGGAAACTGTCTCTTTTATTTAACTCAAAATGAAAAGTTTTCATAGTTAGACAAGTAATGCTGTCTGTTCTCTTGAGTGTATGTCAAGCTGTCCAAAGAATGAATATTCAACTAATTCTTTCTAGTGAGCTAACAGAAATGTGTTTACATAAGGTACTATGCAGGTGAAGTGAAGACAAAGAATTCTTATTTCACTTCACAAATATTATCTGTGTTGTAATATTTCCTTGCAACATTTTTTAAATACGTGCTACTATTGTACTAACACAACTTAAATTTATGTACTGGAAATATTTTTCAAGAATGGGTTGACTTCTCTTACCACTGTGATAGCATTTGACTTACTCTTCCTATTCGGCATAGGCCTTTATTTTGTGTAAAATTCCTAATATGTTTATATTGATATGATCAGTTAAGTTACTACTGACTCTAGGAATCTATTAGGACTAAACTTCTCAACTAAAATATACATGTTTGTTTTCAGATTGACATAGTAAATCTTATTAGACTTACAATTTTAGTTAGCCGTGTCATATATAAACATTTCCATCATTTGAGTATCCCTTGAAGATTACCCCTAATAATAACAGAAAACACAACACAGACACACCACATAAATAACATGAGAATTTGGTTTGTAGAGAGTTGGAATTATAGATACAATTGACTCTTATCTTTAAAACCAAGAGTTAATTCAGTGATTTAAATACTCATAAATGAAGTCAGTAAAGGTTTTTTTTTTTTTTTTTTTAAATTATTTTGGAGACAGATGATAAAAAGTATACATCCTTTTGATTGTTAAGTCAAAGAGGTATCAAAATTAAAAGCAAAAATTACAGGGTAAGACTTAACATAACTATTACAAGCGTCAAAGGAAGTGAAAATGGTACCAAATGCAGGACAATATGAATGAATGAACGTGGGAGGGACAAGGAAGTGAAAATGGTACCAAATGCAGGACAATATGAATGAATGAACGTGGGAGGGACAAGGATGGGGAGAACAGTGAGTATGTGGCTGAAGATTCTAGGGAAGAGGATTTGGTGAAAAATATGATCTTAGACAAGTGCCTAGGTAAAGAATAATGAGATAACATTTCTAAGCCCCATGATGTGCTTAAGAGTTATCCTCGCCAATGTCACTGTCTCCTCATCCTCTCCTTCCTCAGCCTCTTTTTCATCATCCTTGATCAACTCCAGCTTGTCATCCCCCCCACCCGATCTTCATTATCATCATCATCCAGTAGGTCCCCCCCTCAGCAGGGTCATCTTCACCCCCTCAGACTCCACCTTCCCATTAGTCTAATCTTTTTTTCAGGGAGCTGCTGCTGCTCTGCTGCTCTTCGGATTTCTCGTTCTTCATCTCTACTCCTTGTTTGCTCTGTTCCTTTTCAGTTTTTTCCAGGCTTTCCAGTAGAGAATCCACTTTTTGTTTTATCTGGGTCAACTCCTTCTTAATGGTCTGAAGGTCATCTCCTTTCAATTTTCCAGACTTGGAAGAAGATCCCTTCTATCCACTTTTAGAATTGAAGCCACTTTTGCCCCTTCGTAAGGTGTTTCCTGATACAGGCTGGCGTTTTGAGAACACTATCTGGTTTGGCGCTGTGGGTTAATGCGCCAGACTGCAAAGCCATTTGACCTGCAAGGTCGGTGGTTCAAGCTCACCAGCTGCTCTTCAGAAACCCTATACAGGGTTGCTATGGGTTAGAACTGACTCAATGGCACTTAACAGCAACAACTTAGCATAATGACATATATACTGTATGTTAATCCAAAGACAACAGAAGTTATTTTGTTCCAGTGAAAAGGATTTCACTACCAGTACTATTAGGTTATTTTTGTATATCACTATTATGAAGTTCTGGTGTGGTGCAGTAGGATAGGAACTGGACTGCTAACCACAAGGTCAGTGTTTCAAAGTCAACAACTGCTCATCAGAAACCCTATACAGCATACCTATAAATCAGAACTAACTTGATGGCACTTAACAATAGCAACATTATGGAAACAGGTCCTTGAGTTATGCAGTTAGGTCCCTAACTACTAACTGCAAATGTTAGCAAGTCAAACTCATCAGGGAATCCCTGGAAGAAAGGCCTGAATATCTGCTTCCAATGAGTAAACTCAGCTGTTCAAAACCCTATGGAGCACAATTCTACTCTGACACATGACATTGTTTTCAGAAACTGGTTGTTTCTTTCTATTTTGGTAGTTGTTGTTAAGTGCTATCGAGTCAGTTCCAACCCATAACAACCCTGTATAGGGTTTCCAAGGAGTGTCCGGTGAACTCGAACCATCTACCTTGCAGTTCAGACCTACTTTTCAGTACAGTGCATTAACACACAGTGCCACTCCAGGATATAATATACAAGACAGGATTAAAAAAAAAAAAAAAAACTGAGAAAAAGATGTCATTGTTTGAAATAATACAGAGCACCTTGAAAACCGTCCTATCTGAAGGATTGTTAAAATAGAAAATTCAATAAAGTTTCTGAGAACAAAATTAACATATACAAATCAATAGTTTTCTAATATCTGAATAACATTCACTAAAAGATAATGGAATAAACCCCATTCACAACCAATGAAAAATATGCCTGGAAATAAGCTTCAGAAGAAACAAGCAATTCCATATAAATTATTTTCAGACCTCTACAAAATAACCTTTTAAATGATCACACGTCACACAAAAGATTAAATATACAGCAGAACATACATTGTTTTTTAATAGATTCTTGTTCCGAAGTGCCGTCAAGTCGACTTTTTATAGGATTTCTTTGGAGACATTAATGAGGTTGAACTGCTGAACTTGCCATCAAACCAACTTTTCAGTCCAACACATTAACCCACAGAGTCATACCAGGACTGCTTTTAAATAGGAAGACTCAATAATACAAAGATAGAGATTTTTATCTAAATCATTCTATAAATATAAAGCAATATCAAAATATCAAAGCAATATCAAAATAACAAAGGTTATTGTATATGTCTGTGTGTATACATGCACGTATATGAGAAGGCTTAAAAAGTTCATGGAAAAATGGAATTAAAAAAATAATTCTGTGAGCTTTTTTAAGCTCCTTTGTAAGGTAATGCCAATTCTCTGGGGGGAAATGTGCAATTCATATGCATATGTTGTTAAGGCTGTTGAGTTGGTTCCAACTCATAGCCACCTTATATAGGATTCCCAAGGAGCAGCTGGTAAGTTTGAACCACCGATCTTGTGGCTCAAACCAACCTTGCAGTCCAGGCTTATTCTGCGACACCATACCAGGACTCCTATACAGTTTGTTATCATTAAGTGTGGCCAGGTTGAGTGTTGACTCAGAATGACCCTGTGAAGGTTTTCCAAGCAATGGATGGTGGGTTTAACTGCTGATTTCGTGGTTAGTATTCCAGTGCTTAACAACTACACGTATTGTTGTTAAGTGCCATTGAGTTGGTTCTAACTCATAGTGGCTCTGTATAAGGTTTTCAAGAAGTGGCTAGTTGGTTACACAGCTGATCTTGTGGTTAGCAATCCAGTGCTTATCCTTCAGTGCCTCCACAGAACCCCACACCAGAACATATATATACATAAATATATATTGTTGTTGTTGGGTGCTGTTGAGTCAGTTCCATCTCATAGCAACTCTGTATAGGGTTTGAAATGCTGATCTGATCTTGTGATTTAAATTGACCTTGAGGTCCAATGCTTATCCTACAGCGTCACACCAGGACACTCACTCTCTCTCTATCTCTCTCTCTCTGTATATGTAGATGTAGCTATAGATATATATATAGAGAGAGGTGGTGGTGCTGAGGTTATGTGCTGTGGAATCAGTTCCAATTCATAGTGAACCTGTACTGGGTTTCTGAGGCTGTAAATCTTTAAAGGTGAAGAAGAACTCATCTTTCTCCTATGGAACGGCTGGTAGTTTTTAACTTTTGACCTTCAGGATAGCAGCCTGACTCATGACTACTATGCTACCAGAGCTCCATATATATGTGGAGCTCTGGTAGCATAGTGGTTACGAGTCAGGCTGCGAACCTTAAAGTCAGCAGTTCGAGACTACCAGCTGCTCCGCGGGAGAAAGATGAAGCTTTCTGTTCCTGTAAAGAT
>NW_006408554.1:9156735-9158583 GCF_000296735.1 Chrysochloris asiatica | reverse complement strand
TCAGAACAACATTATTCAAGTGCATTAATTCTTCTGTAATCTTGCTTTTCACTCTGCAACTTTTACATGCTTGTGAGATTATTGAAAAATAACATGATTTGGGTTAGGTTTACCTTAGTCCTCAGAATGACATCTTTGCCCTTTAACACTTTAAAGAGGTCTTTGGCATCAGATTTGCCTAATACAATACATTGCTTAATTTCTTGACTGCTTCTCCCAAGAAAAAACATTGTGTATGCAAGAAAATGAACTCTTAGACAACTTCATCCTTTCTGTATTTATCACGATGTTATTAATTAGTCCAGTTGTAAGAATATTTGTTTTCTTTACATTCATGTTCAATCCATATTGATGACTGTAATCTTTGATCTTCACCAGTAAGTAGTTCAAGTCCTCTTTGCTTCCAGCAAAAAAAGGTTTTCCATTTGCATATTGCATATTGTTAATGAGTCTTCCTCCAATCCCAATGCCGTGTTCTTATATAATCCTGCTTCTCAGATTATTTGCTCAGAATACAGATTGAATAAGTAGTATGGTGAAAGAATACAATCATGGTGCATACCTTTCCTGATTTTAAACCATTTCATGTCCCCTTGTTTTGTTTGTAAGGATGCCTCTTGGTCCACCAGTTGTCTGTCCGTTTGTCTGTCAGGTTCCTCATGAGCACAATTGAGTGTTCTGGAATACCCATTCCTCTCCTTTTTTATCAATAGTTTGTTATGATCCACACAGTTGAATGCCTTTTCATAATCAGTAAAGCACAAGTAAACATTTTTCTAGTATTTTCTGCTTTCAGTGCAGATCTATCTGACATTAGCAATGATATCCTCATTCCAAGTTCTCTTCTGAATTGAACTTGAATTTTTGGCAGGTGTCTGTCCATGCATTGCTGCAACCATTTTTAAATTATCTTCAGCAAAATTTTACTTGCATGTGATATCAATGATATTGTTCAATGATTTTTATATTCTGTTGGGCCATCTCTGTTTGGAATTGGCACAAATATGGATTTCTTCTAATTGGTTGATGGTAGCTGTTTTCCAAATTTCTTTCTATAGGTGAGTGAGTGCCTCCAATGCTTCATCAGTTTGTTGAATGATGTTAATTTGTATTCTGTCAATTAAAGGAGCCTTGTATTTCACCAATGCCTTCGGTGCAGCTTGGACTTCTTCCTTTAGTACCATTGGTTCTTGATCATATGTACCTCTTGAAATGGTTGAACATCCACCAATTCTTTTTGGTAGTGACTCTGTGCATGTCTTCCATCTTGTTTTGAAGCTTCCTGTGTCATTCAATATATTGCCCAGTGAAGCTTTCAATATTGCCACCTGAGGCCTGAAATTTTTTCAGTTCTTTAAGTTAGAAAAATCCTAAGAATGTTCTTCCGTGTTGTTTCTCTGACTCCAGGTCTTTTTACTTTGGTTTCTGGATCTGCCCTTGGAAGCTTTCTATTCAACTCTTTTACTTCATCATCTATCCAGTCAGCTTCTTTATGTTCACATGCCAGTTTCAGAGTCTCTTCTGACATCCATTTTGTTCTTTTCCTTCTTTTCTTTCTTTTTAATGACCTTTTACTTTCTTCACATTGGATGTTTTTGTTATCCCACAACTCTGTGGGTCTTTGGTTTTGAGTATTCAGTACATTGAATCTGTTCTTGACAGACTGTTTTAAGTTTAAGAACTTGTTTTAAGTTTCTTCAATTTCAGACTGAATTTGTATATGAGCAATTGGTGGTCTGTTCCACAATCAGCCCAAGTCTTGGTTTGGTTGATAGTATTGTGTTTTTTTTCATTGTCTCTTCTATAGCTGTCATCAATATGAATCCTGTATGTTCCATCTGGTGAGGT
>NW_006408554.1:9154308-9155640 GCF_000296735.1 Chrysochloris asiatica | reverse complement strand
CAAAAAACAAAATATACACACACCAGCATTCATACATGCAATGTATATATGTATATATGTACATGTAAATGGAGTCCTGGTGTGGTGCTGTGGGGTAATGCACCAGACTGCAAGCCTGTTTGAACTGCAAGGTCGGTGGTTCAAGTTCACTAGCTGCTCCTTGGAAACCCTATACAGGGTTGCTATGGGTTGGCACTGACTCAACGGCACTTAACAACAACAACAGCATACATGTAAATAGAGTCTTGGTGTAACACTGCAGGGTAATGCACTGGACCACAAAGTCAATCTGAACCACAAAGCCAGTTGTTCAAACCCACCAGCTCTTCCTTAGAAAACTTAGACAAAGTCATAACTGACTTGATGGCACTTAACAATATCAACATGCATGTATATGTGTATGTATGCATTATATCACATATTATATACGTGTATTTAAATACATAAAAAGAATAGAAAAATCCTTTCATATACAATGTAAATACATAGCTTTGAACTAGTCCATTCTTGTTTGACCCCCAGCTATGAATTTATATTCCCAATCTGTGGTTGAATCAGAATGAACTAGTTCAAGACCTGCTAACAAAACAGAAGACACAGATCATAAATTTACCTGTAAAACAAAAAGAAAACCAAATATCCAAACAAAACACATAAAAACCAAATGAGAACACAAATGACTAGTCCAGAAAAACATATTTAGCAAAAAAATAACTATTTTTTTCATTATATAAAAACACCCTGGACAGGTAGGGCTTGATCAAAGGCTAGGCAGAAAGATTGTATATACCCACATCAGTGAATACATGGAAAACCAGGCAAAACAGATTCAGATGATGGTCCAGAAACACTGAATTTATAATAAAGGGATAAATTAGTGGATTGAGTGCTTACCAGGAATAAATAAGATTTGGAGCAGAAGAAAGAAATGAGGTGACTTCTAATTTGGTATGGCCAACTAGTTCCACCACAACCTTTTTTTTTTTTTTTTTTGCCAGTATAGTTTAGATTTATTTGACACTTTCAGTGTGCCAGAACTCCTCTAAGCATTTTATATGGAAGAGTTCAAACCCACCAGTCACTTCTCAAAAACCCTATACAGGGTAGCTATGAGTAGGACCAACTCAATGGTACTGAACAACAACAAATTCATATTGTACTCTCTTTTTTTTTAAAAAGTTTTTATTGTGAATTGAGTGATAGTTTATATGGAAGAACATCAGTTTTACATTCATCCTATTATATTTTGTTTCATTGCAATGATTATAATTCCCCCCATGCATCACCATTCAACAGTATTTGCTTCTATTCCCTTGGTCTTTTTTTTTTTTT
>NW_006408554.1:9151713-9153094 GCF_000296735.1 Chrysochloris asiatica | reverse complement strand
ATTGAGATGTAAGAGAAGTAGACAGAAAAACCCATCTTCTGATCATCCGTACCAGGAAGCAATTAGAGAGTGCTTAAGAATGTACCAACATACATCAAATGCAACACTACAATGCATAGAAATCAGTAGAAAATGTATGCTCATGTGCAGAAATAAAAGCAGAGTAGCTTAAACAAATGAACAAGAGGAAGAGCCAGAATTTGCATTGGAAGGAGAAGGGACTTTGAACTTCTTATTTGAAAAAGAATTCAGGAGAATGATATAGATGTGCATCTAAGAATTCCACAGAAAAGTTGAAAATAAGAAAGAAGTCAGAAAAGCAAAACAAGAACAATCAACCAAAATAGATATAGCATTGTAGTTAATACAAAACCTGCAAAAAGAGGTCCAGATGATCAATATTAAAATATCAGAAATGGACAATATACCAAAAGGGCAAAGGAGTAGAATTGAAGGGATGGAATCAAGAATCAGCAAACTTGATGATAAATCTCTCAATGCTGCTAAGATAGAAGAGCAGCAGAAAAAAAGACTGAAATAATCTGAAGAAAGCCTAAGATTCATGTGGGACAACATGAAGAGGAATAATAGACAGGTGACTAGAATTCCTGAACAAGAAAAAGACAAAACCACAGAAGAGATAGTTGAAGAACTGCTGGAATAATGCTTTGGGTTAATGCGCCAGACTGCAAAGTAATTTGAACTACAAAGTCTGCAGGGGTTGGAATAGACTTGACAGCATTTAACAACAAGAACATCTTGAAAGACAAGAAAATATGTATTCAAGAAGATGAAAGAAGCCCAGGAAGGGTAGACAAAAGAAAATCACCAAGCAGGAGTGGCAATATTAATCTCTGAGAAAATAAACATTTAGGCAAAAACTAACAAATGACATTATCTCATGATAAAAAGGTCAATTGAATAAGAGGACATACTCATAATAAAGATCTGTGTTCCCAATGAAGAGTCCCAAAATGTATAAAGTAAACCCTAGTAGAACTTAAGAAAGAAATAGACAGCTCTACAATAATAGAAGGAGATTTTAATACACCATATTCAAAAAAGGACAGTACAGCCAGAAGGAAACAACAAAGACATAGAGGAAATAAACAACACAATCAACCAACTTGATTTCATAGATTTGGACAGAGCATTCAATGCAACAACAGACAATACACATTATTTCCCAGTGGACATGAAATATTCTTCAGTATTGACCATGTGTTATACCACAAAATAAGTCTCCATGTATTTAAAAACATCAAAATGTTACAAAGACTCTTCTTAGATCACAATGCTATAAAATTAGAAATCAACAACAGGAAAATAAAGGAAATAAAGTCAAATACAATGGAACCTGAATAACACCCTGCTTTAAAAA
>NW_006408554.1:9144991-9147278 GCF_000296735.1 Chrysochloris asiatica | reverse complement strand
TGAAAGAATGGATAAACACTCTTTGGAACATACACACAATGGAATATTATGATACCTTGAAGAATATGAAGCTAAAATCACCTCATAACATGGATGAACCTTGAGGACATTATGCTGAGTGAAATTAGTCAGTGACAAAGGACAAATACTACATAAGACCATTATTGTAAAAGCTTAAGATTTCCGTACTAAAATAAAAATTATTTGATGTTTACCAGGGTTAGGAAGGAGGGAACAGGGACAGTAAGTAACAGGTTAGGGGATAGTCACATGATAGTTTGGGTAATGGGGATGGCAATATACAAGGAGGAGGAAGGTAAAACATAAGAAAGGGGATGAGAGAGATGAACATGGACGATAGGGGGAGAATTAGGGAAGTATGCATGGGAAAAATGGAATAGAGGCAAATAGTAATGTGACTCAACTACGGAACAACAGGGCTTTGTGATACAGGGATTGAGACATATTATGAATAGGTAAAGGAAAGAAATATTAAGGTGCTTGACTGTCTTGTGGATAGTTGTTTCCTTTGCCTACTAATGTATAATAGACTTTTAAGTGGGACAGAAAGGAATATTGGGAAATATGATTATAGAAAGTTTGTAAACCCATCTCTAGCCTATAACTGATTGGATTAACTAAAAGGGGCAATAGAATATGCCCAGAGAAATTGGTTTCTTGTTAAGATTTTGTGGAGTATGGTGGAATCCTGAGTCCCACTCAGAACCTTCTAAGGTGAGCTATTCCCACTTGAAAGAACATGCAAACCAGTGTAGAGTGACTAGAGGAACAATAGATGTTTCTTGAAAGAAAGACCAGCGGGGGGGGGGGGGGGGGGAGCAGATGTTTGTCTGTTCCAAGATCAAGCAAGCTGTTGCCTTGGAGCCACAAGGCAAGAAATGTCATCCCATCACAGGAAACACCCTTCTGAAAAGGGAACACATGATTAGGCTTGTAAGCTTACTAGTGACCACCCTGGTCTACTTGAGAGTTGAAGTGGGGGAAATATAACAATGAAGACTTGGGCTGAGTTTGGCCATGTTCCATAGATACCTGTTGACCTTGAGATGAGAGACAGACGAGGAAGGAATGACTGGACTGAAGTTTAGGGAGATGTGTGAACTACTGAGTTCATGGGCAGTGACCTAGTCACTGGGGGCTAGAATTCTTAGTGAAGTAACTAGCTGATCTGAACTTGGGAGATGCGTGTGAGAACTCCGAAATTTGCAGATAGTACCCATTTGACTTAGCTTTGATGGCTTGCTTACCAGAACTTGAACAGATGAAGATAAAAAGTTTGATAAAGGGAGCAAGTGTAAATTGCTACAATTGGATGAGCTGAACATTTCCTTATGAATGTAGTTGTTTAAAATTCCAGCCAAAAGGAAAGTATTTCATTTCAAGGATCATTCATATCAAGGATCAAGCTTGCCTCCTCAGTACACTGGTTTGATAAGGATGGGCAACTTAGACATTGGCTATCAAAAATGGGGTGCTATAAAGGCATGAAGTGACAGGCTTACAAGCTGTCATGAGTGTGCTTAATTTCAGAATGAGGTGGGTAAGGTACAATCTCCAGTGACTAGCTCTCTTGTTCAGATGGGTTTAGTGAAAGGGGATAGGAGAGGATGGGATAGAATTTTATGATTCAATAGTGAGTAATTGTTAACACGATTAATTGTGATTGTCACAACTGTAAATGCCGAAGATGCAAAACTAAAAGGGGTGAGTAGTTAATCTTTCATTTCAGGAACAGAGGACCCTAGGTCCATCAAGAGGGAAGAACATGAGTGGAGCATGAGATCCTAGCCAGAAGAAGTGTGAGAGCAGAGACAAGGCAGAGGTGATAGTATAGAAAGATAGAGCAGCTGAGGAGTCTAGGCCCATGGAATAAGAAAGGCTGTGTGCCTGCAGGGAGCAGGCTGGTTTGCAAAATATGCTGTTTGGACATTTAAGAAAATATATATTTTCTATGTGGTCTCTGTACATCAAAAATAAAAAAGAGAATAGAGGTAAATACTGTTAACTAGTGGTGCATACAAGTAAAGTTTTACTAAAGGTAATACAGAAATGGCTGCAAGTGTACACTGACAGAGAACTTCCAGAGGTTCAAGCCGGATTCAGAAGAGGATGTGGAATGAGGGATATCATTGCTGATGTCCGATGGATCTTGGCTGAAAGCAGAGAATATCAGAAAGACGTTTACCTGTGCTTTATTGACTACGCAAAGGCTTTCGATTGTGTGGAACATGACAAACTATGGACAGCATTGCAAAGTATGAGTATT
>NW_006408554.1:9121797-9143541 GCF_000296735.1 Chrysochloris asiatica | reverse complement strand
CATTTATCTATACCTAAAATGCTACATTGTTCTTAATATTCCTATATACTTTCAGGAGGAGGGAAAGCATCTGGGTTAAACTGATTATATTCAGAGGTGGTTTAATGGGGCTGCCACTGATCAACCCAGGGTCTGCGTATGCTGTCCCCAGCAGTAACTGTAGTGAGGTTGGCCCAGGATCGGGCAGTGTTTCATTCTGCTGTGTATTAGGTTGCTGTGAGTTGGTGCTGACTCAATGGCACCTACCAACAACAACAACAATGATGCATGGAGTCCTGGTGTGGTGCTGTGGGTTAATGTGCTAGACTACAAAGTCTGTTTGAAATGCAATGTTAGAGGCTCAATCTAGCTAGCTGTCTCTTGGAAACCATATGCAGGGTTGCTATGGGTCAGAACCAACAATACAACACTGAACACCAACAATGGTGCATGGAAGGGGCTGTTTCATTGCAATAAACAAAATATTATTTGTTGAATGTAAAACTGATGATCTGCCTTGAAATTTACACTGAATTCACAATAACAGCTGTAAAAAAAAAACCAAAAAAAAAAACCCTGTAAACCTGAATTGAATTTTGAAAAATGAGAAGGAACATGAACAAACAGTTCATTTATTTGTTCCTTTGGCAAATATTAACTGAGAATTTATGAGGTAGGTACTGTTTCAAGAATTTGGGAAGTGTTAACATGGACTTCCAGAAGAATGACCAAAATAGTCTTAAAATGTCCTTTAGAAGCAAGGATGGCAAGACTTACTGTCATTTACTTTGGCAATGTCATTGGAAAGAACCAATTACTGGAGGACATTGGGCTTGGTAAAGTCAAGGGTCGGTGTAAAAGAGAGACTTTCAACAAGATGGCTTGACATTGTGGCTGTAAGAGTGGGCTCAAACATAGCAACAGTGTGTGAAAAGGTTCTAAAACAACCTGAGGGATAGTTGAGAAATGCACTTTAAAGTGAATCTGTACCATATTCATGTTTTAGAACTCTCCCTCTCATGCTTCTCAGGCCAGATCAGTTTAACAAGCTTTTATGGTTCTTAAATTTTGTTTTACCTTAAAAAGTTTTGTTTGTTTAATAGAAATGTCTATTTTGTCATAGCTGTAGTATTAAAAATGGATTTTCTCACATTGCTTTGAGTTGGAAGCAACTCAACAGCACTTAACAACAGCAATGTTTCTGGTAGGGAAGAAGATCAATGCCCTGCACGACTCAGTAGGCTGTTTAGAGAAAATCTCAGAAATATCCTGCTCAGAAGGAGAAACTTGCCCCTCCCTGGCTATGAGAACTAAATAGGAAGAGACCAGATCTTTTTGCAAATCTTATCCTGAGCCGTTTCCTCATAGCTGGTGTGTTCATCCTTTGCAACGCATTCAACCATGTACCACCCTCCCTTTGCCCCTTAAATCTGGAGGCCTTTAGACTGAGCCAAGTTTGTCAAAATCTAACTATTTAAACTTCTCTTGTATCTAAACTAAATTTTTTCTTCGTAATCTTTTTTTTTTTCTGGTTTCCTATTATGTTGTTGCCACCCCTTGACCAACTACCTTTATTTTAACCATAAAATATTTATGGTGACTTTAGTAAAAGAAATAATTTGAGATAACTGGGGGTGTGGATGTATGTATGTGGGAAAATGTAGCCTGGAAGGAGTCTTGTCATTCAATACTCCTCCAAAACCCTCTGCTGTAGTGGGTAATTTAAGAAAGAATTTTTTTACAAGGTAATTTTTTTTTGCTTTGTTTTTGAGTTTTATTTCTTGTGAATTTTTAAATTTCTATGATTTATAGTAATACTATAGAGGTTTCTATAGTATAGTAATACTATAGAGGTTTCTAGCATATATACAATCTCTTTCTCTTCCTCCCTTCTTTGCTCCACCTCCTTCCTTTCTTTTTTCTCTTTCTTCTTCAACTAGTTCTGTGGAAATAGGAGCTTTCCTGATAGATGGAAGACATAGGCCATCTGGGCAACTTAAGTGCACTAGTAAGTTTATGATAATGAGCCCATTAATGGTAAGCACACACATATCTGAAGACCTCCTAACCCACAATTTTAATCTATTGGTTACCTATAAATTTTCAGCCTCTCTAAATCTTTTTGAGTGAATGGATAAGACGAAATCCAATTCCAGTGGATTGTCCAAAAGACAATCAAAATGATGCTGCCATTTTACAGCTTACAAAAATGTTCACTTATTCCAAAGATTCTGTTATGTATACTACATCTAAGAAGAAGAAACTATAATGACTTCAAGAGATATTTGTCCAGGTTGCTATATAAGCAAGTAGGAAAATTGAAAGGCAAACTCTGATCTTCTAATTCAGAATTCAGAACTCAACTTTTTACTTCTAAGGAAAAGAAAGAATCCTGATATTTTTCTTCTTTCATCATTTGAAATTTTTCATCAGTAACACTTGGAAATTTGAGCAGATTTCCCAGAAATGTAGGCTACTGAATACAGTTATGTAGTATGTGCACTGCACAAAAGGTCAACATTTAGCAATTGAGGTGGGTTGAAATCAATCCCAAACTTTTTTTCCAAGCTTGTATTAACTTGCCACATAGGACTTCATCCAACAGCAAAAGGGGTAACATTTCTTTTCAAATGTTCTATTTGTTCTACCAGTCCTATATTCAAAGCCTGCTTTTTCCCAGAGTGTAGATATTTTCTCATCAAAGGGTTGTAAAGATTAGTGAAAGAATCGTTAGAATTCTGTAGAGAAGTCCCACCTCACAGGGAACTTTAAAACTGCATGCGAGACTGCTAATACATAGAATTTGGCCATTCCATGTAATTATTGTAATTCTATAGAATGGAGTCAATGAAGCAAATTCAATGTGTGTGTGTGTGTTTTTTTTTTTTTTAAAGCTACAGGAATTCCCAAAATCTTTTGATACCAAGACTATTTCTAGACAAGGCTCCCAAATACACACTGTGAGGCTGCTTGGCTCCTTAGATTTTCAAACTGGTTAGGAGTACTTCGTCTGGAGTTTACACTCCCATTATAGTAAGCCCTAGATCTCCTAGTAAGCCTGTCATACTCCTGTATTCCAGCATCTAAGTTCTCAAATTAATAATTATATAACAAATGATTCCATACCAAAGAGATGACAAATAATAAATCAAGTAAGATGCAATTGTTTCCACTGTTTTATCATTTGTTAGCCTAAGAAAATGAAGCTCTGATTCTGGAAACACGGTCATTGAAAATTACAGGCATTTTGAGTTATGATGTTATATAATATTCAAAGAAGCATGGTTCATAAGACAAAAGATTGATAAATTTGATGATTAAAATAAAAGGGCTTATTGTGTGTGTTTTTCTAAGATATGAAAAGATATCCTAAAGAATGGAAGATAATATTCACAATACATATTTCTGAAAAGGACTGATATCTAGACTATATAAATAACTCATCTGTCAGTTTGTCATACTGTGGTGGCTTGTGTGTTGTTGTAATGCTATGCTGCTAGTATTTTAAATACCAGCAAGGTATACCCATCATGGAGAAGTTACAACTGAGCTTTCATACTAAGGCAGACTAGGAAGAAGGAGAGGCAGACTACTTCTGAATGTTTAGCCACTGAAACCCTTATGCCTAGAGGTGTAAAACTATTAGACAGTACAACAGTACAAGAATATTGACTATTAAGGCATGATGTAGAGCAACAAAATATTGGCAGGTATAGACTGCCTCTTCAAAGTGGAGTTGACCATGATGATGAAAATAGAGTAAAGTGTTCAGGATATCATATGCTGATGAGACACAACTCAACATTAGAAAAAAACACAAAAAAACAGCTGTATACATCCATTAATAATTTGAATATAGAATGTACCAACTGTAAATAATTGGAGCATAGAATGTATCAAGTATAAATCTATTTGAACCAAGTATAAATCCATAAATGAAATGGAAAATGTAAGCATTGATATCGTAGTCATTAGTGAGCTGAAATGGACTGGTATTGGTCACCAGGAATGAAAAATTAAAGAGGATTGGTGTTGCATACATCATCATAAAAACATTTCAAGATCTATCTTGAAGTATAATGCCATCTGTCATAGCATAATATTCATATGCCTACAAGGAAGACCAGTTAACAGCACTATTATTCAAACTTCCTAACAAACACTAAAGCAAGTGATGATGAAATTGAAGAATTCTACCAATTTCTTCAGTCAAGATATATTGGTAAGTATTTGTAACTGGAATGCAATGGTTGGAAACAAAGAGGAAGGATCAGTAGTCAGAAAAGATGGCCTTACTGATTGAATAATGCTGGAGATTGCATGAGAGAATATTGCAAGACCATTGACTTCTTCACAGTAAACACCTTTTTAAAAGAACATAAAGACAACTACAAATATGCACCTCACTATATGGAATACAAAGAAACCATTTTGACTACATTTGCAAACAGACATGGTGGAAAAGCTCCATATCATCAGCCAAAACAAGACCAGGGGCAGACTGTGAAGTAGACCAGAGTTGCACATATGCAGCTTAAGGCTAAAGAAGAAGAAAATTAAAACAAGTCCACAAGAGTAAAAATATGACCTTGAACATATCCCACCTGAGTTTAAAGGTCATCTCAAGAACAGATTGAATACATTAGACACTAAGGACTGAAGACCAGAAGGATTGTGAGACAGCATAAAGAATATCATACAGGATGAAAGCAAAAGGTCATTAAGACAAGAAAGAAGGAAAAGACCTAAATGGATGCCAGAGACTCTGAAACTTGCTGTACAGTGCACAGATGCTAAAGAATATGAAAGAACTTAGGCGGTAAGAGAGCTGAATAGAAAATTTCAAAGGATAGTTTGAGAAGACAAAGTTAAGTTTTGTAATGAAATATGCAAAGGTCTAGAGTTAGAAAGCACAGAGAGAAGAACTTGCTCAGCATTTCTTATGCTGAAAGAACTGAAGAAAAAATTCAAGTCTCATATTGCAACATTGAAGGATTCTATGAGTAAAATATTGAATGATGCAGAAAGCATAAAAAGAAGATGGAAGGAATACAAAGTCACAGTACCAAAAAGAAATGGATGATAGTCAACCATTTCAAGAGACAATGGTACGTAAGGAAGAATTCCAAGAGGTACTGAAGGCATTGTCAAGGAACAAGGCTTCAGGAATTGATGGAATACAAATTGAAATCTTTAGACAAATTGATGCAGCACTGGAAGCACTCACTCATCTATACCAAGAAGTTTGTATACAGCCAGCCACCTGGCAAACGAACTAGAAGAGATCCATATTTGTGTCCATCCAAAGATAAGTGACCCAACAGAATGCGGAAATCATCAGACAATATCATTAATATGACATGGAAGTAAAATGTTGATAAAGATAATACGAAAACAACAGCAACAGTACGTTGACAGGGAACTGCCAGGAGGTTCAAGCCCAATTCAGATGAGAACTTGGAAGAAGTGACATCATTGCTGGTAGCAGAGAATACCAGAAGATTATTCACTTGTGCTTTATTGACTATTCAAAAGCTTTCAACTCTGTGAATCATAACAAGCTATGAACAGCATTGCAGACAATGAATATTCCAGAACACTTAATTGTGCTTATAAAGAACCTGTGCATAGACCAAAGGCAGTTATTCAATCAGAACAAGAGGACACTGAGTGGTTTAAAATCAGGAAAGGTGTGTGCCAGGGTTGTATTCTTTGACCATGCTTATTCAAAGGAGCTTTGGTAGTATACTGGTTATGAATTGGGCTGCTAACCTCAAGGTCATCAGTTCGAAACTACCAGCTGTTCTGTGGCAGAAAGATGAGATTTTCTACTCCCGTAAAGATTTGCAGCCTTGGAAACTCTGTGCAGGGTCACTATGAGTCAGAAATGATTCCATGGTACTTGACAACAATAACAACATTCAATCTGTATGCTGAACAAATAATCAGAGAACCTGGATTATATGAAGAAACACACAGCATCAGGATTGCTATGTAGATGATACAACATTGGATTATATAGAAGAATGTGGCAATATGCAGATGATACAATCTTGCTGAAGGCGACTAGTTGATAGTTGTGTGTCATGGAGTTGGTTCCTACTCAAGTGACCCTGTATAGGGTTTCTGAAGCTGTAAATTTTTACTGGAGCAGAAAGCCTCGTCTTTCTCCCATGGAGCAGTTGGTAGATTTGAATTGCTGACCTTTCAGCTCAGCTTTTAATTCACTACAGTACTGCTCCTTTCAGCTGAAGGCAAAGAGGATTTAAAATACTTACTGATGAAGATTAAAGGCAACAACATTCAGTATGGGTTGCACCTCATGTAAGGAAAAGAAAAATCCTCATTACTGGATCAATAAATAACATTACAATAAATGGAGACGAAATTGAAGTTGTTAAAGACTTCAGTATCTTAGATTCACTATCAACACTCAAGGAAGCAACATGCAAGAAATGAAATGACATGTTGCATTAGGCAAATCTGTGGCACAAGTATTTTTAGGTGTTCCAGAGCAAAGATATCACTTTTAGGACTAGGGTGAGCCTGGAACAAATCAAGGTATTTTCAATAGCTTGATATGCATATGAAAATTGGGCAGTGAATAAGGAAGACCATAGAAAAAATGATGCATTTCCATTATGGTGTTGGATAAGAATATTAAAAGTACCATGGACTGCTAGATGAACAATCAAATCTGTATTGGAAGAAGTACAGCCAAACTGCTCCTTAGAAGCCAGGATGGTGAGACTTTGTTTGTTACCATGAAATGTTACTTCCCACCCATTAGAATGCCTAAAATGAAAAACAATGAAAATATATCAATTAACAGAGACAACTGGGCAGAACGGAAACTTATGCATGGTTGTTGAGACTGTAAAATTATGTAACCACTTTGGCAATCTGTTTGGCAGTTACTCTGGAAAGAATAAACATACAGTCACTGTGCAACCTAACAATCTCATATTTTGTTTGTTTAACAAAGAGAAACTAAAATATATGCTGACAGAAAAGCTTTATTAATAATAGTCAAAAGCTAATAAACCAACACAAATGTTCATCATCAGGTACATAGATAAACACAAGGTAGTATATTCATGCAACATGATAATATTCAGCCATGAAAAAGAGCTCACTAGAACACATGCAAAGTCAAGGATAAATATTGAAATATTCAAGCTGATTGAAAGGAACCAGGCACAAAACTGTAAATACTGTATGAACACATTAATACAAAATATTGAAAATGCAAATAAATTCATAGCAACAAAAATTGAGTCATTGGTTGCCTTTGGCCACAGACAAAGAAAGTGTAGATAGGAAACAGGCAAGAAAAAACTTTTGATAGTAACAGTAATAAATGTGTTTTATATGTCAGTTTGTCATACTATAGTGACTTGCATGTTGCTGTGATTCTGGAAGCTATGCCACCAGTATTTAAATATCAGCAGGGTCACTCATGGTGGACAGGCTTCATCTAAGCTTCCAGACTAAGGAAGAAGGAGAGATAGAATAATTCCTAATAGTTAGTAACTGAAAACATTATGAATAGCAGTGGAACACTGTCAGAGAGCAACTTGGGTTGGAATGCACTCAAAATACAACTTGGAAAGAGCCGCCTCCTCAAAGTAGAGTTGACTGTGATGACGCAAAAAGAGTAAAGATTTGGAGACATCATTTTCTGATGGGGAACAAGTCAAAGTGAGGAAAACAGCTGTAAATATCTATCAATAATTGGAACATGGAATGTACGAAGTACATACAATCTAGGGGGAAAAGGTTGTGAAAAATGAAATGGAATATATAAACATTGATATCCTGTTCATTAATGAGCTGAAATAGACTTATTGGCCATTTTGAACCTGATAATTACATGGTTTACTATGTCTTGAAGTACAACACTGTCTGTGATAGGATAATATCCATACGAGTACAAAGAAGACCAGTTAATACCACTATTCTTCAAATGTACACACCAACCACTAAAACTGATGATGATGAAATTGAAGAATTCTATCAATTCCTTCAGTCTGAAACTAATCACACATAAAATAAAGATGTATTGATAATTACTGGTGATTGGATTGTAAAGGTTGGAAACAAGAAGAAGGATCAATAATTGGAAAGTATAGCCTTGGTGATGGAAACGATGCTGGAGATCACATGATAGAATTTTGCAAGACCAATGGCTCTTCACTTAAAAAAAAATACCTTTTTTAAACAACATAAAGGACAATTATTAAACACTCTATACAGGGTCGCTATGGGTTGGAACTGACTCAATGACACTTAACAGCAATATACATATATATATGGACCTCACATCTGGAATACAAAGAAATCAAATACACTACATCTTTGGAAAGAGATGGTGGAAAAGCTCCATATCATCAGCTAAAATGAGGCTGGGGCAGAGTGTGGAACAAACCACCAACTGTTCAGATGCAAGTTCAGACTGAAGCTGAAGAAAATGAAACCAAGTACAGGAAAGCCAAATATTACATTGAACAGATCCCACCTAAATTTAGGGATCATCTCAAGAAAAGATTTGCTGTATTATACACTAATGACTTAAGCCAGAAGAGTTGTGAGATGGCATCAAGAACACTGTAAAGGAAAAAAGCAATAGGTCATTAAGAAGACAAGGAAGAAAGAAAAAACCAAAATGGATGTCAGAAGAGACCCCGAAAGTTGCTTTCCAGCATACAGTTTCAGAAGCAAATAAAAGTAATGAGGAGGTAAAAGAGCTAAACAGAAAATTTCAAAAGTCAGTTTGAGAAGACAAAGTCAAATATTATAATGAAGTGTGCAATGATCTGAATTAGAAAACCAAAAGGGAAGAACATGCCCAACGTTTCTCAAGTTGAAAGAACTGAGGGAAAATTAAAGCCTCAACTTGCAATAGTGAAGGATTCTTTGGGAAAATGTTGAAAGATACAGAAAGCAACAAAAAAGATGGACAGAATACATACAGTCACTGTACCAAAAATAAATGGTCAATGTTCAGCCATTTCAAGAAATAGCGTATAATCATAACCCAGTCATACTGAAGGAAGAAGTTGCACTAAAGACATTGACAATGAACAGAGTCCAATAAATGATAGAATACAAATGGAATTCTTTCAATTAACTGGTACAGCACTGGAGGCACTTGTTCATCTATGCCAAAAAAATTGGAAGACAGCAGCTACCTGGCAAAGTGATTGGAAGAGATCCATATTTGTGCCTATTCCAGCGAGAGGCGACCCAATGGAATGCAGAAATCATCAGACCATATCATTAGTATTGCATGGAAGTACACTTTTATTAAAAATAAATAAAAAATGTCTGCAACAGTACATTGACAGGAAATTGCCAGAAGTTCAAACCAGATTCAGATTAGGACAGTGAATGAGGGATATCATTGCTGATGTCAAATAGATCTTGGCTGAAAGCAGAGCACATCAGAAAGATATTCACCTCTGCTTTATTGACTACGCAAAACTTTCGACTGTGTGGATCATGACAAGCTTTGGACAACACTGTGGAGAATGAACATTCCAGAATACTTAATTGTGTTCATGAGGAACCTGTACATAGACCAACAGGCAGTAGCTCAAATAATGAATGATATAAAAGTAGGAAAGGTATGCACCAGGGTTGTATTCTTTCACTTTACTTATTCCATATGTATGCTGAGCACATAATCCAAGAGGCTAGATTATATGAATAAGAATGTGGCATCAAATTATAGGAAGATTCATTAGCAACCTTTGACATGCAGATGATACATACTTGCTTGCTGAAAAAAAAATGATTTAAAATACATACTGAAGAAGATCTAAAACCACAGCCTTCAGCATGGATTGAAAACAAAAATCTTCATCACTGGACCCATAAATAATATCAAGGTAAATGGAGAAAAGATTGAAATTGTCAAAGACTTCATTTTGCTTGGCTACATCATGAACACTCATAGAAGCAACAGTCAAGAAGTGAAACGATGTATTGCATTAGGCGAGTCTGCTGCACAAGGTCACTTTAAAGGATCGGGAAGTTTTTTGTTCAGTTGTGCATGAGATCACTATGAATCAAAACTGACTCAAGGACACCTAACAACAAAAACAATGAATTTTGTTCAGATTAAGTATTGGAAATACCTGATGTTAATCCAGAATGTATCCAAAAATATCTCCTTATATACGATATTCTGGCCTCATTTTCAAGAACAAAGATGTCTGTTTGAGGACTAAAGTGCACCTGATCCAAGCCATGGTATTTCAACAGCCTCATATGCATGTGAAAGTTGGACAATGAATAAGGAAGATTGTAGAAAAATTGATGCATTTGAGTTATGATGTTGGAGGAGACTATTAAAAGTACCATGGACTTCCAAAAGAAGAAAACAATCTGTGTTGAAAAAGTAAAGCCAGAATGCCCCTTAGTGACCAGGATGGCCAGACTTCTTAAATCAGACCAGTCCCTAGAGAAGGACATTATGCTTGGTGAGGAGGGTCAGCAAAAGAAAGGAAGATTCCCAGTGAGACAGATTGTCACAGAGGCAGCAGCAATGGACTCAAGCATAGCAATGATTGTGAGGTTGGCACAGGATCAGGCAGTGTTTCCTTCTGTTGTGCATAGGGTAGTTATGAGTTGTTACCAACTTGATGGCATGTAACACAATTAACAATAGCAACATAGCTTGATTGTGGTATATGCATCTGTCAAACTTTAATTGTTGTTGTTGTGAAGTGCAATTGTGTCAATTTTGGCTCATAATGACCCTATATAGGGTTTCCAAGGAGCAGCTGGTGAGCTTGAACTACCAACCTTGCAGATCAAACAGTTTTGTAGTCTGGCGCATGAACCCACAGTGCCACACCAGGACTCTGAAGTATTATACACTATAGATATATGCTGTTTATTGTATCTAAATTAGACTTCAATAATGTTCATAAAAATAAAATAACGAGGTAGGACAAGAGAAAGAAAATGACAAATTCCACATAAACATAAAATTCAGGGATTGAAAGAGAATTTCATTGATAACTTTACCCCATTCTTTCAAATGAAAGACCTATTTAATAGGCAGTGTGATTGTAACTGATTTCATTTGGAGTTTTGGAAAATCCTACCCAAATTCAAGATTTAAGACAGATTTTTCTTCAGCTCTCACATGCATTTATGTGTAACTGTATTCCACAAGCCTAGACCTTAGCATAACAAACGGAGACTTAAACATAGACTTAAGTCCTAGACTTAAGCATAACAAATCAAGGTTATTTATTCTACCTATATTCACTGATTTATTTTCTATATCAAAACCTCCTCCAAAGAACTTCCAGTCTGCTTCTGATCTTTAAATGATTGGTATGTAGACTTGCTTTACCCTTACCAGTGAGAGAGGCAATCAAATCACCAGGAGAGGCCCATCTTTTTCTAAGTACTTATGATCTTTGAGAAAAATATGATAACTAGCCACTTGGTGGGGCACTTCAGGGTAAGCACTTGACTATTAACAGCAAGATTGAAGGTTCAAACTCAGTCTCTCCTTAGAAATGCTATATAGGTTTGCAGTGAATTAAAACCGACTCAATGGCATAAAACAACAATATCAAGAAGAGAAATAAGGTGCCAAAGGTAGTTCCGAGGTAGAATTTCCTCCTTCCACGTGGGAGACTCATGGTTGATTCCAGCCAGTACACTTCCAGCAGAGTCACCACTTGTCAGTCAGTAGAGGTGTGGAAATTATTGCGATGCTTGACAGGTTTCAAATGAGCCTCCAAACTAAGATAGACTGGGAAGAAACACCTGGCAGTTTATTACCAATGAATCAGCCAATAAAATCACTATGAATTACAACAGTCCCATCCAAAAATGATTATGGTAATGGTGCAAGACCAGCAGCCTTTTGTTCCATTGTGTCCGACACATTGGCAGCTAACTAAAAGATGTTAAGAAGTCTATCTGGAAACATCTCCAAAGAACTGGATCAATAAGGGTATAGCATTCACTACTGATCAAGACTTGGTCCATGCACGACAAAAAGAGTCTTCAGTGTATTCTTACTATATGAGAGGACATTGGTTTTCTTCCTTAGAATTCAACTCATAGCATGCACCACAAAAATTTAACTTTTGAACAGAATCATCCTTTAAACCTTAGTGGTGATAGCATGTGAGGTAGGGAGAGCTCGGAGGAAGGGCTAGTTGGTGTTTTCATACCAGGTTTTACGTCATTATTTCAATGCCTTTCTCCCATTTAACAGGTCTGACTTTTGATAGGATCTGCCTGATTTAAAATCTAGTTCTACATGGATGCTATTTAGATGGGGATAGGCAATTTGAAAATAGCAGCTTTAATACAAATAGAGCAACAGGGACAGGTAATATTTTATCACTGCTTGTAGTTCACACTCAGTTCATGAAATAATACTTGCTGTGAGAGCTAGCCTCTTATGTCATTCCTACTCAATAGTGCTACTCACAGGGTGATCTTGAAAGAGTAGGGTTGAATTAATTAGGCAATGGGAAACCTTGTTGGGAATAATGGGGTTCCTGTGTACATTTGGATAGCTTTGATAGGCAGCCCTTACAAGAGAACAGGAGCTCCAATGTAAGTTAAGTGGGCCTGGGAATCGTGGCCCCCAAAGCAAGCATGTGGATTGCTTTTTATAAGTTGGAACTTTGTAACTTTTAATCAGCTAGTGTTTTATTGAGTTCTTAGTATTCTTCTAACACTGAATTGAATGCTTATAGAGTTTACAGAAGAATTATTAAAAATGGTTTTTGCCATTAGCCATGTTATTATGTGATTGGAATCATACACAAGAAATATATGACTTTATACTATAAATATGAGGATAAGTAAAAAATTATTGCTACTAGAGCTCCAGTTCATAAATACATGGATTGATTCCAAACAAAGCATGTTTCAACATGTCTGTTGAATCAGTGGATGGCTGTTGGCAAGTTCTCTCAATCATACCCTTGTCTTATTCTTAGTAGGGTGCCTTCAAAGAAAGGGTGCCTTTTGTAACATGGAAATAAATTACTCTGAGGTCAGGGCTTATAATCAAGTTTTTAACAAAACTCAAGTAGACACCCTCCCAAATCACTGAAGCTTTACAAGTTACAGGGATGATGCCTTACCTAATGTCACAGTTTTTAGATGGATCCAACATCTTGAGGAAAGTCAGAAAGAGTTAAAAAATGAGCCAAGATAGGGAAGACTGTTAACCTTGATGAATGAAGAAACTGGCGGAAGTTCAGAAACTGGTAAAAAGAAAACTGTAGAATTACCATTGATGTGATAGCTTCTAAAGTTAGGATCTTGCATACTTGGGCATTTTCAATTTTAAGTAAACATCTTGGCCTCAGCAAGCTTCTGGCTCTAGGAGTTCCAAAACCATTGCATGAAGATCAGTTAGCTGAAAGAATTGACCCTTCCACCAGTCTTTCAAGCAAGCTTGAGGCTAGTGAAGACAATTTAAGGAAATAAATTGTAGATGGGGATGAGTCTTAGAGTTAAAAATACACAAGCGCGAGCAAAGTGCTTTCAAAAGAGTGGTTTCAGAAGGTATCTGTTGGCAGCAGAGAGGCCAGCTCAGAAGTAAGGAAAAAGGGGTAATCTTGATATATTATTCTGAATGACACAAGATGATACCAGAGACTTATTAAGCACAAGTTTTAAGAAAATTGAAAACTGCATTGGTAAGACAATAGCCAGGAAAGATGCACTTAGGAGTTTTGTTTTTTGTTTTTCTATCGTGACAATACACCTGCTTGTTATTTGAGAGTAGCAAGGGTGGCCTGTGAAAATTTCATTGGGAAGTTTTAACCCATTTCATCCACAGCCCTGACCTTGCCCCTTGAGTCTTCTTTTAGTCCTCAAAACTCTAAGAACATTTCAAAGGAGCATGATTTCAGTCCCTCAAGAATGCCCAAACTGCCATTTTGCTATGGTGCAATTAAAAGAGGGCAGAATTGTTTTGAGAAGGGTTATAGTGATGGAAAAACAGTGTTCAGAAGTCTATAGACATAGCTGGAGGCTATGTCAAGAAATAATATATTAATATTTTGGTATTTTTGCTTAATAAAGATGTCTATAATTTTGTTGAAATGCTTTTTGACTTACCCTTATATATGTATAAATATTATGTTTTTATTTCTTTATTTGATTCACAGAGATACTTCAGTTTTGTTTTTATTGTTTTATTTTCAAAATCAACTAAATACTGGGCTTTCCATTTCATTGAAGCATCACTTCTATTTTATTCTGTTATTATCCAATACATACAATATGATTTTAGATATAAAAATTCAAGTTCTTGTTTTGATGTTTGATATTCAACATTGCCCAGTAAATAATTTCCCCATTGTAGCAAAGAATGTTTGAAAGAACATAGCACCCTCAGTAGTGTGTAAGCAGAGAACCAACATCGAAGAAACTGGACCATAACCTTCTTTCTCATTGAACAACCTGAGCTTATTTCCAATACTCTTGCCATTATATCATCCCTGAGTTGGGTCTCAGAAAATCTAGATTTTGAAAATGTGAGAAGCATGTTGTTGTTTTTTCCCTTCAGATACCTCAGTGTTATTTGCAATCCTTTTATTTAGGGGTTCACCTTAAGCGGAGCAACATGTGTGGATCTGAGATTGTTTCTTCTTCTTTCCATCTAGTCCAGCACCCACGTGGTCTTACTTGTTAAAGGAAAACCTTCATCAGCTAACTTTTCCAAGGCCTCTAAAAGCCACAATGGTTTTCCACCCCCATCTCCTCCTCATTCCTTATTGCAATGTATTTCCATATCATAAGAGATTTTATTAAAATATAAAACCACTGTTATCTTCTCGTTCAAAAACCTTTTCCTTTGAAACCCATTACATGCAATTATATCCTCCAAATGCAGACCCTGCGTTTTGTTTGTGAGACCTGACATTGAATTCTCAGTCATACCGTCTTAAGACTTAGGACCTCCAGAACTCTGATCTGAGAAAAGGCTGTTGTTTAAAGCAGCGCAGTTGTGGTAACATGTTCCATACCCATGCTGAGTTGGCGGTCTCAGTCTGCCACCTAGTAAATGTGAGACTTTAGGAAAAGTTGCTCTGCTGTTTTGATAATAGTTCCTGTTTTTAGAAAATAGAAACAATAATACCTCAATTCTCACAGGGCTAATGCATAGACTGAATTTGATTATCTCTGCTTAGCATAGTAGTTGACCTTGTAAACACTCAGGTTTTTATTGGATAGAAAATTGGCTCACGATCCAGAAATACACTATAAGCCCGTGAAGTTAGTTCTTATGTACGTAAGTATGTATTGTGCTTGTACACACAGTTGTTGTTGTTGTTGTTGTTGTTATGTGCCGTGGAGTCAGTTCCGACTCATAGCGACCCTGTACAGGGTTTCCGAGGCTGCAAATCTTTACAGGAGCAGAAAGCCTTATCTTTCTCTCATGGAACAGCTGGTAGTTTCGAACTGCTGACCTTGAGGTTAGCAGCCTGATTAGTAACCACTACGCTACCAGAGCTCCATTTTCTATTATAGCAGCATTAAATAATGAAGTCAGTACATGAGCTTGGTCTGCAGTCCATACCCTGAATGTATCCTTAAGTAACAAGCACAATGAATCAGCAAATTATCAGGTCTTTCACATATTTTAGCGAGGGGGACTCTGGTAGCATAGTGGTTACGAATCGGGCTGCGAACCTCAGGGTCAGCAGTTGGAAACTACCAGCTGCTCCGCCGGAGAAAGAGGAGGGGTTCTGCTCCCGTAAAGATTTACAGCCTCGGAAACCCTGTTCAGGGTCCCTATGGGTCGGAACTGACTCAATGGCACTTAACAACAACAACAGAGAGGGGGACTAGAACTCTGAGGGTATCATAGCATCCCCATTGTTTTGAGCACAGTGCTTTTCTCATTAGATATGCGTTGGGTTGAGTAGGCCATCACTGGTAGACAGAATCATTGAATTCATCTCAGCAATTTTTCTTTTATGTGACACTCTAACCAAGGAGGTTTTACACATTCAATAGCATAAACTCCTTTGAAAATCTGGTTAAACCCACAAATTTCTTCTCAGAAATGTTTAAAAGTCTAAAATAACATACTGAGACCTTCAAAAGAAAACCAATTTCATTGAAATACAGTTATCAAAACATTTTAAAAACACAGTGATGATATACTAATATACTAATTTTAAAAGATCACCCATGTGATTTTTTTTTATTAGTATATTAAAGAACAGGGAATAAGGATTAGTGACAGTTGAGGAGTATACACAAGCCTTTGAGATTCTCTGCTAACCTAAAGGGTAGGTGGTTCACACCATCTAGAAGAATACAGAATAAAAGACTGCGTAAAGGGATTCCATGAAGATTCCAGTGGGAGAGAAAGCCCTGGAAATAGCTCTATAATGTAACACAGGGAGAAGGAGGCAGGCATTTGAGGCTTACTTGATGGCTGCTAACAAGAACAATAGGAGCAACAGCAGGACAGTGATTGTTCAGATAATATCTAAAGTATATGTTTATTTCAAGAGCTCTACAACACTACAGTAAAAGTAATAATAATAATCGTGATAACCCATTGCTAATAATATTATGATTTGGTATCCACATTCAAGTTTATGAAACATCCTCATTCTTATATGGGGTTTCTTGGGTACCCATATTACAAAAACCTCACAGTCAATCTAAGGAACATTGCTCTCACCACTGATAAATTTGACCCTTCAAATCTGAGCTCATTAATAGTCTCAAGATGCCTATGTCTACTGGGTCAATGTTGAGAACTTAATCTCCATTTTATTTTTTTCCAAGCAGAAAAAGCATACTCAACAAGTAGTAAAGAGGGGTGGGTGTTGTTGACAGGCACTGTAAGGATGTCAAATCAAAACTGAAAGACTTAATAAAGTTGGTAGCCCAGTCATATTTCATGCATAGAAAATACTCATTTGAAAGTAAATAATATACTTTCAGTGTTTTAGACCACATGAACACTGTCTGGAACTTAGTAACAGCTTACCAAATGTTTACTGAGTGTCAGAAACCTAATAATAAAACGTATTGGTAGATGAACTTTGGAAGAGAACTAGTAAACAAATTATTCTGAGAAAAAGAATAAAATTTGACATCATTTGATCAAGTATAGTCTTCGCAATATTTAAGAATTTAAAAGTAATATAAGTAGAAAGTATAATATAAGCAGAAAAATAGTATGAATAAGAAAGGAGAACAGTACAGAGGACCACAAGAGTCTAAAAATCCCACCCATTAGAATCATGGGGATTTTTTAAATAGTTGCTGTAATGACAGTTATATTTTCAAGATCCAGGAAGCAAGTTAAAAAAGTGTGTGCCTGCATGTAAAAATTTTCAAAAAGACTATTTCAAAGTTGTATTAAAAACTGGTCGTGATATCTCAAATAGTTGGATACTATCCAGAGAACCTTTTAGCTAATCTCTCAGTCTATGAAAAAATTCTTGAAGCAAGAATATGTTCAGAAATTATTCAGCTGATTGGCAAACAATTAAAGCACTTCTTTATTTACCTTTATCTCAAGGAAAAAATATTTTGAAGCCTGGAGATTTTCACTGAAATCTTTAGGATGCAAACAATTGCTTGATTCTAGAATGTTATATTTTATTAAAATGATTCTGGTATTTTATCATCTGAAAAGGGAACTTCATGTAATGTTCAATTGCTTGAAAGACAGAGAATAGAAACAGTTTTAGTTTCAACAATACAGACACTGCTTTAATAGGAATAAAATGAGTTGGCTTATCAACAGCCACTTCCCTTTAAGCAACAAACACCAAGCAGTATTTCTGAGTTTTTAAATTAAAGCCTTCTTTTTTTTTTTTTTTCTGTGCAATGCTTGCCTTTGGACAAAGAAAAGCAAAGTTGACAGTTCCATACTATATTGTACCAGAATCTATTGATTATTAAATATTTTTATAAACTCTAATAGAAAAGGAGTCCTGATGTGGCACTGTGGGTTAATGTGCTGGACTGCAAAATCAGCTTGAACTGCAAGGTCGGTGGTTCAAGCTCACCAGTTGTTTCTTTGAAATTACTTGCCTATTCCTCTCTGCTGATCCCCTTCATCCTCATAATCAAGATTACACTAACTTTACTAGTATATACCTCACTACAATAATCACTCCCAAGTGGGTATAAATAAAGGTACACCAGTAATCTTCTCTTTCAAAATCTTGCTTTTCATTAATCACAAAGTCAAATGACATGTTCCATGGTAGGTACAGCTTTGCATATGTGAGATGATCATTCTTTTATAAAAAATAATTGGTTCATAATTTAATGAGAGCTCTATGTGGTCACGAGGGCTGCTAACCTCAAAGTCAGCTGTTCGAAACTACCAGACATCCCATGGGAGAAAGATAAGGCTTTCTGCTCTCATAAAGATTTAAAGCCTCAGAAACTCTACGCAGGATCTCTATGAGTAGGTACTGACTTCATGGTACACCATCACTATCACCACCACTATGCCTTAATGATAACCTTCTATGAAGAAAAGTATTGTAGCCTGGTGTGAATTTGTGATGCATAAGGTAAATAACTTGTTTTACTGATTAACTGTTAATTGTTGTTGTTAAGTACCCTCTAGTCAGGTCCGACCCATAGCAACCCTGTATAGGGTTTCCAAGGAGCTACTGGTTAGTTTGAACCACTGACCTTGTGATTCAAACTAACCTTGCAGTCCAGCACATTATCCCACAGCACCATGCCAAGACTCCTAACTGCAATTAAGGTCAGTTAATTTCCTTAGGAAGGTCTTCTGATCGGAGAGCACTGTGACCTTAGACACAACACTTGGATAGTTCCCGCTGCTGTGTGAACATTTGTTTCATAACATTCTGTATTATTTTGGAATGCATCACATTGGCCCTTTGGTTCTGGTCTCTACTGGGGTATTTGCTCAAGTTCTGCAATATGATTTTGAATGAAAACCAATCTGGAAATATGGAATGGTTTTTGTTTCTTTTGGAAAGTGTGTGAAGCATTACAAAGAAAGAGTTATGTGTAGACTATGAGTACATATGGAAATCGATGTGTTTGTTTTGTGTTTTCAATTATTTAAAGGTTGTTAAAATTTTCTTTGTTAGAATACAAAGAGAAGGAACATCATGGAATTTCACTTTGTCTGAAAATACTATAAATTTTAACTGTTAGTAGCAGAAACAGCTACCTATTTTTCTTAGAGTATTTATTTTTTTTCCTTGAAAGCATGGGGCAAGCAGAAGAATCTAGACTAGTTTGGGTAGAAAGAAAAAACATAAGTGAAACAAAGAAAAATGACTTGTAGTGATGAATGTTGCTGTCAATTGAATTCCTAATTGGAATGCTGGTGTAGAAGAAGCACTGGACTCCGAACCACAGGATTGGCAGTTCAAACCTACCAGTTGCTCATCAGAAATCCTATACAGGGTCTTTACGAGTCAGAAATGATTTGACAGCACTTAACAACAATGCCATAATTTGGTGGGTTTCTAAAATTTCAACAAATAAGTGTAGATGGATTCAGTTTGATTCCTGTGGAAACTTGGCACTTTCAGCAGTTTGCTCATTGTGTTTTGTGTTCTGATAGCTGATTGTCTGTGAGCACCAGGACTTGGTTTTCTATTATATGACTGTCTATCCATTGGTAATGCAGATCATGCAAACTAATGGCAGCCGCTGATGAAACCTGGCTCCAGGCAAGAAAGTGTAAATTGTGTGTTTTTTTTACGTTTTTATTGTGAATTGAGTGAAAGTTTACAGGGCAAATTATCAGTTTTATATTCAATAAATCATATACTTTCTTTCATTACAGTGGTTATAATCCCTTCCATGTACCTTCGGTTAACAGTATTTCTCTCTATTCATTTTAGCTCTTTTTCTTTCTTTCTTTCTTTTTTTTTTTTTTTAACTCTCAGGCATATATAATAATTTATACCATCAAATGGCACATTCTGAAAGTCTGCCTCCTGGTTGCCAGCTCTCTCTTTCAATGAATGTGGAGTCCTCAGCTGCTCCCTCTCTCCATGTCCCCATCTCTGCCTCCATCTCTGTTGTTGCTGCTTCTTTGGATAAGGTTCCACATTCCACTTGTGCTCTTCTCTCTTGATGGTCCTAGGATCTTCTGTTTCTGGACTGAAAGATGAACTACGCCCTAGTTTTTGTTACAAAACTTCTACCTTTACAATTGTGAGAGTCGCAATTGGTCATGATAATAATTACTCATTATTGAATCATAGGAATCTTATCCCTATCTCTTTTTACCAGACCCATCTACACAAGATGAAAACTATTCAGTGGGGATTCTATCTTCCTTCCTACACTCTTAAACTCCCTCTTGAAACCTTGTAAGTCAGTCACTTCAAGCCTTTATCACCCCCTCATTTTAGGTAGCCAGTGTCTAAGTTGCCCGTCCCTGTCTACCCTGTATACAGAGGGGATCGCATTGACACTTGATGTGAAGACTCCTTCCCTTGTCTGTTGGTATTTTGAGATACTACCTCCATGAGTATAGGTCAAATTCATCAAATGGTAGCAATTTATGCTCATTTCCTTTATCAAAAAAAAATTTTTTTTTTATCTTGCCCTAGTCAAGTTCTGATTATCAAGCCATTGAGGCTAGGTCAAATTGGTACTATTTGCAAGTTTGGGAGTTCTTGTATGTCTCCCCTCGCTTTATAACAGTTGGATGCTTCACTCTCAGCTCTAGCCCTCTGTAGCTATGTCCTTGTCCATAGTCTCAAGTGTCCCTATGTATCATCACACTTTGGACCAACCAGCCTTTCATCTCCTCTCTCTCGTCTCCAGGTCAACTGGAGTCTATGGAATGTAGTTGAATGCAGCCCATTTCTTGCTGCCTTTCCCCCCCTCTTCCACTCACCAATAGACCAATGTGGTCACCAGCAAACTTCCATGCCTGCTCATGTGTTCCCTTTGAGTTTCATTCTCAGAGGGGAGTTTCTCCTGAAGAGACTTGATTGCTTGCCTTGATGGCTTCCCAACAAACAACTTTCTTATTCTTGTAGTAGCCAATCATACTGCCATTTTTGTTTGGGTTTTTCCTGATGAACTTTCTTTGAAGATGTATCTTTTGTCATTCTAGCTGTTCCAGGCTGATCTGCTTGTCCATTCTGTTAAGAATGTCAGACTTCATGCACCATGTCTTCTGCATGCACCATGCTTTCAAGGAAAAAACAAATACTGTAATCTCAGATGGTTCTGGATGAGAATCAGGATTCCACCTAAGATCCTATACACTGAAAAGCTCCCAAGAGGCCTATTTCACTGGGCAAATTCTAATACCCCTTTTAGATATTCCAAGCAATTATAGGCTGGAGATGGGCTTACAAGCTTTCTGTAATCAAGTTTCCCAACATTCCTTTCTATCCCCATCAAGTGTCTATTTTACAATAGTAGGCAAGGGAAACCAATATTCATAAGACAGTCAAGCATCTTAGTTTCATTTTCCCTTTTCAGATTATGTCTCAATCCCTGTATCACAGAACCCTGTTGTTCCAAGGTTGAGCATGCATCACTATTTATCTCTGTCCCATTTAGCCCATGCAAACCTGTCTCAGTGTTCCCTTATCTACCTTGTTCTTCCACCCTCTCCCCCTTCTTATGTGTTGCCCCCCAACACCCGAACTAAGCCTGCCCCCTACTCTGTGCGCTACTGTCACCTCCCTCTATCTTCCCCAACCCTCCAGTCCACCCCCACCAATAACCAACAAAGAAAAAAATTTTTCCCCTTTTAGTATGGCT
>NW_006408554.1:9118352-9121251 GCF_000296735.1 Chrysochloris asiatica | reverse complement strand
TGTATATGCATCAGGGGCACAGTGGAATAATATAGACTGAATTTCTGCAGGTTGATTAGGTCCTCTCTGCTGATTTACTTAATAGGCAATAGCTTTTTCATGTGCACTGTAGAATAAGCACTGGACTGCTAATCGCAAAGTTGGTGGTTCAAACCCACCAGCTGCTCCTCAGAAACCGCGAACAAGGTCACTATAAGTCAGAACTGCCTCAATAGCACTTAGCAACAGCAACATAAATACAAATTGTTAAAGGTAAGATGAACTAGTGAATGATTTTCCTAATAAATTTTCTTTGATATGAATTGTTAAAGATTTGGAAGTTGGAAGTTTCAAGTGTTCTGAATCTAAAAAAAGAAAATGTCCAGACCTTTCTAATTTTTTAAAATATAGATTGAGACGTGGTATAAGAACTGTGAATATCTAGTCAATGTGACTCATGCCGTTTTTGCTTTACGATTTAGAGAAACTAAAGTATCCAAAGTCTGTGCTCAATACTCTTCTTATTGTTCATCAAATACACACTGAGTCAACCTACTGAGTTGGTGAGCCCAGTAATTTTGAGTACTGGCTAGGAGGGTCAATATTCTGAAGTTCGATCACTTCTAGACATTATGATCCTTTCTTTCTACTCTTTGATTTCAGTCAGTCCCACAACTCAGTCAAGTTTTCTGGCAAATGTTTTGAGAGAAAGATATAAACACTTTATATGTTTCAGCTGGGTTGCATCATGTCTATGTACAGAAACAAATGGAGTATATGTATCTATTGATTGGTCAGTAAGTAATTTAAAACCCATTTATACAGGCAGATGTATTTACTGATTTACACATTTTGCATAAATTTTATTGCATCCAGGAATTTAAGTATAAATTCCTGGATGCAATAAACTCCAATATGTGAAATTAATGGCCAAAGCTTACACCCTCCTTTCCACTAATTGGGAAAAAAATATGCCAAGTAAATTACTACAATTTTGTGCAAAACTTAGTTTAACTTTCTACAAGACAAAACACAAAAGTTTGCATGGATCTCATTGTGTACCAAAAGTACGAATGAATTGAACTGATGTTGCCTTAACATGGCACCATGAACTCATGAATAGTTTGAAGAAATTATAGGTATAAAAGCTTAGTATATATGAAAATATGTTCATAAAGGAAGTAATATTCCTTACTTTTCCATTCCATAAAGCGTTATTAAGGATATGATGTTGAGAGGCACACACCTTTCTTGGATATAATATTTATTTTTGAAGGCAATTTTAGAATGATTTTACAATCTGCCATTTACAGCTTCTTATAAAAACTGTAGTAATTTCAGAAGCCATTTAATTGAATGACTATATTGAATACAAAGTGCATTTAAGAGCTTTTTTATGGTGTCACTTGTCTGTATACTGGCATTTCAAATATAGTGTCCTAGTATGGCACTATAGGACAAGAGTAGACTGCAAGGTCAGTGGTTCAAATCCACCAACTGCTCCTTGGAAACTCTATACAGGTTGCTATGAATCAGAACTGATTTGATGGTATGTTGTTGTTAAGTGCATAGGGTTTCAGAGGACCAGAACAGCTGACCTTGTGGTTCAAACCAACCTTGTTGTCTTGTGCTTTATCCTACAATGCCATACCAGGACTCCAAATATAGTATGTTGTTATTGTTGTTAAGTGCTGTCAAGATGATCCTGACTTATAGCGATCCTGTATAGAGTTTCCAAAGAACGGCTATAGATTGTTTTAAATAATGAATATTCATGCTTTCATGTAAATATATATAAGTATTGCTGCATGTACATATATATTTTTATAATACTATTTGATAGCTGAATTTTATTATATATACAAAATTTATATAATTTCAAATACAAGGCAGTGGTACTTATAAAGGTGGAACAAATGGTAATGTTTAAAAGCTGAACGTGAATAATAATAACTGCAATTTAATAAATATCAATGATGTGCCATTTATATACATTCATTGATAAAAATCTCAAAAATACTATGTGGCATTACTAACTCCATTTTTAAAAAAAGAGATGATGAAACTAAAACTCAGAACCATTATGTAACTGTTTCCAGGTCACGTAACTATTTAGCAGGTCTGGAACTGAACTCAAGTCTGTTGGATCCTAAAATGCTTGTTCTAGGTTTTATGGTCTCTTACAACACTTTCAATGTAGTTGATGGCAAGTAATGCAATGAAACATTCACATATGACTCCTTAGTGTTTTTTTGAAAATTTCCTGACACCAGTTCATTTTTTCTCTTCCTGTTAATATATTTGATTTGAATCCGTAAGCTGTCCACCAGGCTCTTTAACTTCTTCAACTCATCTTGAATTTGTCATGAAAAGAAACCAGTGGTGGGTCACGTACCTTGTGCTTGCTTGCTGACAATTCCTGCTGTCACCAACAAAGTATGACTTTTTAAAAAAATCTATGAAGTAGACACTTTTGACATTCAGTTTACATTGTAAATCTTCTTGCCTTAGACAATTGTTGTCTTTGTTGTTAAGTGTTGTCAAGTCTATTCCAACCCATAGTGACCCTGTATAGGGTTTCCAAGGAGAAGCTGGTAAGGTTTAACCACCGACCTTGAAGTTCAAATGACTTTGCAGTCTGACACATTAGCCACAGCACCAAACCAGGACTCCATTGTTTCCACTCAATCTAAGTGAATAAGTAAATAGAGAAAAACACAAGCAACTTTACAAACAATAGATTCTCCATGCATACTTACTATTCATCGGACATCAGCAATGATATCCCTCATTCCACATCCTCTTTTGAATCCAGCTTGAACCTCTGGAAGTTCTCTGTCAATGTATGCTTGCAGCCGTTTCTGTATTATCTTTAATAAAACTTTACTCGCATGGGATATCAAAGATATTGTCTGATGAT
>NW_006408554.1:9109005-9115774 GCF_000296735.1 Chrysochloris asiatica | reverse complement strand
ACCTTTAAGTAAAAATAATTGTTGAGCCAATATATCAGAAAGAAAAGGTTTTCTGTTCAGTATTTAACTTTGTTATGATTAATTAACATGTACTTCCATTAGCCTATTGTATATTATAATAAAATAACTGCTTCTGCAGTCATATAAGAAGTTACATTCTTTCTTAAAAAATAATTTCTAATTATCTAGATATAATGTTCATGTCCACATATTTTTTAATCATCCATGGAATCCACATGAGATTTCACTTATCTCTTAATAGTCTTTCCTGTAAAAAAAAAAATAGAAAGTTAATTTGACAACTAACTTGAAAAGGATTATCTTGCAGTCCCAAGAAGACTTAGCATATAAAAATCCTGTTAAATGGTTCTGTTTCTACTTAGTCTATATTATACATCACTGCAGTTTAATAGAGCAGTCATTCTTCCCTCGTGGAATACAGCCTTTGTTCTCTCTGAATATTAAGGTTGAAGTGTTGGAAACATAAACCAGCATCTCAGTGGGCTGCTTTTGCTCAATTGTGACATTATTCCACAATTTGCCAAAGACAAAAGTGCAGTAATCATAAGATTATGAAGACTGTTTGTCTAGTTCCCAGCTATCCCAGGATGTTTGTGAGACTACATATGTATCAAAACCTTTTCTGCTCAGACAGTGCTTAACTTCTAGCCAGATTATGTTCTTAATGGGAAGGAGAAGTCCTTTTGGCCTCTAGGTTTCTACGACTTTGTTTTGGACTGATTCGTGCTTCAAACTTTCAGTCCATAAAAATATTTTGAGTAACCAGTGGATAGCACAAACAGTTAAGCACCTACTACTAGCTGAAAGATTGGTGGGTTGAACCCCTTCAAGGGTGTCTCAGAATACAGGTCAGACAAAGTCTTAGCAGAGCTTTGTGGGAAATTAGTGCTACACTACAGAATTTTCTGGAAGCTATAGTATCAAATGAAATACTTGCCTAGATTAAGGCATAATTAGATGTTCCATCACAGCTCCAGGACCAAGGGCAGGGGCATGATCTCTTGAAGCAAAGGCTCATGTAGTCAACTCTTCAGACACTCTAACTTTGGGCAAGCTCTCATTTGTACTTACTATTTGGCTCTGAATTTAGTGATTGCAAAATATCCTAAAATTAAACCTCATGTATGTTTAGTGATTAGTTAGGCAAGACATATTTCCAAAAGGGCACAGCTTTGAAAACCCTATGGAGCAGTTCTACTTTGCACACATGTGTCCGGGCATGAGAAGATCAACTACTTACAACAATAAGCTGATTTTAAGAATTGAAAAATAATTGGAATAGCAGCACAATTCTTTTACTTCTACCTAGACCAGTAACTTTATAATAGAAGGAACTCTATCTTCATCTTGGTACTGATAAGAAGGTTTTCAATTTTTATGAACCCAATAAATTATGTGTTGAATAAATGGGAGAGATTATTTTGAATAGAAGAAATGCAAACAGATGCTTATTTTTCATTATTAAGCAATTTATTGAATGATTACAATGGGACAAGTTTTATGCAAGACACAGGACATATAGTGGTGAATACACAAATATAATAGACTTCCTCATGTTTCTGAACAATTCCAGACATTTACTGGCTTTCCCAAAAGGACCTTGACAAGTTCCCCTTTGATTTCTAAGATAGCCAGAACCATCATCCTAGCTCTCAATGTAGTTGTAAGTTTCCCGTCACCTGTTCCTCAAACTGAAATATAGTCCAGACATAGTTTGGGGCTATGACTTTGAAGGGGAAGGAAATTTTAGAAAAGCTATGAAAGGTATTAGTGCTACAGTATAGAATTATCTGGAAGCCATTTACCAAATTAAAAACTCTTTCAGATTAAAGTATAATTAGATGTCCAATCATCACAACTCCAACATCAAGGGCAGTGGCATGAGCCTATGAAGGCAGGGCTCATATGTTGTCGTTGTTGTTGTTATGTGCCGTGAAGTTGGTTCCGACTCATAGCGACCCTGTACAGGGTTTCCGAGGCTGTAAATCCTTACAGAAGCAGAAAACCTCATCTTTCTCCCACGAAACAGCTGGTAGTTTCGAACTGCTGACCTTGTGGTTCACAGCCCGATTCGTAACCACTACGCTACCAGAGCTCCTTAGGGCTCATAGAGTGAGCTCTTAAGACACTCTAGCTTTGGTCAAGCTCTCATTTGTACTTACCAATTGGCTCTGAGTCTATTGATTTCAAAGTATCCTGAAATCAAACCTTATGCATCTGTATTCTCTGGAAATATTATTTAGGATCGCTTATTCAACTCTTCCATCTAATTTTCAGAAGTAAAAGAATTTTTTTAAAAAGAGTCAAGAGCAATTAGATAAAATTTTACTACAACTGAAGCTGCCATAAATACTGTTGGCATTTTATCAATGAAAACAGTGTTATGATGTGGTTTAGTGAGTTAGGATGTTGCAGCTTCACCATAGTTGTGCTCTCTAGCTTGCATGTACTATGTCCAACTGCAGCCTGACTATACGTATGCACAACCTTCCCAGGTTTTGTCATTTTCTGAAACCATTTTAATAGGAAGAGGCTTCAAAAAGTTTGTTGGGATAATTTAATTTTTTCTATGAACTTTTTAAAGCCCCCTCACATAAGTGAATATTATGCAGATTAAATGCTAAGCTTAGACTAAATAAAACATACAAAATTGAAGGAGAAAATCAATTTTAGTGACACTCGTTTGGCTCCTTTCGAAGAATGATCAATGATCATGTACATTCACAATGATAAAAATATGAGCAGAAGTATTTTCATCTAGAAATTTTTAAAAAGAAAAATTCAAAACAAACTAGATTGTGTTACTCAGACTTAGATGATAATAATGTTTTATAGGTACTAAGATTCTTGAGAATATTTGTTTTCAAAATGTGAGTAAAAATAGCCTCCTGGGACACTATGTTTTGGTATTGCTACAGGTGAAGCATGACACCTTTGAAGCATTATTATAATAAAACAATAATTAAAAGAAACAAGAAAAACAACAACAACAACAAAAAAAAAAAAACAACCAGACCACAGGGATAAAAAGAACAGGTTTAAGGCCAAAATTTTATTTCCAGATGTGATAGTATCTGTTCTTGTTGAGACAAAAGCCTTAGGTCCCATGTGGAATGATTGGTCACTCAAGAATGCACATATTGTTGTTGTTAAGTGACGTTGAGTTGGTTCTGACTCATAGCAGCCCAGTGTAGGGTTTCCAAGGACTGGGAGTTTGAACTGCCGACCTTGTGGTTCAAACTGACCTTGTGATCCAGTGCATTATCCTGCAGCGCCACATCTGGCCTCCAACAATGCACATATAGATCATATAAAAGTGGCCCTGGCCCTCAAGATGTTGCTAAGAAGGGCAAGCACTCTTAGGCAATGGCCTTTTGCATGCGATGCCAAACTTTTTAGGGCTATAGATTTCTGTTGTATGCTTTTTCTTTCTTCTTATACTGGCTTTCGCCATATGCTGCTTTTCTTCTGGGAGTCCTAGTGTGACACTGTAGGAAAAGCACTGGACTGCTAACCACAAGGCCAGTGGTTCAAACCCAGCACCTGATGCTTGGAAACCCTATATTGGGTTGCTTTGAGCTGAAACCAACTTGACAGAACTTAACAACATCCTCCTCCTGATTTTTTATCTCACTTTATTTTAATGTATTGCCATGTTTTTCAGTGATGGAGAATTGTGATTAAATAAAGTAGGTAGTTGAAAAAGATTTAAAAAGGCATCTAAAGAGAAAAAAAGATGGTGTAAACTATGGTAAACAATAACTTGAAACTTACCTAGCTAATCACTAGCCAATGATCACTTCAACATCTTTGTGTGCCTTCTATCTATTCTAAATGTATTAAAAAGCATTCTTATGAAATGAATGTGGGAATTGAGAGTTCAAAATATTCCCTTATGTTTATGGTCAATTGCTTTCAACAAAAGCATGAAGACAAGTCATAGGAAAAGGACAGTCTTCAATAAATGCTGCTGGAACAATTGAATATTCATATACAACTCTGTTTTTAAAAAATGTAGAACCTTGTCACACAATATACAAAATTAATGCAAAAGAGCCAAAACTACAAAAATTATAGAATAAAGCATAATAGAGCATCTCTGAGCCTTGGCATTGGTAAATATGTCTTAGATATTATACCTAAAACACATTTAAAACAATAAATTGGACCTCATGAAAAATGAAACTTTTGCTCAGAAAATAAAATATTTTAAAAGGTGTTTAACCTTTATTACATATTTATAATAAGCTAATGTGGAAATATGTAATAAGCTAACATCACTACTCATTGTTGTGTTGTTGTTAAGCACAGTTGAGTTGGTGCAGACTCATAGAAAAGGAGCAGCTGGCAGGTTAAAACTACTGACTTTATGGCTAACAGTCCAGTGCTTGTCTTCCAGAGCCATACCACGACTGTAAAAACCATAATAAGATATTACTTCACAGTCACTAGGCACTTAACAACAAACAACAACAGGTAGACTATAGTCTGAAAGAGTAGCAAGATCAAGTCTTGGTGAAAATGATGAAAAACTGGTTCCCACCTCTCTAGACGGGAATATAAAATGATGAAACCACTTTGGAAAATACTTTGGCGATTTCTTAAGAGTTGAACATGTGTGCCTTCAAGGCAATTCTGAGTCATAGTGATACCCAGGTTTTTCTCCCTTGGAGCTGATGATGGTAGTAGTTGGTGGTTATGTGCTGTGGAGTTGGTTCCGACTCATAGCGACCCTGTACAGGGTTTCCAAGGCTGTAAATCTTTATGGGAGCAGAAAGCTTCATCTTTCTCCTGTGGAACAGCTGGTAGTTTCCAACGGCTGACCGGTTCACAGCCCGATTCGTAACCACTACGCTACCAGAAGTCCTTATGTTGTTGTTGTTAAGTGCCGTTGAGTCGGTTCCGACCCATAGTGACCCTGTACAGGGTTTCCGAGGGTGTAAATCCTTACAGGAGTAGAAAGCCTCATCTTTCTCCCGCGGAGTGGCTGGTAGTTTCGAACCGCTAACCTTAAGGTTCACAGCCCAATTCGTAACCACTATGCTACCAGAGCTCCTTTCAGTGGGATTAAATTCCAAATTTTTGGTTAGCAGCTGAATGCTTAACCATTGTACCACCAGAGCTCTTTTTATTTACCACACAATCCAGAAGTTACAGTTTTAGTTACATACTCTAGAGAAAATAGAAACAAATAAAAACATGTGTGCTAATATTGATAGCAATATTATCTATGTTGTTAGAGAGCATACATCCGTTCAGATCTGTCGAGTAAGTTCAGCCATCGAGTCATTTCACACTCATTGTGAACCTGTATGTGGTTTTCAAGCAGTGAATGGTAAATTCGAATCACAGAACTTGAGGTTTGTACTCCAGTGCTTATCTAACAGTGTCACACCAGGATTCCAACATTATCTATAGTAGTTTAAAACTGGAACCAGTCCTGATATCCTTCAACTGGTGACTGAATTCATGAAAAGTGATAGAGTGATACAATGGAATACGATTTAGTAATAAAATGCAATAGACTGCTAATACATTCAACAAGATGAATGAACCTCAAAAACAAAGCAACATGCTGAGTGCAAGAAGCCAGATACAAAAAAACATATACTGCATTAATTAATTAATTATATTTAAACCTTTTATTGTGAACTGAATGAAGGTTTACAGAGCATATCATCAGTTTTACAGTCAACAAATCACATACTTTGCTTCATTACAATAATTGCAATTCCTTCCATGTAACCTTCAGTTAACGATATTTACGTCTATTTAACTCTTGCATTTGTCTCTGTGTCTCTCACTACCTTCATCTTTCCTTTGCCAACCTCCCTCTTGTATATTGTCTGCCCTGTCACCCATGTTAATATGTATCTGCCCTTTAGCTCATGAATAACTTCCCCACCCAGATAACCTTCATAAATTGTTTCTTTTATCAAGAAAATCCTTTCTTAACTTTGCACAACAGTTGTCTCCTACAATGTTTGTCCTTTTATGGTTGACTGGAGATCTGGTGTGGCGCTGTAGGATAATTACTCAACCATAAAGTTGATTTGAATCACAAGTTCAGTGGTTCAGACTCACCAGCAGCTCCTGAAAACCCTATGCAGGGTTGCTATGAGCTGGAAATGACTCAACAGTGCTTAACAACAACAATATGTTTGGCTAGTAACCACAAGGTTGGCAGTTCAAACCCACCAGCCACACTTGAAAACCCTATACAGGGATGCTATGAGTTAGAATTGACTTGATGTCACACTACAACAATAACAACAATTTCACTCAGTATAATGTCCCCCAGGTCCATCCAAGTTGTAAAGTAATTTACAGATTTATCATTATCCTTCAACACTGCCTAGTATTCCATTGTGAGTATTTATCGGTTTAACCATTCTTCTGAAGGGCATTTTTTTTTTTTTCCGCTATTATGAATAGTTCTTCAGTGAACCTGGGTGTGTACATATATCTATTTGTGTTAAAATGTGTCTCTTGTAGAAGCACATTGAAGGATCCTGTTTTCCTATCCATTCTATGTTAATCTCAGGTTGTAGTTTGTCTGATTTTTACAAATTCTTTTAATTTCTGTTTATCTGGAAATGTCCCAGTTGTGCTATTGTGTTTGAGGACAGCTTTCCTGGGTAGATGATTCTTTGTTGGCAATTTTTTCTTTCAGAGTTTTGTATATGTCATCCCATTGCCTTCTTTCCTTCATGGTTTCTACTGAGAAATCAAATTTAGTCTTATTGGT
>NW_006408554.1:9056229-9108688 GCF_000296735.1 Chrysochloris asiatica | reverse complement strand
ATTTTTTTCTGATTGTTCTTCTAGTATACTCATATGAAGAGATTTGTCTACAAGCCCACTACTTCCGCCTTTCATTGTTTCAAATCAACTCCTTTGCTCTTTCAATGTGTTGTCCATTTCTGAAATCTTAATAATCTTCTGAATTTCTAATTGTAGGTTTAGTATTGTTTTTAATTTTGCATTTATCATATTTGTTTGTACTTATAGTGTGTTCCTGAATTCTTCTAAAGTTACCCCCCCCATCCCCATGTGTGTTCTCCTTACTTTCCTTTATCTGTCAGTCTTTGAAGTACTTAAACATCATTCTTTTGAATTCTTTTTCAGCTAGCTCCATTAATTTTCTTCCTCAGAAATGTTTTCTGGATCTGCATCTTAGTCATTTGTTTGAGCCATTCTCTCTTGTTTCTTCATGTGAGCTAAAATTATCTGTTGTCTCCATGTATTATGGGGTTGTTATGTCTGTATTTAATTACTGATTGAATGTTGATGTATTCTTAGGCTCTTCCCAACTATCTTATGTGGGAATAGTTAAAGAATGAAAGCATGTGCACTGTTTGCCATTCGCAGTTCATTCACCTCTGTTTAGGTTGGGTTTGACTGGTGTTGGTTGCAGTCTATCATTCATCAGGTGGTATAAGAGCTGAAATTGACTCTTGATCACTGGTAGGAGCTATAGTGGATACAGTTGGGGTTTGACGGTATAGGCACAGTTGCTGTATGCTTTTCCATCACCTGTGTGAATCCACTCTGCCAGACCACCTTCTGATGCCAAAGCTGTTTACTGAAGTTCCAAATGGTCAAGATGTGCAAATATCCTGCTCAGGCCATACAATATTAATCCAATTTTAGAGATAAAATAATAAAAGTAACGGTGAAGCTCAAAGAGAAATCCCATTTTCTCCTTGGTATCTGCATTCTCCTTCTGATTCATTACAACATAAAACAGATGTGAAGAAGGGAAGGACAGAAGGAAATATTTTGGATCATGTTCCACAATAAGATACACAATTTATACCCTCCACCCAATGATCCTTTCATTATCTTTTGTTGGATTTTAACTAACCAAAGTCTATTGAAATTTGGTACAACTCAGTGTTGTTAATTGCAGTCGCATGGGTTCCAACTCTTATCTACCATGTATGTTGTTGTTGTTAAGTGCCGTCGAGTCAGTTCCTACCCATAGCGACCCTGTACAGGGTTTCCGAGGGTGTAAATCTTTACGGGAGTAGAAAGCCTCATCTTTCTCCCGCGGAGCGGCTGGTAGTTTCGAACTGCTGACCTTAAGGTTTGCAGCCTGATTCGTAACCACTACGCTACCATGTATAGGGTTTCCAAAATGCTGTTGGTGGTTTGTACTGCTGACCTTGTGGTGATCCTACAGCCCCATACCAGGAGTCTACAACCCAGTGTTAACCAGGATTAAAAGGCAGCATTTGAGGGGAAAATTCAGCAAGTGTTGCTATCTGTTTAAACCACATCATGCTCTGGTTAAGAAAACATATAATAGTAGCAGGAAAACTCTTGCCAACATAAAACCCATGAAGAAAGTAGGAAAAAGTGTTCTTATGGAAATGCCTCGGTTTGAGACAGAATCGGATAGAAATTGCTGTTAAGTGCAGTCAAGTCAGTTCGACTCGTAGTGACCAGGTACAGGGTTTTGAAGGCTGTAAATCTGCAGGAGCAAAAAGCCTCATCTTTCTCCTGTGGAGTGACTAGTAGGCATCTGAAGTCCAGTGTTTATCCTGCAGACCCACCACGGTCCCTTGAGAGAGGTGGAAAGATTCAAGCACAAGAATATCAATTCCAAAGTCTGAAACTAAAGGTTCGCTCACATAAGGGAATGTTCACATTTGAAAGCTATATTCTAAATTAGCAACATTCAGGGACTGTGGAAAATATGAATTTTGCCACAGGCTCAGTCACTTGGAAGAAATTAGGTATTACTTCAGCGGGAATGTCTAAATTGGCGATGGAGGTTAAAATATTCAATCCCATAAGGCTTTTAAGTGTTTTTATGTAATCATGTTTAACATTGATACAAGATTTCAGTTTGAAAAGTAACTCTGATCTTGAGGGAAACCCACAGAACGAATGACAAATGTCTTCATACAAGCCATTTTCTTTTTGGATTAGCATTTTAATGAAAAATAATGTAGAAAGATAAGGATATATTTGAAGTTGCCATCACAATTATATTTTTCAGTTACACAGAAATCTACATCTCAGATAAACTTATTGACTAATTGAATCTATTAATTGTTGCTAATTTCTTGGCCACTTCAATTCCATATTTCTTTTTAGATTTCTAAAATAAGATTCCTAGAGCTTTAACTTCCCATGTAGTTAAAAAACACAGAGTGTGACCCACCAGTTTCTAAATTTCCTAAGACTTTTCTATGTCTTCTCTCTATTTTTAATAGACAAAGTAATTGACTTTTACTCTTGGAATTATATCAAGCATAAAGGTTGAAAATACTCTAAATTATAATCTAAATCAATCTGATTTTGGATTTTTGTTTTTCTGACTGCATTCTTTCACTTGGTTTTTATAAGTTAGACTACAAAAATAACATACTAATCACTTACTGGCACTTTGTTGTTATTAACTAATGTCTCGTTGATTCCGATGCATCGAGACCCTGTACAAGGTTTCAGAGGAACCTCTGGCCTTGTGGTTAGCAGTCCAGTGCTTATCTTACAACACTATACCAAGACAGGTACATTTAAAAAGTCAAAATTTTAAGTTGTAAGTAGAGTAGTCCATGCTTTACAGAACCAAATTGAAATAGAATTAAAAATCATTTTTTATTCCTGTCAAGTTTGGTACCAAAATTCATTATTGGATTGAAATATACCTTCAAGCATTCGAATTCAGAATCTGTCAGTGATTAGGGTTCATAATGTTAGAAGAAGAGAGAAAACCCACAGAAGCATGAACACACTTTTAGGGAATTATTTCTAAAATACTTACTGCCCTTTTTTATTTTCCCAAACATCTATTGTATGTCGATCATTAATTGGGTAAAAATGGAATCCTTCGGATGAAAGCATCTGTCCTATAAAGGAATTCATTTTATGTTTAAGACTCACTTACGAACAATGAATTTTTTTAAGAAGAAACAGAAAAGATCAGGAAAAGTTCAAAATAATATCATTCTATAGTATTTTGGGAGTCATTTGGTAAAAGGGAAATGGTGAGGTAATGTAGGATATTGTACAGGTTTGATAGGTCCACCTAAGTTTTTCTTTGCCACAATTGTCTCTAAAACAGAGCAGACTGGGCTACGCTGGATGTTCTTCTTCAATGTTTCATTATTTTCTCTAAGCTGACAGCAAAATACTCTGGGAGTGTATTCAGTGTTAGACTCAACTGGTTTTCATTCTAAGGAAAGCTGGTAATTACTTTATAAATATCAAAGATAGAATTGGCATGTTTAAAGTATAGGTTTTCTTCTTTCTGCTTTGTTTTATATTTTGCCCAGAGGTAGGTATTTCAAGAATTATGGACGTTTGTGTTTTTGTAATTTTGCCAGGATTTTATTCATGCATGTAAAGCCAGTTGCTCCTCAGAAACCCTATACAGGGTCACTATGAGTCAGAAACCACTCGAAGGCACTTAACAACAACAACAACAAAACATATGGTTGTTGTTAAATGCTTTTGAGTTGGTTCCAGCTCATAGCGACCCTAAATAGGGTTGCAAGGGAGCCGCTGGTGGCTTTGAAATGCTGGCCTTGTGACTAACAGTTCAGTGCTTATCCTATAGCATCACACCAGGACTCTTAAAGCATGTTATTGTTAAGTGTCTTCAATTTAATTCTGACTCATAGCAACACTGTATAGGGTTTCCAAGGAGCAGCTGATGAGTTTGAACTCTACAGCGCCATACCAGGACTCCTAAAGCATATTGTTGTTGTAGTTAAGTGCTGTCGAGTCAGTTCTTACTCATAGTGAGCCTGTGTAGGGTTTCCAAAGAGCAGCTGGGGGATTTGAACTGCTGACCTTGTGGTTCATAGTCCAGTGCTAATCCACAGTGGTGGCACACCAGAAGTCCTTAAAGCATATTGTTGTTGTTGTTGTTGTTAAGTGCCATTGAGTCGGTTCCAATCCATAGCTTTGCAGTCTGGCGTATTAACCCACAGTGCCACACCAGGACTCCTAAAGCATATTGTTGTTGTTGTTGTTGTTGTTGTTAAGTGCCGTCGAGTCGGTTCCGACCCATAGCGACCCTGTACAGGGTTTCCGAGGGTATAAATGTTTACGGGAGTAGAAAGCCTCATCGTTCTCCCGCGGAGCAGCTGGTAGTTTCGAACCGCTTACCTTAAGGTTCGCAGCCCGATTCGTAACCACTACGCTACCAGATATTAGGGAGAATAAAATAAAAGTGTGTATGTTTTCTTCAAGGTACAATAGTGAACAATGTTTAGATATGCTTTGCAATATATCATTCATATTCTCCTAGAAGATAAAAATAGATTTGGCAGTGTTTTGATGATACTTTGTTGTTGTCAAGTGCCATCAAATCAGTTCAGACTTACAGGGACCCTGTATAAAGTTTCTTAGGAGCAGCTGATGGAGTTTGAACAGCCGACCTTGTGGTTAGGAGTCTAGTGTTTATCCACACCAGGATGACAATTATATTTAGACTCATAAATTCATGAAGAGGACTATGTTTTCTTGAGTGTGATTTTTTTTACAGATGTGGTTAATAAAAATGAATTAGAAATAGAAAGAGAGGTTGGGAAAGAAAGGTGTTCAAATTAAAAGGAAGGTTTTTTGTTTTGGTATTATATCAGTCAGCAGTACCTAAATAATGTTGTAGTAAGAAGTAGGAAAAAAAAAAAAAGACAAATTTTATAGTAGATGGGTTATCACAACAGATGTCTGTTTCTTAGTCATATTGCCTAGTCAGCTTGGATCAGCAGGGAGTTTCATTCATCATAGCTGTTCAGAGACCTAGGATGACAAACACTTCATTCTGACATAATTTAACTGAACAGTGGGAAAGGAGACTGTGGCAAACCTTTATCTGACTCTGAAATTTTCTGATTGCATTGGCCAAAACAGATCACTTGGTAACACCTAATTTCAAAGAAAATGGAGAAGCATAACTCGACCTTGTGCCCACACGGAGCCAAAATTACGTGACGAGCAGTACTGTTCCTTAAACAGCCTTTTAAATGATATTCAATTAATGATTTGTTGGAGACTCAATTAACTGCAACTTAGACCATCAGTTTTACTCTCTGTGACTTACTTCAGTTTCTTCAACTAGTTTATTGGCTTAAGAGACACCGTTGTGAATTACAAAGTCCTCTGTGGTATATACTGTTACTATTTAGTCTTGCCAACATAAATTATTATGATTTCTAATTGAAGGGGGAAAAGTAGTTCTCAAAGAGATTGGTCTAGTCTTAATTAATATTATCTAAAATTCTCTGAAATAGACTTGTGACACATTTTGTTAGACATGAGAAAACTTTGTTTTTTACTTATTATGTATTTATTTTATTGCCTGGCACAGATAATCTTCTAGAATATCAGTTATTCTCACTATATTAGAAATGATGATTTGGGGCCTTAAAACTAAATAACAATGAATAATAATTATACCGAATATTGGTTGAGTCTGTTTTTGAAATATCATATTATGCTGTTATCCTTATTATTATGAATTATTGAACACTGCCTACAGGAAAATATAACTCCAGAGTCACACACATACTCTAGTCCTCAAAATACAATCATAAAGCATCAAGATGAGTAGCTCAAAAGAGGGAACAAATCTTTACAGTGAGGATCATTCCCACCCCATCAATACACAGGGTAGACAGGGATGGGCAACTTGGACATTGTTGTTGTTGTTTAGTGCCGTTGAGTCGATTCTGACCTATAGCAACCCTGTATAGGGTTTCCAAGGAGTGACTGGTGACCTTGAACACTGACTTTGTGATTCAGACGACTTTGCAGTCTGGCATTAACCCACAGCACCACACCAGGATATTGGCTACCCAAAATAGGGGGCGGCGGGGGGCAGGGGGGCGCTACAAAGGCCTGAAGTGGCTGGCTTACAAGCTTTCAAGAGGGAGCCTAGATCCAGAGGGCATGGAGGAAGGAAGAATCTTCACTGAGTAGTATCCAATCTGTCTGGGAAGGACCGATGAAAGGAGATGGGGTTAGCACTCATGTGGTACAATAGTGAATAGTTACTTTCAGGACTGACTGTGAGAGTTGGAAATGTAAAGGTAGACATTTTGTAGTAAAAGGAGGGGAGTGGTTGACTTTGCAGTCCAGGAGCAGAGGTCCCTGGGACCATCACGGGAGAAGAGTGGAGTGCGGGACCTTACCCAGAGAAACAGTGAAGCCAGAGATGGAGGCAGAGATGATGAAGTGGAGAGATGGAGTGGCTGGGAATCTAGACTCAGAGAGGGAGAGGGGCTGTGTACTGACGACCAAGGGCTTGCGGGGTGTACCCTTTGGTTGGTTGATGATGCATGGGGGGAATGTAACCATGGCAATGTAATGATATACAGTAGGATGAATATAAAGCTAATGTTCTCTCATGTAAACTATCACATAATTCACAATAAAACAATAAAAAAAAATCAACATGAGGATAACATAGATGATTTAACATGAACTGATGATGCTACCTGTATCTCATCAATCAGTAGTGTACCTAGAATAAAAAAGTTTTTGCTATTACTCCTATGCATAAATTAACTTCTAGTGTGGCATTGTATATCAGCACTGTACCACAAGGTCAGCAGTTCAAACCCACCAGCTGCTTCTCAGAAACCCTATGCAGGGTTGCTATGAGTCGGAATTGACTCCATAGCACTTAACAACAACATATGCATAAGTGGAAGTGTATAATACATAATTTGGGTGAAAAGAACACGGCGGGTTCACAACAGATATTTGATAATCCAAGTAGGAATAGTAAATTTTGTGAAACGGTTGCTTTTTTGGGCAAAGTATATGACCAATGCATTTAAAACCATTAATAATACATCAATACTGCTAAAAAAGTAAAATATGAAAAGCAAATAGATTAGTATTGGAAGACAATTAGAAGCCAAGTTGTCCATGCCTACTTCCAGCAGTATCAGAGTACTTCACTTAATATTTTTAATGTTATGTAGGAAAAAATTAAAAATTAAAGAGAAAGAATATATAGTCATATAAGTTTGGGAAAAAATAACAAATCCAGTGAAGAAGGAATTGAATATGGGTTAGTGAAGTGGATAGCAGTGTGATACAATATTTTTATAGTATACTTTTAGAAAAATCACATATTCCCATAAATTGAATTGGAAAACGAACAGGAAATATCCTTTATTTTGATTTGAAGGAAAAGGAGTTCTGAGACTGAGGATTAAAACTTCTGTCTGTATTTTGGGTACTTCAGTGGTTTGTAAAATTATTTACATAGACCTATTGAATTAATAATGGTATGTTTTACTTGACAAATTGGAAAAAACAAAACAAAACAAAAGAAAGTATAAATTGCTCACAGCCTTTTAAAATTTATACAGGCTATGAAGGGTCTGTAGGGTAAGCACTGGACTTCTAACCTCACTAACTGTAATATAAGCAGTTCAAACTCACCAACTGCTCTTGGAAACCCCATATAAGAGTCAGAATCAACTTGACTGCACACAGCAACATGAAGTGAAAATATCTTTAATGATAATATATTTTTCTTTGTGCTTACACAAATACTCACACACAGAGGAGGCATATATCTTTTTTTTAATGCTTTATTGTGAATTATATGATAGTTTACATTGGAGAACATTAGTTTTACATTCATTCTATCATATATCATTTCATTGCCATGGTTACAATCCCCTCCATGCATCATCAACCAACCAAGCCTGCCCCTACACTGCCCCCCTCCCCTCTCCCCCCCCCTGCCCCCCCAACCACACAGTTGCTCTCCCTCTCTGGATCTAAAGTCCCCAGCTGCTCCATCGCTCCAAGTCATGGTCTCTGCCTCCATCTCAGGCATTACTGCTTCTCTGGGTAGGATCCCGCTCTCACCTTTTCTCTGTTGATGGTCCCTATAGGGACCTCTGCTTCTAGACTGCAAAGTTAATCACTCCCCTCCTTGCTATAAAACATCTACCTTTACATTTCCAACCCCCACAATCAGTCCAGAAAACAATCACTCCCCATTGCATCACAAGAGACCCATCTGCATTTCATTTCATCAGCTCTACCTAGATAGATTGGATACTACTCACTGGAGATTCTGCCTTTCTCCAGGCCCCCTGGCTCTAGGTTCCCTCTTGAAAGCTTGTAAGCCAGTCACTTCTTGCCCTTGTAATCTCCCAACCCCCACTTTGGGTAGCCAGTGTCCAAGTTGCCCATCCCTGTCTACTCTGTGTGTGGAGGGGGTGGGAATGATTCTTGCTGTAAGGGTTTGTTCCCTCTTTTGAGTTACTGCATCCATAGGTGTAGGTCAAGCTCATCAAATTGTATCAGATTACTCTTTTTTTCCTCTTCTTTCTTCTTCTCATTGAGCTCTGATCATCCAGTCATTGAAGCCAGGTCAAGTGAGTATTATCTGCAAGTGTGGGTGTTCTTGTGCATATGACCTCTCTTCTTATCAGCTGGATGCTTCACTCTCCACTCTAGTCCTCTGTGGCTATGTCACTGACTCTGGGCCCAAGAGTCCCCAGGTCTTGCTACACATATATCTTTTTTTAAATGAGAGGCATGCTATACATATTCATTTTCTAGTTGCTTATTAAATGTAATATGCAAATATAATGCACACTTTCCAGGACCACTCATCCCCAGTTATCTGAGAAAATTACTTAGTTTAACACTGTACTGATAACTCTAAATTTTCCAGTCATTCCCCTGTTACTGGAAATTTTGTGTGCTTTTATACAAAAGTAAATATCCTTTCAAGTATTGTGGATGAATGCTTTCAAAATATCTTAATTACTGGAGTTAAAATATCTTAATTATAAGAAAATGCTTTAGTTATAAGAGTTACACGATCAATAGAAAGAAAGCAGTGTGTGAGAGGCACACATAATAGACAAGAAGAAATCTGCTATAAATAAACTGCATACTGCTCCTCTATGAAGTGATTTTCAGAATACTCAGCTTATGGTATTATAAAGGTGTTGTTACGTGCTCTCAAGTTTGTTCTGACTCCTAAGGACTCTGCATAGGATTTCTGAGGAGTGGCTAGTGAGCTTCAACTGCCGACCTTGAGGTTCAAACTGATTTTGCAGTCCAGTGTATTAACTCACAGTGCCACTTGGTAATAATACATTTTAGCACTATGCCACTGGCTCTCTGGAATCCTAAACAGGGCAGCTATCTAAGTTTCAGGCTTCAGTAAGCACTTTCAAGTACCAAATACCTTGGGGATGGACCTAACCATGAGAAATGTTAATTGGGTTGACTACACACCTAACAACAACCAATTAAGAATATGAGTTCCTAATATAACATTTCTTTTGGTTTTGAAAACAACAAAGGAAAATATCTCACATTGCAAATGGTAATTGATTTAACACAAACTTTATATTTTGGTGTCCAAAATGTAAACTCAAATGATTTGCACTTGACCGAGGTTAATCCTAGAATAATTCCATTAGTTCACATAGTATAATTATTTTTCATCATCTATATTTCAGACTTTACCCTAGTGACTAAAACATACACACATCTACATATCTCCAAAACTCAAAATGAAATTTTATTAAAAAAATTGAGATAATTCTATTTATATTTGGATGGTTTCATGATTAAATCTAACAGATATTGAAAATTTATGAAAACAAATTCCCAAATTAAATCAATTGTGGAACATTCTGAGTCCACCTTGACCTCACCAAGACTTGCTCATGATGTCGATGTCTGTGATATGTATGAGATCCCTAGTCTTTCAATTGAATGTCTGTTGTACACACTTCTTCTAGCATTCATTTAATTGTTTACATCAGATTTCAGATAGTTATAATTTCTCTCCAAAATACATATCAACTTTTCAAGAAGTGATATTGTTTTCTTTTCAATCTGTTCTAAAGCTCATAGTTGGAGCAACCCAAGTCCTTTTTATATTAGCATTATATTGAGACCACATAGTATGGAAATGGTTAATTTCACAGCCATCTGCTTCATAGACAAGGAAACTTACAAACGACACTCTTGAGAATATATGCTTTTAGTTCATGGAGATACGGGAAACTAATTATTTATTTTGACCCTTCTAGTCACATTTTTTCTATTCTGTGATATATTGTAAATCCTAGCCTCTATGCCGATGATTGAACTCCTGATTTGGCACTGAAAGATAAGCATTAGACTGTTAACCATAAGGTTGGCAGTTCAAATGCACCAGTCGCTCCTCAGAAACCCTATGCAGAAGCTGAGTGGAAGGCACTTAAAAAAACAAAACTGTCTATGAGTAAAGACATATATTTATATATATATAACAAAATTATAGAAACCTTTATTAAACAGCAATATCAAAATGTAAAGCTATTGTTTCTCTACATATCTTCCATTTGTGTATATACAATGCTGAAAGTTGTGCTTCCTTCATGCTAACACTTCCTGCCAAAATTATATGCTCTATGATTTACACCACACCAAAACAGCAATTTTGTCATGTTTGAAGTACTCAGATTGTGTTCCTTTTAAATAATCATTGAGTTTGAAGAGCAAATAGAAGATTGAAAGGGCAACATTGAGGATTTAGGATGGATTCAGTAGGGTTTCCCAGTGAAATTCTTGTAGGATAGCGCTTAATGCCCTTGAAGAATGAGAAGGTGCATTATTATGATAGAAGACATTCTTTGGTGCAATTTTCCTGACCTTTTTCTCATCGATGCAGTTTTTAATTTTCTTAAAATTTCTTCATAATCAGCTCCTGTGATTAAAAGGACCTATTTCAAATGATTTGGTTAAGGCAAGGTTAAGGTGGAACTAAGGTGGGGCTAAGGATTAAGGCTCTCACTTGTCTGTCAGTTTGTCATAATGTGGTGGTTTCTGTGTTTCTGTGAAACTGGAAGCTATGCCACTGGTATTTCAAATACCAGCAAGTTAACTATGATGGACAGGTTTCAGCTATCCCTCAAGATTAAGACAGACTACGGTGAAGGAGAAGTAGACTGCTTCTGAATGTCTAGCCACTGAAAACCTTATGAATAGCAGTAGAACACTGTCAGATAGCACCAGAATATTGAAGATTGAAACATGATTAATAGCCCAAGAATATTTTCAGATTTGGAGTCCTGATGTGGTGCTGTGGGTTAATGCGTCAGACTGCAAACCCGTTTGAACTGCAAGGTTGGCGGTTTAAGCTCACCAGCTGCTCCTCAGAAACCCTATACAGGGTTGCTATGGGTCAAAACTGACTTGACAGCACTTCACTTCCCATTGTCTGATTTAGTGCCAGAATATGAGCCCCTCAGGTTGGAAGGCATTCAAAATATGACCATGGATCATGACAACCTATAGATAGCATTGTGAAGAATGGGTATTGTTGTTGTTGTTGTTAAGTGCCATCGAGTCGGGTCCGACCCATAGCGACCCTGTACAGGGTTTCCGAGGGTATAAATCTTTACGGGAGTAGAAAGCCTCATCTTTCTCCCACGGAGCCGCTGGTAGTTTCGAACCGCTGACCTTAAGGTTCGCAGCCCGATTCGTAACCACTACGCTAATTACAGAACACTTAATTGTGCTCGTGAGGAACCTGTCCATAGATCAAGAATCAGCTATTTGAACAGAACAAGGGGACGCTGAATGGTTTAAAATCAGGAAAGATTCACATTTTATTCCTTCACCATATTTATTCAATCTTTATGCTGAGCAAATAATCAGAGAAGTTGAATTTTATGAAAAATAACATGGCATCAGGACTGGAGATAGAGTTATTAACAACCCGTGATATGCAGATGATACAACTTAGCTTGCTTTAAGCAAAGAGGACTTTAAAAACTTCCTGATGACGATCAAAATCTTTAGCATAGGTTGCACCTCAATGTAAAGAAAACAAAAATCCTCACCACTGGACCAATAAATAACATCATGATATAAGGAGAATAAGACGAAAGTTGTCAAAGACTTTATTTTGCTTGGATCTTCTATCAACACTCATGGAGGCAGTAATCAAGAAATCAAATAACATATTGCATTAGGGAAATTTTCTGCACAAGACATCTTTAAAGTGTTCTAGAGCAAAGCAAGTTTGAGGACTAAGGTGCAGCTGACGCAAACCACGGTATTTTCAATAGCCTCATGCATGTGAAAGCTGAACAATGAGTAAGTGAGACTGTAGAAGAATTGCTGCATTTGAGTTATGGTGTTGGAGGAGAATATTAAAAGTACCAGGGATTGCAGGAAGAACAAATAAATCTGTGGTGGAAGAAATATAGCCAGAATGCTCCTTAGAAGCCAGGATGGCCAGGCTTTGTCTCTCATATTTCAGACATATTATCAGGAGGGACCGAGACCTGGAGAAGGACATCATGCTTTATCATATAAAAAGAGGAAGATCACCAATGAAATGGATTGGCATGGTGGCAGTAGTAATCTATCAGTGATTATGAGGATGGCGCAGGACTAGTCAGTGTTTCATTCTGCTTTGAATAATAGTGTCGCTATAAGTCAGCTGTCTCAAAGACACCTAACAACAACAAGGACTAAGAATGCCCCCATCTTACTAGTGGGTATAACCCAAGTCACCATCCTTAGTTTTCTTTGGGGGTATGGTCTGAGTCCAATTTATAGAACTGCTTTGGCGAAGTTTACTCTCTTGCCCTGAATCTTGCATCTGGTTCATTACGTCTGACCTCCAATTTGTGAAACTTTCAGCTCCTCACCTGACCTGATTCACCAGCTCCTGCAGTCCACTACATCAACACCCTGTCAGCTGACCTTCTGATTTGAGTTCCTCAGCTCCTGAGACTAAATGGGTGAGAGGATTCCTCCAGACTGATCTCAGAACTACAGATTTGGGACTTGTCAGCCTTTCACAATTGGATGAGCCACTTCCTTTGACATTTATGAGGTTTTGTGAGACATTGCAGTATTGCCGAACATTGGGATGTGAGGAAGGGAAGGAATGGTGGTGGATATCAAGGATTATGGAGTTGGAAAAGTTGGATAGTTGGGATATCTTTAACTTCCACCTCATAGGGACCAGAAGTCCTCATGTGGCACTATAGGATAAGCACTGGACCACAAGGTCAGTTTGAACTGCAAGGTCGGTGGTTCAAATTCACCAGGTGAAACCCTAAATTGAAACCCTAAACAGGGTTGATATGAGTCAGAACAGACTAGACAGCAGTTAACAACAACAACATGGAGACCAGCCACATACTAATCTTTCTTTAAAAAATTATTCCTACAATATTGCAGTTATCTTTTAATTTTTGTAATCTTGGCTCTAATTTTATGCTTCCCAAATCTATAGCCCATTTATAGACTTTCAATACTTTATATTCTAATTATATTGTGTTCCTTACAGGGACTTTCAACATTCATCAGGGTTGTTGTTGTTAGGTGCTATCAAGTCCATACCAACTCATAGCGACCCTATGCACAACAGAACAAAACACTGCCCGATCCTGGGCTAACCTCACTATTGTTGCCACACTTGAGCCCCCTGATACTGCCACTTTGCCAATCCATCTCACTGGGGTCTTCCTCTTTTTCTCCATAAGGGTACAGACAGTAAATACAAATTGCCCAAGGATTTCACTGCAGCTTGTCAAAGATATATGAATTAAGTGTCCTCAGTATAAACACTGACCTCAGACACTATAGTGGCATTTATGTCGATTAGTCACTGGTGAACTGAGTCCTGGAATAGAAGAGTGATGTTTAGGGTAAGATCCAAGGCCAATCCTAATAATATTGGTGGTGCAAGCTGCAGCATTTAATGCTTAGCAGTGACATTTTCACCCACCCCTCACTGGCCCATAACATGATCTTAGGCATTGCTTCTGGGCAGGTAGATCAATATTTCAATCCTCCTGATGAGTCTGTAAGCTACTCAATAGTCATTAACAGATTATTGTAAGGCAGCTAGAAATCTGATGGATCCCAGTCATTATTAAACATTTGGAGTTACCTTTCTCTACTACAAAGGTTGGCAATGTTTTTCTGTAAGCAGTCAGATGGTCAATATTTTTTACTTGGTCATATGGTTGCTATTACAACTTCAAAACTTTACCATTGTAGTGAGAAAGCAGACATAGACAATAGTAAACACATAAACATGGCGCCTTCAAATAAAATTTTACTTAGAAAAAACAGTAAACTGATTTGATTTGGTCTGGGGGTTGTACTTTGTCAATTCCCGCTCTCTTACTTTCCTGACAATCTCATAGCAGATTAGACTAATTGCATCTGTTGTTTGAAGGTATGTCATTGAGACTGTCTTGCAACAATATTTTCTAACCCTCGAATTTACAACTGTTCTGACCGTTACACATTGACTCTGTTAACTATACTTACACTACTCCAAACTCTCAGATTAGTTGTTTAGATTAGCGTTTATAAAAGCAATAACTTTTAAATAACAAAAGAAAATTACTAAAAATATTTAAAAATACAATTCATAATTTTATCGTGAAATGTTATATGATAATACATTCTTATTTGAGATACTTATTATTCACTTGAGAGCCCATATGCTGAAATACTTGTTATGAAGTTATTAAATAATGCAGTGATAATTGGGTTATAGTTTTTATTGTATGTGGTTGGTGCCAGTAGAAGTATATTAGGAGCATGCTATGTAAAATATTATAAACGTCATTGTGTACACGGCAATATAAACTTGAGGCATAAAACTGTTATGTAATGTTAACAAATGAAATAAAATCTTTAAAACCTGGATTAAAATTTCTAATACAATTCTATAATGCTTAATTAAATTATAGGTTAAGACTTAATATGCTTATTAGTGTGTCTATAATTTGCTGTTGTTAAGTGCCGTCACATCGGTTCTGACCCATAGTGACCCTGTACAGGGATTCTGAGGCTGTAAATCTTTTCGGGTGCAGAAAGCCTCATCTTTCTCCTGTGGAGCAGCTGGCAGTGTCAAACTGCTGACCTTGTAGTTCGTAGCCCGATTCGTAACCACTACACTACCAGAGCTCCTAAATATAATGGTCTATATTAGTAGACCATTAAATGGAAGTGACCTGATTCTATGTGGTTCTGGTAGCATTGTGGGTTAGGTATTAGACTGCTAGCCTCAAGGTGAGTAATTCAAACCTATTAGCCACTCCTCAGAACAAAAATGAAGCTGTCTGCTCCCGTAAAGATTTACAGTGTTGAAAATCCTATATAGGCTCTTATGGGTTGTAATTGGCTTTGAATGACACTACATTTAGGTTTTATGGGTATTACCTAGTTAGGGGTTTTTTCTCCCCTCCCCTTCCATCTGTGGTAACTTTCAAAAAGTGTTTCTTTCAGTGTGTAAAGCTTGTCTTGACTTTTTTTAACAATAGACTCATACAATATTTGTCCTTTTCTGATTGGCTTAATTCATTTGTGAAATGACTAAGAGCTGCCACCTCAAAGTAGAGTCAACTTTAATGCGGTAGATGGAGCAAAACTTTCAGGACCTTCATTTGCTGATGTGCTATGACTCAAAATGAGAAGAAACAACTGCAACCATCCATTCATAACTGGAATGCAGTATGTAAAGTAAGGATTTAGAAAAATCGGAAATCATAAAAAATAAAATGTAATAATAAAAATTGATATACTAGGAATTCGTGAGCTGAAATGGACTGTTATTGGAAGTTCGTTTGGCACTGTTATTGACCATTTTGAATTGAACCAACATAAGGTCTACTATGAAAAATTGAAGAGAAATGACATCATATGCATTATCAAAAAGAGCATTTCAAAATCTACCCTGAAATACAATGCTGTTGGTATAGGATAATATCCATATGTCACAAAAGAAGACTGTTCTGACATACATAGGGTTACTATGAGTCAGAACCAACTTGATAGCACCTAACAATAACAACAAGGAAGACCAGTTAATATAACTATGATTTAAATATACACAACAACCACAAATGCCAGTTATGATTAAATTGAAGATTTTCGTTAACTTCTACAGTACAGTTGGAAGCTGATTAAACATACAATTAACATGCATTAATAATTACTGGTGACTGGAATGCAAAAAGATTTCCAAGACTGTAGATATTTATGGGAGAAAAAAGCCTTATCTTTCTCCCACAGAATGGCTGGTGGGTTTGAACTGCTGACTTTGTGATGATCAGTTCAGTGCTTATCCAACAGTGTCACCTAGGATCCTTAAAGAAGGATCAGGAGGTGGGAAATATGGAGTTGGTGATAGAAAGGATAATGAATATTATATGATAGAAATTTGTAGTAATAACATATTCATTGCAAATAGATCTTTTCAAGAATGCAAACAATGGCTATACACATGAATCATTCCAGCTGAAATGCACATGAATGATATTGAATGTATCCATACAAAGAAATGATGGATATGGTTAATATCATCAATCAGAACATAGCTAGGAGCTGACTGAGGAACGCAACATCAATTCCTAATATACAAATTCAAACCAAAGCTTCAGAAACTTAAAACAAATCCACAAGAACCAAAGTATGACACTGAGAATATCCAATATTAACTTAGAGACCATCTCAAGAATGTATTTGACACATTGAACACTAATGACCAGATGAGTTGTGGAATGACAAAAAGGACATCATACATGAAGAAGCCAAAAGTCATTAAAAAGACAAGAAAGAGAGAAAAGACCAAAATGGATGCCAGAAGAGACTTTCAAACTAGTTGTTGAATGCAGAGTAGCTAAAGGGAAAGGAAAAAATGATGATGCAAAAGATTTCAAAGGATAGATCAAGAAAATAAAGTTTTACAATGAAATCTGCGAATAACTGTTAGAAAACAAAAAGGGAAGAACATCATTGGCATTTCTCAAGCAGAAGTGAGGAAACAGTCAAACCTCAAGTTGCAATACTGGAAGATTCCATGGGCAAGATGATATTAAACAATACAGGAAACATCAAGGAAAGATGCAAGGAATATGCTGAGTCTCTGTACTGAAAAATAGTAGTCAATGTTCAACCACTGAAGGAGATAGCATATGATTAAGAACTGACGGTATTGAATGAAAAAGTTCAACCTGAACCAAAGGCATTGGCAAAGAAGGCTCCAGAAATGGACAGAATATCAATTGAAATGTTTCAGCAAATGAATGTAGCATCAGAAGGGCTCAGTCATTTCTGTCAAGAAATAGGGAAGACAGTTACCTGGGCAACTGACTTAATAGATGTGCATTCTAAGAAACGGTGATCCAGTAGGATGTAGAAATTAATATCAGAGTCCTGATGTGGCACTGCACAATAATGCACTGCTTCACAAGGTTGGTTTGAACCACAAGGTCAGCAGTTCAAACCCATCAGCTGCTCCTTTTCATTATACTTTTTAATCTGGATGCTGAACAAATGATCTAAGGAGCTGGATTAGATAAAGAATGAGGCATCAGGATTGGAGGAACATTCATTAACAGCTTGAAATATGTAGATGACACAATCTTGCTTGCTGAAAGTGACGAGGACTTGAAACACTGATGAAGATCAGACAGACTTCCGTATGGATTGCACCTCAAAAAATGAAATAAAAATCCTCACAACTGAATCAGTAAGCAATATTATGGTAAAGACAGAAAATATTGAATTTGTCAAGAATTTTATTTTATGTGGATCCATAATCAACACCTGTGGAAGCCAGAAGAACAATAAAAACATGTCTTAGAAGAAATACAACCAGAATGCTCCTTGGAAGCTAGAATGGTGAGACTTTGTTTATGTAGTTTAGACATGTTAGCAGGAGGGGCCAGTTCCTGGAGAAGGACATCATGCTTGGTAAAGTAAAGAGTTAGGGAAAAAAGAGGAAGATCATTCCCCCCACCCCCAATGAAATGTACTGACACAGTGGCCACAAAAATGGGATCAAACATGCCAATGAGTGTGTGAATGACTCAGAATCTGCTGTACTTAATTCAATTGTATACCCCCTCTGAATCTAGAGACCATGTCAAAGGTGGAGTGGACTAGATGACACCTAACAACAACAGCAAATACTCATCACAGCTATTCCTTATATAAGATGCTTCCTTGGTGTTCTTTTATGGTTGAGAACTTAATCTACTTAACAAGGGTGAGAATACAAGAGTCCCTCAGAAAACTCTTCTGAAAATTTTTGCATTGCTTCAGATGAAATTATTTACTTTTAATAGTATAGGCTCTGTTCTAATTTGAAAAGAAGACGAATTAGGCTGATATTGTAGGGAGTTCTCTTCTTAGGTTCCATTTTATCTGTCACCTACCTAGTGTGGCGCTGTGGGTTAAGGCACCAGACTGCAAAACCATTTGAATTGCAAGGTTGGTGGTTCAAGCTCACCAGCTGTTCCTCAAAATCATATACAGGTCAGAACAGATTCGATGGCACTTAACAACAACCTAGTGTAATCCTATTTAAATGAATAACAACCTAACCAATAAGTGAGTTATTTATTCTTGTTGGTTGGCAATTCTTCATGTGTCTCTCATTTCTTTACATCTTATGAGCAGAAGCAATAACTGCTTTTGTTTCCAACTATATTGTTGAAGTACTGGAATATTGAACAGCCTTGGGAGGTAGAGCAAAGAGCAAATTTGTTTACTGTTCAATATATTAAAGATAAAGTCTTCCTTCAGGGTCAAAGTCAGTTAAGGCCCATTATAAAAGATGCAGTTCCCTAAACTCAGAGGTTTTATCCCCTGTGGCATGACTCACATTTTGTGCAATGATCACCTAGCCCTCTTTGTATCAGTATGCAGAGAATACTGAAGGACACTGCAAGGGCTGATATTCTGGATACTGCAGTGTCTGTCTCTCATAAGTTATCCTTTGTTATTGTCCTAGGAGTTTCAAGCTTTTTCTCTAGCATCCATGAAACTGTGGCAGGTTAATTTGTTAGCTTGCAAGTAGGATAAAAATCTAAGATCCTTTCATTCTTGTCAAATAGGGTGGCAGTGCTAAATTACATGAAATTGAATTTAGGCTATGGTTCTTAATTTTACAAAAAGACTTACAATAGCATTTGAAAATATGCTTTGCAGTAATAAAACTAAGGGTATTTGACTTTTCAAACATGGAATTTATGGTTTATTGAAAAGGCACTTAATCCTTTAATAAAAATGCATGATGTGCAAGATTCTAAGCTAGATGTTAGAAACAAAAAGTATTGTTCCTATCCTCAGATAAGTGAAAATCGAGTGGATACATGAACATATTACATTTGTAATACAATTTCAAGGAGCCCTAGTGGCACAGTGGTTCAACAGTTGAATGCTAATTGAAAGGTCAGCAGTTTAAACCCACCAGCCATGCTCTTTGGGAGAAGGATGTGCCAGTCTGTTTCTATAAAAATTATAGTCTTGCAAATCCTATGAGGCATTTCTATTGCATTCTATAGGGTCACTGTGAGTAAAAATCAACCCAATAGCACCTAATAACAACAAAAGTACAAATTTCTTAACTATCGTATTAAGCGGGCATGACATGAGCTATTACATCACTGAATGCCTCATTCTGCCTGTTAAAGAGAGAAAAGGTTTCACAGAGGAGACTTCTTAAGGAACAGCAGGTCAAGAAGATACCTGCAGTATGGACATGCATTTTCTAGAAAGATGCTCTCAGGAAGAGATTTGAGGCATTGAAAGCATCATGCTGACAGTATTTATTTTATCTGATTGAAGCTATACCATACAAAGGAGAAGACAAACAGGTCTGTTGGCATTCTATGCCATGAAATAGAGTTTTTATTTTATCTTGAAGGCAATAGGGAATCACTGATAAATTTTGAGAAGCAGAGTTACATGCTTAGGTAGCCAATCCTCTTTATTATATTTTTATATAATAAACCTGATGCATATTATTTTATTGTCACTGGACTTTAAACCACAAGGTCAGTTATTGAAACCCACAAGCTGCTCCTTGGAAACACTATATACAGGTCACTGGGAGCTGGAACCAACTCAAAGAAACTTAACAACAACAATCTTTAAAATATATGACCCATTAAAGCAGGGACTTTTTGATAGTATTGTTCACTAGTGCTCAAAATAAGGAGCCCTGGTGGCATATTGGGTTACCTGTTGGGTTGCTAACCACACGATCAGCAGTTCAAATCCACCAGTGACTTCATGAAAGAAAGACGAGGCTTTCTGCTTCTGTAACTATTTAAAGCCTCAGACACCCTATGCAGGGTCACTATGAGTTGGAACTGACTTGACGACATACAACCACCACCATTGCTTAAAATATTGCCCGGCAGATAGTTGCCATTTGGTTAGTATTTATTAAATGAATGAATAACAGCCACATGAAATATAGACTAAAAAAAAAAAAAAAAAAGCATGATACCAGAACATGGGAATTTGTTAGTAGATATTATAATAGACCAGATATGAGATTATGACAGTCTGAACCAAGGCATTTTTCAAGATGGGAAAATGGTAACGTGTATGCAGGAGATAGAGAATTTATTTTCGATCACTTTGAGTTTGTGATCCCAGTAAACTATCAATGTTGTTGTTGTTAGGTGCCGTCGAGTCAGTACTGACTCATAGCTACCTTATGCACTGCAGAAAGAAACACTGAATGAAGCATCGAACTGTTATTTAGACATCTCAATGTAGATATGTCTAAATAACAGATATATAACTGGAACTCTGGTAAGAAAAGTTAGGTAATAACATGACAGAGTTGTAAGCAAGAGGTAAAGTCCTGGCCAGGGTTAAGATTGCCTACAGTGTGTTAATTGAGAAGAAAATCAACTAAGAATACATTTTTTAAAATGTCAATACCTAATGAGCAGGTATAGAGAGAAACTGAGAATAAGAAATTTGAAAAGAACAGAATTAGGAAGAAGAATAACCAGAAATAGTTATTCCAAAGCTCCATATAGTTATTAAAAAATATGGCATGCTTGGGTGATGTAAATGAAAGCACTTGATTTCTAACTGAAAAAGTGGAGATTTGATCCACCCCGAGGAACCTCAGAAGAGAGGTTTACAAATCTGCCTGTTGAAAAATCAGCCACTGAAAGTCCTATGGAGCACAGTTCTACTCTGACAATCATGAAGTTACCACAAGTCAGAAATCAACTTCACGGACAACTTGCTTCATAGTTTATGCAAAGCAAAGGATACTGAAGGAATCAATCTTTTAATTTCAGGGTTAACTCTTCTCTGAAAATACTTGTAACATACTTTAATTTGATTTAGAAGTTAAGAAGAAGGAGGAGCAACTTTGTCCTGAATCTTGGGAAAGAGTTGGATCTCTTTATGTTGCCCTACATGTTTAAAGCATTAAAGAACAAAGCTGTCACTTTGAGGACTGAGGTGTGCCTGACCCAAGTCAAGATATTTTCAATTGCCTCATATGCCTGTGAAATCGGGACACAATAAGATTATTGTTGTTTTTGTCATTAAGGTCCAAATCATAGTGATCTCATGTATTACAAAGTAAAATTTCCCCAAGGATTTTTGGAAACCTTTATGGAAGCAGATTGCTAGATCTTTCTCACAATTGTGTCACCAGGTCTTCTTCGAGACAGTGAGGAGGGAGCAGAGATATTTCAGATAAGTTAGTCAAGCTCAGAGACTAGAAATTCCATGAAGAATCCCCCTCAGGATCTGCCTATATCAGGAAATTTAATCTAGACCCTTCTTTGAAGACTCAGTGAAAATTCACTCTGACTGAGACTAATATTAGATAGTGTCATTTAGAATCCCCAGGAAATTCCCTGGTGAAAATATGAAATGATAAAATCCCTTATAATAAAAATTGACCTTTTTTCCTGCTGGATTTGTCCTGTACTTTTGCATTTAACAATGTACCATTTTCTGACTTTTGGCCTGAATTTTGTCAAAATGTAATTACTTTTGTTCTTTTGGTTCTTTTCTGCCTGGATATACAGGGTCACTATGGGTCAGAACCTACTCGACAGCACTGAACAACGACAACAACAACTTGAAACCTGTCATTTGCACAGAATTATTCTCTTCTTACTTGTAATGACCCATGATCTTATTTTATCCATAGTATTTGTTCCTCTATTGAATTACCTTAGTATTTTCACAGCTTTTCCACCTGATTAAAAAAAAAAAAAAACAAAAAAAAACCTGTAGTAAAAAAATCTTTGAAGTTTTGTCCATAAAATCTATTCATTGGCAGTCACCTAAGATTAGACTTCTGTTGAGGTAATTTTGGCAAGTGTTTTTCAAAGACAGCTCTACAGAGAAAGTGGTAGACAAGTAAAATTATTGTTGGAGCTTTGCCATGAGAAAAATATATAGAGTTGTCCACAAACACTGATTCAGACTTCATGATATTTCTGTCAAATGAGGTGTGAAACAGTTACAGATATACATCAACTAACAGGGACTGACTTTGGGTATTTTATTTCAACAGAAACATAGGAATCATGAAACACTGAATATTTTGAGACCATGCATTAATGAGGTCCTTATAACTAACGGAAAAGTTTCAAAGTTAAGAGCATATCTGTGGTATTAACAAAGCTGCAATAACAGTAGCATCCTGGTGTGGCACTATAGGATAAGCCCTGGACTGCTAACTGCAAGGTTGGAAGTTCAAACTCACTAGCCGTCCTTTGGAAACCCTATACAGGTTTGCTCTGAGTCAGAAGTGACGTGACCTTAGCAACATCAACAATAATAACAATAGAATCTCAGTAAGTGGAATATAAATTGTATCTTATATATATGACGTGTTTAAGAAAATAAGAACTAAAAACGATCCCAATGAACATCCAGGCCAATATGCTATTTTGAATTAGAAGTTGTTGCATAGTTTCAAAGGTGTCATTGATCATTTTAAAATTGCTGCAATAGTCATGTTTTTTCTCCCTAATGTTTGTGTACTTATCTATAAAGGATTATTTTTCCATTTATGGGAATTTACATTTAAATATTTGTCTTTTTTAGATTTGAGTTTCTTCAACAGTAAAAAAATACAGTTTATCATGTGTAATCATATCACACCTGGCCCTGGTACCATGATATAATTATAACTCAACCAGTACGTTAATGCATTTGTAATTATGCTATCAACATCTGGTGTTTATAAAATATGGGCTTGATATATGGTACCTTAATATTGCTTATTTATTATTATCTGATGACATCTATTTTAAATTATATACTGGGATGCCCACTCCAAATGTCCTGGTTTTTTCTCTTGGGTTAGTTTAAGAAAGAACTTAGACTAAGTAGGCTTTCTCTGGAAGTGTGTTATTTGAGGCTAACAGTTTCAACAAAAAGTTTAAATAGGTGAGTAAAGATCACAAGTCTCAAGAGGTCTATGGGGTTTATCTGTAATCCTGCAAAGTTCTTATAACTAAACAAATGGCTTGGCAACTTAGAATCATCTCTAGGAGTGCCCAGAGAGCTCGTGAACATAGCTGGATAGTAAAAAACCCAGATGACACAAATGACTAGCGTTCTTGCTTCAAATCTCACAACTACTTCCCTTGTTCTTCTTGAATTCTACTTTTAGATGATTTTTAAATCTATTCCAAATATTATTTTCATAAGAAACATGAACAAAACTCATTCATCAACATTGCCAATGTTTTAGAAAATTTACACTTCAAGTTACCAAGGTTTCAGAATATGATTTCACATTGTTTTCTAATGACACTGTATTAGACTAGGGAAACACTTAAATATTTAAATACGTACAATTGAATGCAAATTTTCTGAGGAGGTTCTGATGCTACTTGATGGTTTTTTTTCCCCAATATCTGTCACATGGTGGCCCTGATATGACCCTTAGTTGTAGAAGGAATAACACCAGCATAATGAAATGAAAAGGTTATTTAAATGTAATAGGAGACAAAACTCTGAACCATATTTTTTTTAGTGCAATTAATTTTATGCATTAGATAAGCAGTTGAAATTTGAAGGAATATATTTAGGACTTCAATATTTTTGACAAGTCAGACACACAATGATTAACTCATACTAATAAAAATGATAGAAATTATTCAATGTTCTATTCTTAAGTGTGTGCGTGTTAAAGCAATGAGCAAAGACTGAGACGTTAAGGAAACATCCGCTCTAGTATATCATTCTCATTGCTGTTATTCGAAGCCATCGAGTCTATTCTGACTCATAGTGACCTGTGCATACCAGAATGAAACATTGCTCCATCCTGCAATGGCCTCACAATTGTTGCTTTGTCTGAGTCCACGGTTGTTATCCATCTCGTTGAGGGTCCTCCACCTTTTCATTGACCCTCCACTTTCTAAGCGTGTTGTCTTCCTCTAGAGAAGACTGATAACACGTTTATAGTAAGTGTGACAAAGTCTGGTCATCCTTGCTTCTCTGGGCCATTCTGACTATACTTCCTTCAAAACAGATCTGTTCATTTTTCTAGAAGTCCATGATGTATTCATGGTATATTTAAAGCTGTAATCCTTATATATCAATTATTCTTTGGTTTCTCTATTAGTAGTAGCATTATTATTGTCCAGCTTTCACAAGCATATGAGGTGATTAAAAAATCATGACATTGTTCAGACCCATTTTGGTCATCAAAGTTACATCTCTACTTTTTAAGATTTTAAAGGGATATTTTAATGCAGATTTTCCCAATACAAAGTGTCGTTGTTTTGATTCAAAATGACAAATAACAATAATAAATGTAGAGAGAGCTTATCTGGTCAAGATGCAATCTGAATCTTCAATAGCAATGTTAGGAAAATATGAATTAGCACGAACAATGCTGCCCAAAAGTGTGTTCAATTAGCACCCCATAAATACTGGCTGACTGATTCATAATTTCAGATAATGTGCCACAAATTAGCAACTATATCAGGGCCAGCATCCAATGAAATTGTCATGCTTATATTCCAGAAAGGAGAAGTGGATGAAATAAAAATATCCATAACATAGGATTTTTCAGGCATTTGAAACTGAGCCCAGGGACTGCTGAATTAAGAGTTCATCTGCTTGGCATTTGGGTAAAAAAATCTCTCAAAATTTAGAAAAGAAACTTGAAGTAAAACAGAAGACCTTAAAACACGCATGTGAGCTAATTTAAGTAAAGGTTTGTTTGTTTTGTGTTTATAGGTGGGAATCTGAGAAGAGAGGAAATTTCAGGTCACGTGGTAGTAACACTGGGGCATTTCAAAACTCTAGGATATTGACTAATACACAATGCTTTGCTGAGAGGTCTGATGGGTCTCAGGAAGCATACCTGAAGAGTGACATCGTTGTGATAACAAATATACTTTGAAAAGCAATCTGCTTAACTTCTTGGACTTGAGGTATTCAGTAAGGAAGAAATGCAAACAAAAGGTTGAAATCTAAACTATTACCAACTGGCTATATTTACAGAATTACATTTAAGGGCATTTGAAGGTTTATGGGTGTGTTTTTCAAGGAAAAATTAAACTTTTTCAATGAATATCAGTGTTGATCGGAATCGATATCATTACCTAGTAGAAATTTGGAGACCTTTCCCAGTTGGTACGAAGAGTTGATGTACTTGGCTACTAACAAAAACATTGGAGGTTTGAGTCCACTCAAAGTTACCTTGGAAGAAAGACCTAGTGATCTGCTTCTAAAAACTCAGCCACTGAAACCCCATGGAGCACAATTCTTCACTGACACACATGGCATACCGTGAGTTGGGTGAGACTTGAGGGCAACTGGTACTGTTGTAGAAACTTGGGGAACAGAATCATAAAATCAATTTTAAATGAAGATGAAAACAACCTTGAGTGTATTTATCTTCATTTAAAATTAATGAAGTATAGTCACATCTATGTGTGTACTAATATAGATGTGTCTATACTTCAGCAGTCAACCATTTATCTGTCAGTTTGTCATACTGTGGTGGCTTATGTGTTGTTGTTATGTAGAAGTTATGCTGCCACTGGTATTTTAAATACCAGCAGTGTCACCCATGGGAGACAGGTTTCTGCCAAGTTTCCACACTAAGGTAGAAGAGGAAGTTGAGGCAGACCACTTTAGAAAAATTAGTCACTGCAAACCCTGTGAATAGCAGGGCCACACTGCCTATTACAATGTCAGAAGATACATCGTTTAGGTTGAAAGGCACTCAAAGTAACTCTACTTACTGTAGAGTTGTTATTAGTGACGTGGATGGAGCAAAGTTTTCAGGACCTCCATTTGCTGATGGGCACAACTCAATATGAGAAGAAATAGCTGTAAACATTAGTAATTAGAAAGTGAAATTTACAAAGAATGAATCTAGGAAGACGGAAAGGCACCAAAAATGAAATAGAAGACATAAAGATCAATATTCTAGAGATTGCTGAGGTGAAATGGACAGATATTGGGCATTTTGAATCAGACACTCATATGGTTATCTAGGTTGGGAATGACAAATTCAGCAGGAATAGTATTCTATTCATTGTCAACAAAATGGATTAACACAGTGGCAGCAACAACAGGCTCAAACATGACAACAATTGTGTTGATGGTGCAGGAAGGGGCAGTGTTTCACTCTGTTGTGCATAGTGTTACTATGAGTCATAACCAAACTGATGGCACGTAAGGAGCTCTGGTAGCATAGTGGTTACGAATCAGGCTGCGAACCTTAAGGTCAGCAGTTCAAAACTACCAGCCGCTCCGCGGGAGAAAGATGAGGCTCTCTGCTCCTGTAAAGATTTACAACCTTGGAAACCCTGTGCAGGGTGGCTATGGGTCAGAACTGACTCAATGGCACTTAACAACAACAATGACAACATACTTCAACAAAATATTTTGAAGCAAATGTGAATGCCTTCTGAAAAGTTAAAGCATTCCTGAAAGAGAATTCCTAGAAGTTATAGCTCTGAGTGTTCCTATTCTCTGTCATCATGAATGTAACTATTTCAGAGAGTAGACAAGAAGAGCTCACTCACTGCATTTCCCAATTCAGTATCTTCTCTTGAAGAACTTAAGTGCACTTTATGGCTGCACCTTGGCATAGAAAGAAAATTTTATTTTTATTCTCACAAATGTAATCTTTGCTTTCTTCCTGCCTTTCTCAACAATTCATTTAAAAGTTAGAAAAAAAAATTCTTAACATGAAACATTTTCAAATACAATATTCCTAAAACAATCAAAAGCAAAAAAAGAATACATGTTATTTAGGAAAGTATTGTCAGGTGACCATTAAATTTAGAAAAAGTGGTCTCACTCCTTACCACTCACCTATCATTTTGTTGTACTATGGTGGATTTTGTGTTGCTGTGATTATATCTCAGCATAAAGAAAGAAAAAATTCTCACATGAAGATCAATAAGCAACACCCCATTAGAGAAAATATTAAAGTTATCAAGTATTTAATTTTACCTGGCTTCACAATCAATGTGCATGGAAGCTACAATCAAAAAATTAAAAAATGTGTTGGTCAAATTGAGTGAAAAAACTCTTTAACGATGCTCAAAACAGCTCTAAGAAAATGAATACACCTTTACAACAAAATAAAATGTTCATAATAAGGATGCCACCTTAAGGATTAAGGTGCACCTGGCTCAAGCCATCGTATTTTCAATTGTCTCATATGCATTTAAAATATGAGCACTCAATGAAGAAGACAGAAGAAGAATTCATGCATTTGAAGTATGGTGTTGTCAAAGAAAACTAAATATATGAACTGCAAGATAAACCTATACTTGAAGAAGTACAGCCAGAATGCTCCTTAAAAGTGAGAATGGCAAGATTTGTTCTCACATACTTTGGACGGGTTAACAAGGAGGACCAGTCCCTGCAAAAGGACATCATACTTGGTAGAGCATTAGGAAAAAAAAAATGTTTTAAAAGACCCTTAACCAGATAGACTGACATAGTAGATGCAACAATGGGGTCAAACATAGGAATGACCGTGGAAATTATGCAGGACTGGGCAGTGTTTCATTCTTTTGTACATAGGGTAAGTATGAGGTGGAACCAACTCAAGCGCCCAACAACAGTAGTCTTACTCTAGCTTGAAAAGAAGTGAAATGGTGTCTTACAGCCTAAGATATAGGCAATAGTACAAAGGAGAACAGTAGTATCAAAGTGATGCCTTTGAGATAGTACCCATTTGATGTAGCTTCAATGTCTGGATGATCAGAACTCGACTAGAGGAAAATTAAAAAAAAAAAAAAATTGATATATGAAACATGTGTACATCACTACAATTTGATGAACTTGACTTATACTTATGGATGTACTAGCTCAAAATACTAACCAAGAGGGAAGGAATTTTCACAGCAAGAATCATTCCCATCCCCTCAGTACACAGGGTTGATAGGGATAGGCAACTTAGACATTGCTACCTAAAATGGAGAGGTTATAAAGGCACAAAGTGACTGACTTGCAAGCTTTCAAGAGGGAGTTTAGTTTCAGAATGTGCAGAAGCTAGAATCCCCACTGAATAGTTTTCATCTTGTCTAGACAGGTCTGGTGAAAGGAGATAGGGCTAAGATTTTTATGATTCAATAGTGATTAATTGTTAACATGACTAATTGTGATTGTCACAACTGTAAAGATAAAGTTTTGCAACAAAAAGGGCAGAGTAGTTAATCTTACAGTCCAGGGACAGAGGACCCTAGGACCATCAAGGGAGATTCTAGACTCATGGAAAGAGAAAGGCTATGTGCTGGCAGCCAAGAGGCAGACTTGCAGAATATGTGCTTTGGTTGTTTAAATGATTATATATTTCTGAGTGTTTTGGTGTACATCCAAAACAAAACAAAAACAGGGAATAGAAGCAAATACTATTGAATGATGATGCATGGAGGGGATTGTAATCATTGCAGTGAAACAAAATACAATAGGATGAATTTAAAGCTGATGCTCTCCCATGTAAACTATCACTCAATTCACAATAAAAACTTTTTTAAAAAAGAGTGATGCCTTTGAAGTGTTTATTAGCTTTATTTTTAGTATATAATTTAATTTTTGTAATTTATATGTTTAATAACCAGCATGCAAAATTCCTGAAAATGGAGCAGTCTGTTTTCTTGAAATGTAAGCACTAATTCTAGTAGATCTCAACTTTAACTCATCCAGGTATACATAAGGAGTCCTGGGTAGCACAAATGATCAAGCACTCAGCTATTAACCAAAAGACTGAGGGAGAGGTGCCACAGAAAAAAGATGTGGAAATATGCTTTCAAAATGTCATAACCATGAAAACTCTTATCTTCTTGTTGTTGTTAAGTGTCATTGAGTCAGTTCTGACCCATAGTGACCATTTATAGGGTTTTGGAGGAGTGGCTGGTGAACTTGAACCACCAACCTTGCGGATCAACAGACCTTGCAGTCCAGTACATTAACCCACAGAGCCACACCAGTACTCCTGAAAGCTCATTTTTGTTGTTATCTTGATTTGGTGTAGATAAGGAAATTGGTGGAGCTTGGGAAGGGAGGTGGGAAGGCTTCTCCAAGATTGTGTGGAAGGAAAGTAGTGATGTGGAAGAAAGGAAATTCTCCAGATTGGAAAGTTCAGCATGGGGGGACAAAACATCTTCATTACTTCTGATTGTAAAACCTTCTCCAAGACCCATAAGCAAACGGCCAGAAATGGATGATATTGAAGGACCTAATGCTTCACAAAGTGATTAGAATTGTGGAGGCTGTACATATGGTTGTCCAGCTGGCCTGAATTCACTTGTACAAATTATGGAAATGCTATAAGAAGTGCTTTTATTTGTGGTAGAAATTATGTTTTAAGATGACAAGTCTGACTACTACCAGATCCCACTCTTCAGTCTCAGAATGAGCTCCTAAAAAGAGTTGGAATATAAGAGAATACAATTCATTGCAGGGTGTTTGTGTATCTGTTATACTTATCTTGGTGTGTTTCTCTATAATCTTTTAGTGTCTAGACATATTTATTTCAGTAAATTAAAATATAAGTTGACTTCTATTTGTGAAACATATGAAATGATGTGAATTGGATGGAAAACATGTTATCAATTAAAATTTCATTCATGAAATTCTATACAACATGTTCGTGACATAAATAACTGCTTGTTTTAATTTTCTCATGTTAACCTAAATTGAATTGAATCCCAGTGAAACTGGGACTGCAAAATGTCTTATCATGTTTTATGCTGATAGTGGATGCAGTTAAATGAGAGTAGAAAAACCCACCAGGTTCTAACTCAATAGGTTTCATGCAACATCTGCTTCACAGATATTTATAAAGATTCTGCATCGATATTGTATACAGTATAACTTAAAAGGAAGTTCTTTGATGGTCTCATTTTTGATACTTGTAATCCTAGTTATCTTTTCTTGGCTCTGTTTATTTCTTTTTAATAGAGTTCAATCCTCTCTTTTCCTTTCAGTTTACAACTTGAACTTTCCATAACTTCCAAGATATATTCTATTTTTTTTTCTGGTTAATTTCAGCAAACAAAAATCAGGTTTGGTTGTGTTTTTTTGTTTTTTAGGTATCACATGATTTTTGCAGTTTACTTATGTTAAATTGTATTTGCTTTCTTTCTTGGCAGGGGAATCGCGTTTGTTTGATTTTGGGTGATTCTTTGGCACAAATCAATAGACGTAGAAAGATAAAAGTTTCCAGGCAGAAAGTTCTAGTTTTGTAAGGCAGGATAGACTGGTCTTTGAACTAATATCCCATTTTAAGGTGATTAATGTTTACATTGGAGTCCTGGTGTGGTGCTGTGGATTAATGTGCAAAATCGGTTTGAACTGCAAGGTCAGTGGTTCAAGCTTACCATCTTTTCCTAGGAAACCCTATACAGGGCTGTTACAGGTCAGAACCAATTCAACAGCACTTTACAACAATAACAGCAACAATGCTTACATTTGGTGATTAGTGGCTCAATGTTTAAACACTAGCCTTTAACTGAAAGACTAGCTGTTCAAACCCACCCAGAGGCTCCATGGGAGAAAGAGCTGACAATCTGCTCCTGTAAAGATTGCAGCCAAGAGATCTTGGGCAGTTTGATTCTGTCACATGAGGTAACTATGATTTGAAATCATCTTGAAAGAACCCAACAACAAAATGAATATTTTTGAAGATGAACGTGTCTTCAAGGCCCTAAGGTATCAACTATAATGGTAGGATAAGGGCAGCAGGGCTGCTATCTTTAAATGGAACCCTACTGTTAGACCCACTCCAATTAAATAACATTGGCAGTCACGTTCTCCTCAAAAAGAAAACACATCTGTCTGAGATCTAATTCTGTGACCACTGTGTTGAATTGACTATAGCATACTGAGGAGTGATGTGAGGGAGATATCTAAGAGCACATTAGCAGAGGTGGTTTTGCTGTTGATGATAGTAAGCTAGTGACAGACAGCCTTCTAGGAGCTCTGAATCACCAGAAATTATATAGACTGTTTATGTAAACATACATAATCACATTTTTCTAGGGAAAGAGTCAATGCCTTGTATCCAAAACTCAATGGCACTTAACAACAACAACACCACCATCTTTTTGACCCTTAAAAGAGTTTTATGGCCCAAGGCAAGTTGCATTCTTCCAAGTTGCCCTTTGGAATAAGCATGTTGAATTGATCTTTCCACATTATGAAATGAGTCCTCCCTAATTATTTTTTAAACTATCTATGTGGCAATGGCAGACAGTGGCAGGTCAGTGGTAGTATTTACAAATTTTATGCTTGAAGCTTGGGTTTGGCTTCTAGCCAATGCCCCTCATGTATAGCCATTCTCCATCTTTCACTGGAGACTTGCATGTTGCATCACAGCTGACTAGGTTTTAGCAGTGTTTCCAAAATGAGAAAACCTAGGAAGAAAAGCCTGATAACCTACTTCCAAAAATTGGTGTTACTAAGTGCCATCAAGTAGACTCTTACTCACAGCAACCCTGTATAGGGTTTCCATGGAGCAACTCATGTGTTTGAACCACTGACCTTATAGATAGCAATCCAGTGCTTATCCTACAGTGCCACACCAGGACTCCAAAAATTAACCATTGAAAATGCTGTGGATCTCAACTGTTTAATACTGTTGGTGCATGAGAGTTGATTGAACAGCAGTTAGCAGCAAAAGCAATATGCGGGAATGACTAGGACTGTAATTAAGTGTTAAGTTCTCATGGTGGTAGTGATGTCCATGTGCTGTGGAGTTGGTTCCAATTCTATATAGGGTTTCTGAGGTTGTAAATCTTTACGGAAACAGTAAGCCTCATCTTTCTTCTGTGAAGCGGCTGGTAGATTTGAACTGCTGAACATGCAGTTAGCAGACCAACTTGTAACCCACTATACTATGTCTCATGAATGACAATAAAATACAGTTTTGGAAGGCTAACTAGAGAAAGCTCTAATTGCTTGAATTCACATGTGGTTCCCTTGCTCCAGACAATCATCAATGATGTATATGTACAAGAATGTAGGTTGTGGTCACTGCTCTCACCATAAATTTTATTTAATTTTTGAAAATTGCTATATTTTATATAGTATAAAAGTGTTTATTTGCTTTAGGCAATTATCTGAGGATGTCAAGTTGAAGAATCCTGCAGATGTTCCCCAAAATAGCATCCCCATGAATTCCAAATGTTGATGAGCAAGGAACATATTTATATTAAACCATTAACCATTTCTTACACTGCTATTTTGTAGGATAAACATTGGACTACAAGATCAGTTTGAACTATAAGGTCAGCAGGTCCAAATTCACCAGCCACTCCTTGGAAACTCTACACAGGGCTGCTATGAGTTGGAACTGAATCAAAGACACTTAACAACAACAACAACACTCCTATGCCACTCAGGAGGGTTTTTATTTTTTCCATTGCTGAGTTCCCTGCACTAATAGGAGATAGCTCATGCTTCCATGCCATGAGTGGTTCATTACTCATCTGAAACAGATGTGGTTGATGCTTGATTAAATCTTAGTGTAGTGGTTCTCAAAGTGCCATTCAGTCTCATCGTTATCACCTAATAACTTGTTTGAACAACAAAAAATTTCCAGTTGCCGTCAACATCCACTCAAGATAATCCCATATGTATCAGAGTAAACTTATGCTCCATTGGGTTTTCAGTGTCAAGTATATCAGAAATAGATTGCCAGCTCTTTCTTTCAAGGTGCTTGTGGGTAGACTCAAACCTCCAACTTTTAGTTAGCAGCTGAGTTGCTTACACCACTCAGGGACTTCAATAACTTCTTGTTATTTTTATGTGTCGCCGAGTTGTTTTTCAGACTCATAGTAACCCTGCATAGGGTTTTCTAGAGCAGCTGGTGGCTTTGAACTGGTGACCTTGTAGCTAGAAGTCCAGTGCTTAACCTACAGTGCCACGACAGTGCTCTCACAATAACTTGTTAGAAATGCACATTTCCTAGGTCCCACCCTAGAGCTGCTGAGTCAAAGACTTGGACTGGACACAGACATTTTGATTTTAAAGAAAAATCTATTTTTAAAGAAAAATCCTTAATCCTGTTTTTGTTTTTAACGCTAGAGAAAGAAACCAATTTATTAACTTAATAGACTAATGTGGTACATACTACTTACATACCCTAAGATTTCTCTGGAAGTAGTATAAGCACTGGACTGCTAACTGCAAGGTCAATGGTTCAAGCCTACCAGCTGCTCGTTGGAAACCCTGTATAATAGGGTCACTATGAGCTGGAACTGACTTGACAGCATTTCACAACAACAAAAATAGTCAAAACCTTTTTGAAAATTCCTGTATTTTTTTTTTTTTTTGTCAAACACTGCTAGTAATGAAAATTTTTCATAAGTAATTTAGATCACTCAAAAAAATTTTAAATGACTAGAAAGACATGGATTCTTGAAATAATAGTAAATATATGGCTAAGATGGTTTTGCATTTGTTTTTAAAAGCATTATATATTGGGGGTTTCAAAATGTCCATGGAAAATTTAATTTTAAAAATAATGGGAGTTTTTCCATAAACTTTTGAAGTCCCTTGATATAGTTCCAAATATCTTTGGCAATTTCCAATTCATGGTTATATATTTGTATCTTCTATTCCCTATTTGTGGAAAAAGTATTCTAATACACATTCAACTTTGAGAACCACTGTTCCAGACTATGAATTTCCATCAGAAAAAGGGATGCTGTGGTTGGTGGCTGCTATAAAGTGGATTCTGATCCATGACGACCCTGTATGTACAGAACAGGACTGCTGCCTAGAACTTTTAAGGCTGCAACTTTTCATAAACAGACCACTCAGCCTATCTTCAGAGGCCTTACCTCTTCGATGGGTTCGATTGAACTTTTTGCCTAGTTGTTGTTGTCAAGTACCATCAAGTTGGTTCCAACTCATATTGACCCTGTATAGGGTTTCTGAGAAGTAGCTGATGGATTTGAACTGCTAACCTTGTGGTTCACAAGCCAGTGCCTAGTAGTTGAGCCCTTAACTATTTGCACCCCAAGGAGCTCCTTTAAGAAAAGGGTTGTTTTTGTTGTTAAGTGCCATTGAGTCATTTCTGCTTCGTAGGGACCCAGTAAAGTGTTTCTGATGAGCTGTTGGTGAGTTTGAACTCTCTATCTTACGGTTCTCAGTCCAGTGCTGACCCCACAACACCACAAAAGGGCTGAAGGTAGTTAGTTGATTGCCGAAGCATACAATGGACGCAAAACTAATAAGAGAGGATTGTCCTAAAGAGGGCTCATGATGTGGTGCTGTAGGATAAGCACTGGTCTGCTCAATATGAGTTGAAATTGACTCAACAGCACTTAGCAACATCAACATTATCCTAAAGCAGAGTTAGACCTTCTAGAACCACAGTCTCCTTCTTTCCCTCTGTGACTGTCTCCTACACTGAAAATGAACTATAGCTTTGGCCTTACTGTGGCTTTGAGGAGTCTAAGCCTTCACAAATCTGACCCCCAGTTCCTGCCATCTTGTCTAATTCTGATCCTGACTTACAGATATTCTTGTCTTGTATCAGCTCTACTCCTATCTCAGCAAGCAAAACTTTAAACGCTGTCCTGTTGTATTATCAAAATTCTCCCATTACCAGAATGGCAAGATTATCTCTAGATATACTATGTATACGGTTGGTAAACTGTCAGAACTAGCCTGTAGGATTAGAAAAGCAGGAACCATTTCAATTTTATTCAACCCTCTATCCAGTGATGAAGGCTCTGGTAGTGTAGTAGTTATAAGTCAGGATGCTAACCTCATGGTCAGCAGTTTGAAACTATTAGCTGCTCCATGGGAGAATGATGAGGCTTTCTACTCCCATAAAGAGTTACAGCCTCAGAAACCATATACAGGTTCGCTCTGAGTTGGAACTGACTCCATGACATGTAACCATCACCACCACCACCATCCAGTGATGGGAGTTCTGGTGTGGTACTGTAGGATAATCACTGAATTGCTAATCACAATTTTGGCAGGTCAGACCCACCAGTAGCTCTTGAAAACTCTATGCAGGTTTGCTATTAGTCAGAACCATCTTGAGAGCATGTAACAACAACAATCCAGGGATGTGTTAGTAAATGTTTAACAACGGACTGTGAAACAAGCCTGATTTGTAGTGTTGCTGATTTCTGTGAGGTAAATACTCTCACCAGAGTCAGTTATAAGCTGTGAACTTGAAAGCTGACACCGAACACGAAACTGGAAACACAAACATGTACAACTGACACAGGATCTCTGGGATGTACAAGACGACCTCTAGCACATCCCAGCCTCTGTTCCAAGTTCTACCCAGGCCAATATGTAAATATTTAATAAACGAATGAAATGAATGGATTGGTACAAACCTTCTACTACCACGGCCACTAGAAATGCAACTCAAGGTAATAGCAAACATGGCATCTCTATATGTGAGTGGAGTCATGGTGTGGTGCTGCGGGTTAATGCACTGGACTGTAAAGTCTCAGTTTGGACCACAAGGTTGGCAGTTCAAGCTCACCAGCTGCTCCTTGGAAACCCTATATAGGGTCACTGTGAGTCAGAGCTGACTTCACGGCACTTAAGAACAAAAACAACAAAATATGTGGGTAGCACATTTTTAGTTTACATTCTTATCCAGCATTGAAGAATAAACAGTTGACATCACATTGCATCAATACTTATCACATAATCAAAAACAGTTACATTCTTGTAAACACATCTAGGTATAACTGAGCTGTTCTAACGCATCCCTAAACAATTTAGTACATATGGAGTAATAAGAATAGACCATTTCAAAGTAGAAATGATCTATATTTTAACATTTAAGCTTTTGAAGTGGTCATTGAAGTAGGATAATTAAATAGATGAACCTGCCATTTGTTGGCATGATATTTTTTCCTCTTAGCTCTTATTAAACACATATAAAATGTGTCATGCAACTTACCATTTCATATAGTCCCTGTCTACTTTATTTGGAGTCCTGGTGTGGCGCTGTAGGTTAATGCACTGGAATGCAAAGTTCGTTTGAACTGCAAGGTCAGTGGTTCAAGCTCACCAGCTACACCTTGGAAATTCTATACAGGGTCGCTGTGGGTCGGAACTGACTCAATGGCACTTAACAACTACTACTACTTTACTTAACACTTCTGTGTGCTAACATGCAGAGGAGTCACACTTCATCATTGATAAAGTGAAGTCATTTGAATTGAAAGACAAACAGTATTTGTTTATACAAATTTTCAGAATAAAGTGCCTGCTCGCCAATATAATTTTAAGTCATGGTGGTTATGTGCCGTGGAGTCGGTTCCAACTCATAGCGACCCTGTAAAGGATTTCCAAGGCTGTAAGTCTTTACGGGAGCAGAAAGCCTCATCTTTCTTCCGCGGAACAGCTGGCAGTTTCGAACTGCTGATCTGGAGGCTCACAGCCCAATTTGTAACCACTACGCTACCAGAGCTCCTTATAATGGTAAGTACTGTACTGCTAATCATAAGGTCAGCAGTTCAGACCCACCAATAGCTCAGCTAGAGAAAGATGAGGCTTTCTCCTCCTGCAAAGATCTACAGCCTCAGAAACCCTTTAAAGGGTGGTTATGCATCTGAATGGACTTAGTGGTAGTGAGTTTGGGGGCTACTTGGAAAAAAAAGTTCTGCTCTCCTCCCTTAGGGATCTGAGCTGATTTCAAAGCATGTATTTTGACTACAAAGCTTTTGTTAACTTCTCTGCAATTAGATAATAGAAAGAATTGTGGTTCCTCAGTCCTCTGCTCTATTCTTCACTTTTTAAATGCTCCCTGTAGGTGTTCGTGTTCACTGGTATTTTCTTTCAACAATTCCTGTAAGTTATCCTTTCTTTGTGGATAAGTAAGAGTTTGCAAAACTTTACACCCTTATTATTCAATTAAATACTGACATGGAATGGCAGTGTCAAGCATGCTAATGAGCAGGACCTCCCTGTGGGAATCTGGGCTGCAAGACTGTTTCACATTGAAAGGCAGACAGCTCTGTTGACACTGGCTGTCAAAAAGGCTTCACTGCTTTGAAAGGAAATCTTAATCTTCTTTATTCATGTGTGAACAGGTCCAGGCCCCCACCCCAGGACGCATATGCATTGGCTATTTAAACTACAGGTTGCTAGGCTTTAGGCTAGAGTTTGTTTGCCTGTGTCTAGTTCTCCCAAATAGATGAGGACTGAAAATTAAAATCTGTCTGACACAGACCACGGCTTTTCTGTCTCTGTTTGAAGAGACATGGCAACCTAGGGCGAAATGAAAAGGAATTTTATTGAGCGAAAAACCACTCAATATTTAAATGTTGGATGCAGGAACTGAATGGTGATCTGGGGCAACTGGTAGATTGTTTATAGACAGTGGGATGGCTGTCAATCACAGCACAATGGCAAAATTTGTGTCCCCCCAAAAAGTGCTTTTCTGGTTACTGAACTCCTGTTTCCTGTTAAAATGGTCAACTCCACAAACAAAAAGCTTTTTTCCCGAAGTTTCCAAGCACAAAAATTTCAGAATAACAGAGATGCTGTTACTGTTCAATGTCTTTTGATCTGGGTGGCAAGATATTTATTAACAGTTTTAAGCTAAGTTATGCCCCAAAGACTTCCTATACAGTTCTTAGTTGCCTTTCAAATTTGTTTCTCTTGGTTATGTCTCCTTTTCTACAAATAGGAAACAGAAGATACAAATATATACCCATCAATTGGAAATTGCCAAAGATATCTGGAACTATATCAAGGGAGGCCAAAAGTTATGAAAAAATTCCCATTATTTTTAAATTAAATTTTCCATGAACATTTTGAAACCCCCAATATGTAATACTTTTAAAAACAAATGCAAAAACATCTTAGCCATATATTTACTATTATTTCAAGAATCCATGTCTTTCTAGTCATTTAAAATTTTTTTGAGTGATCTTCTAGATTACTTATGAAAATTTTTCTTTACTAACAGTGTTTGACAAAAATATATATAAGAATTTTCAACAAGGTTTTGACTGTTTTTGTTGCTGTGAAATGCTGTCAAGTCAGTTCCAACTCATAGTGACCCTATATAGGGTTTCCAACGAGCAACTGGTAGGCTTGAACCATTGACCTTGCAGTTAGCAGTCCAGTGCTTATACTACTTCCAGAGAAATCTTAGGACCATATTAGTCTATGAAGTTAATAAATTGGTTTCTTTCTCTAATGTTAAAAACAAAACAAAACAAAACAGGATTAAGGATTTTTCTTTAGATAATGAAAAATTGCAATAACTCTTAATGCTGTCAATATTCCTTAGACTTCCACGTATCTACAGTGAGCTTTACTCACACATGTGAAGATAGTGCTGCCTCTCCAATAAGGAGAGCCACAGCCCTTGGCGCTGTTCTAGGAAGAGAGTAAATTTCTCTGTTGGGTCCACACTTTCATCCAACTCTTATTTGTAGTCATGTCATGCATTTCTAAAATGACTATTCAGAAGTATGGCTCAGATCCTTCACAAGGGAAGGGAACAGAGGTAAACGAAAGATGCTCAGCAGCAATATTTTCGTGTGCTTTTTGGTTGGTTGTTTTGTTAGTTTCTATCAAGCCACCTCCCACTCATGGTGACCTTATATATAACAGAAGGTTACAGTTTGATGTTTCAGACTCTGCAGAAACATCACCCAGTCCTGTGCCATCTTCAGGATAGTCGCTGTTTGAGATCATTGTTTCTGCCACTGTGTCAATTCATCTCACCACGGGGCTCCCTCACCTTTGGTGATGCTCTACCTACGAACCATGATTTTCTTTTGCATATATTGATATTTCCTGATGACAAGTCCAAAGTAAGGAAGTCAAAGTCCTATCATACTCACTTCTAAGGAGCATTATACTTATCTTTATTTTAAGACGAATGTGCTTGATCTCCCGGCCATCCACTGTTGTTGTTAAGTGCTATTGAGTAAGTTCTGACTCATAGTGATCCTGCATAGGCTTTCCAGGGAGTGGCTGGTAGGTTAGAACTGTCAACTTGGCAACTGTGATTGTTGTTTTTTAAGTGCCATCAAGTCAGCATCCATACATAGCGTCCCTGCATAAGGTTTCTGAGGAGCACTTGGAGGGTTTGAACCACCAAGCTAGCGGTTAGCAGTCTAGTGCTTATTCTACAGTGCTACAGCAGGATTCCATCCTTACAACTATTGTTGGTGTTGTTTAGTACCATCAAGTCCTTTCTGACTCATAGTGACTCATAGTATAGGGTTTCTGAGGAGCAACTGGTGAGTTTGAACTGCTGACCTTGAAGTCTAAACCAACTTTGAGGTTGAGAGAGTACCCTACAGCGCCACCCCAGCACTGGTGGTGGTGGTAGTTGTTTGCAATGGCGTCACTTCTGACTCATAGATTTCCAAGGCTGTTAATCTTTATGGAATCAGAAAGCCTCATCTTCCTCCCATGGAATGGCTGCTACTTTACAACTGCTGATCTTGAGATTAACATCCCGACTCGTAAGCATTATGCTACCAGTGCTCCTTATTCCTGGACTAGTAGTCCTTAATATTCTTCACCAACACCACAGTTTGAATGTATCAACTTTTCTGTCTTCCCTTTTTATTGTCCTGCTTTTCTATGCATATGAGACAATCAAAAAATAAAACAAAACATGTCTAAGTTAAAGTGCGCCATAGTCATCAAAGTAACATATTGTTTCTTAAAGCTTTAAAGAGGTCTTCTTCTATAGATATGCTGAATGCACTGCATCATTTCAGTTCTTGATTGGTATTTTCATGGGTGTTGATTATTGATCAAGTAGAATGAAATCAGTTTTGGTTTTGTTGTTATTGTTGTTGTTATGTGCCGTGGAGTCAGTTCTGACTCATAGTGACCCTGTACAGGGTTTCTGAGGCTGTAAATCTTTACGGGAGCAGAACTCCCCATCTTTCTTCCATGGAACAGCTGGTAGTTTTGAACTGCTGACCCTGAGGTTAGCAGTCCGATTCGTAACCACTACGCTTCCAGAGCTCCTTTTTAGGGGGATGCTAATTAATCATACTCTTAGTCTCCTTCTGTGACTGAACAGGTTGAGAAATAGCCACATGACCAGGTGGGGATTAACATTTGAGAAAGCCAGATTGCAGAACGATTTATTCCCAAGGCTGAATCAAGTTTGCCACTATTCCCCTAGTATTTCTCTGAATAGATTAAAGTATTAGTGAAATGCCCCATTTTATAGTCCTGAGTGGGTATACTACATAAATAAAATAAGAGTTCTCCAGTAACTCAAGAGATTTTATGGGAAGAGGCCAGGCATGGGAGGGGGAGTACGGAAGACAGCACATCCTGAGACTATTTTTGTTGGCGAGTGTCTTAACCCTGAGAAACCATCTGAATCACTGGCTGTTTGAATGGATACTTTACCCAATATGGCCATTTCACACAGGATAAAAATAGCAATAAGAAAGTTGGAATCGTGTGTTTGACGTTTCACCATCTCCACTTGGAGAGGACTTAGACCCAAGTTTTCTGAGTCCTGTTTGTCCCTCTTCCCACTGCCTGACTGCTTGTATCTTTGTCACCTGTCTTGTGGGAAAGCAGAGAATTATTAGTTCCATCCTTCTGAGGCTGAAAGTGAAGATTTAAGTCTCTACACATAGATGATAGCAACTCCAAGAGTGGTGGTGGTGGTGGTGGTGGTGGTTATGTGTCGTGGAGTCGGTTCTGACTCATAGTGACCCTGTACAGGGTTTCCGAGGCTGTAAATCTTCCCAGGAGCAGAAAGCCTCATCTTTCTCCCGTGGTACCACTGGAGTTTTCAACTAGCAGACCTTGAGGTTAGCAGCTCTATTTGTAACCACTATGCTACCAGAGCTCCTTAACTCCAACAGTAAGGCAACAGATATTTCTAGAACCAAAACAATAAGAAACAGTAACATCCCTGCAATTTTCCATATCCGTTCCAAACTTCACGAGTAAAGACAATTTAAATGGCTCGTGTATACATAATTGCTTGGGAGCTTGAAACAGCAAAGTTGCCATGTCTTGATGTTGGTATTTTGGATTATTGGCTTTGGCTAATTTAAAGTTACTAAATCACCTTGAGCGTCAAATAGGGGGGGAATACATGAATGTAAATAATGTTAATACAATAATAACAATGCGGACTCCCTAAGGCTTACAGGAAATATTTCAAATTCCAGAAAACAAAAAGTACATGACACATCAATTTCTCTCTAGACTGTATGTGGGGAGGGAGCAGGTTGCCATTTAACCAAACTATCTGCTGTCATTTGATTTCCTTGTCCCAAAGCTATTGCAACCTTCTCCAGGTGTTTTCCTTCTGTACTCTCAGGTCCCTTAATATCAAAACCAACTGTGACATTAGAGTGATCAATGTTTGCAGCCCTGGACAGGAAAAACACCCCTGTCTCTTTTCTGAAATGATGACACCTGCCATTTTGTGGACCTATCTCCTTATCCCCACCCTTAAGGAAATGGCCAGTTTTTCAGTGATGTGATAACTCGGGTTTCATGGGCTTCTTCAGCTTTTAGCCTCTGGTTATCAATCAACCTTAAAAATATTAACCCTGAATTTGAAATTTCCTATACCATTACTATTGATTCCATCCATTTTATAAAGGTTACTTTTTCCTCTAGATATTCCAAAGACCTTCTATGTAACCACTTTGGAGACTAGAATAAAACTAAAAATAAACTGCTATAACTTATGAATGCTAGAAGGGAAAAGTTATATTAAGTTCTCCATGTTTCAAATCAAATGCAAGTTATTTTTCTTTAAAACAAAAACTAGAAATGAACTTCTGTATGTTTCAAAATTATAACATTATATTAAAAAATTTTTAATTAAAAAATGATACCAATAAATTAAAACACATTATTCTGTGGGGAAGTATCTGGGCTTTCCTTTTGCTCCAGCCAGAATAATTGAATAACAAAGAAAGGGGCATAGAGTGCTATTATTTTGTCATTAGCATGCCATCACATGAATGTATTTAGTTGGTTGTGAGTTTATTTGTTTGACTGCATTTAACAACAACAACAACAAAGAATTGGCATATGTTCTTCTCACGGCTTTCATCAATACTTTTTCCAGTGCTTTAGGATTGCTTTTGGCTCTTACTGTCTTTACTCTCACTAGGGAATTTTCTTGAAGTTTGCTCTAGTCATCCACCGATTTTGATGCAGCCAAACATCTTGTTCTAATATGATCAGGTTTTGTGTGTTATAGTGAGACAATAGTATCATTTCTCAGACTCTGCAGATGTCCATTTGAGCATTATAGAAGTCCTATTGAACACTGAAAAGAAGACATTCTTCCTCTGGGTCTGATGGAAAACAAAATGAACAACTAACTTAGGCCTAATGTCCTCACAATCTAGTATTAAAGGTCTCCCATTTTGTGCAAGTCTTTGCCTTTTTTGATTCCTTTCTATTACAATGATTTCATTTCAGCAATTAGAAAGTCTCACCTTAATATTATCATTTCCATCTCATGGAAAGCTTTCTCTCTTGCATCTCAAGGCCACTTTTGACTTGAAAACTGAAGATGAAGTGAGGGACATGGCAGATACTTGATTATTTTCTCTTCCGCTTTCATTTCAACAATTAGAAAGTCTCACCTTAATATTATCATTTTCCATCCCATGGAAAGCTCTTTCTTTCTTGCATCTTAGGCCACCTTTGACTTGAAAACTGAAGGTGAAGTGAGGGGCGTGGTGGATACTTGATTCTTTTCTCTTCCTGACTTTGATTTCTCTACTGTCTGCAGCTGATCTTGGTTGGAAGTTGGTGGAAGTCAGAGGTGAGGGGTTACTTGAATCCTGAGGTGCTGGCTTTTATTTCATGGGTCGTTCTCAAGAGGGCTTTGATCGTCCACATGGGAAACTCTTGATTACAAATCCATTGGCCTGACAGTTCTTCCACAGGCCAACCATTTCTGTGGCTCTTCAGCATCTAGAGTTCCAGAAGTTTCTACCAACTCAGACCGATGGCTTTAGAACCTCTGAATGTGGGACCTGAGCTTTGAGGTATTTCATGAGTTCTTTAATGATTGTAACATGCAATTGTATTTAGGATCTATGGAATTTTACCCTGGAAACCTTTTTTTATTTCCATTTTCCACTCCCATTCACTCCCAAAGCAAAATTTCTCTTTGAGATGTCCCCACCCACTTACAATCAGTAATTTTCATTATCCAAAGCACACGAAACTTCTTATTCTAAAATATCTGCATTAAATGAATGGTGACACCCTCTCCCAGTAAAAGAGCGTGGTTCAAAGCCTTGGAAACTTTGTACGGAGTCGCTATGAGTCTCAACAGATTCGATGGCACTTAGCAACAATAATTCTGCATTTGAGGGGTTTAGGTAACGTTCTCTAATCAAGTAAACATTTTAAAGAAAGAAAATCACTTGCAACTTTTAATCCTCCCAAACTTTCCTTGCCCAAACCCCTTTAACATGTAAAGTTTTAAGCAGTCTTGAGTCCTGGCCTACGTGAGTACAGTTCAGAGTTAAACAACTTATCAGTGGGTTGTTGAGAAAACACCCTTGCTCGTCTGTCACTTAAGAAGACAAAAAACTGCATCAAGTATGGTTTCTAAAGCAAAAGAAGAGAAAAAAAAAAACAAAAAAAACGGCCGTTTATTTGTAAGTCACAGAAATGGCATATTTAACCAAGAAGCAAAATCTGTATCTTTTACATAATAACAATGAACACTAAGTGAGCTATGGTTTATTTAAGTCAGGTGTCCTTACAGGTGATGGTCTTAACGGGTAAAGGTAATTAAAGATTAATTGCCTAGGAATACCAAGGGAACCTCACATGCTGTAGTAACGTTTGTGGAATTGGCAAATGTGTGTGTAAACCTTGTTTCATTTAACAGAGTATCCTCTGAAAGATGTTTTTAATGTGAGAGTGAGGGCCATGGTAAAGACCGCTTCAAGGCTGTTTATTTTCCCAAGTGTGGGTTTGCAATGAGCACTTAAAGAAACTCAAACAAAAGCAACAGATAAAATATTCCCATATACACACATAGCTCTTTCCATATGGTCATAGGCTAAACATGATTTTAGAACTATATAAATTGTTGGCAAGCTTTAAAGTGGATTCATCATAACTTTGTAGACAGCTGAATGGAACGATTCAAACACTCTCTCTTTGGTCCAAACTTCAAATGAGTATTCATGATTTGCCAAAGTGGGATAATCCTAGAAAATAAAATAAGAGATATACTGAGTTCAAAAGCAAAATGGAAACTGTGGTTCCTGGCAGGGACAAGTCAGATACAATTTGACAGAGCAAGTCAAGATCTGGCTTCTGGCTAAGATGGCAGCAATGTGAAAAGTATGAAGATAGGCCATGAGGTGTCTGGGAAGGAGATGGAAAAGGAATGAAGACCAGCAGCTCAGCAATATGGCATCTCTTTCCCAAGCTTTCTTCCCTTCTCAGTCTTCTGGAGAAAGATTTCACCCTCAGACATCTGCTTTCCTGCAGGAATAAAACGTGGGTTCTTTTCAAGGGTTGTGGTTGTTAACTGCCATCGAGTCATTTCTGGCCCATAGTGATCCTGTGTAGGATCTTCAAGGAGCAGCTGGTGAGCTTGAACCACTGACCTTGAAGTTCAAACTGAGACTTTGCAGTCTGGCGTATTAACCCACAGCGTCACACCAGGACTCCCTTTTCAGGGGTAGTTGGGTTAAAGTCTAAAGTCATGCCAAGCCTGACCTAGGGATGCACTTCCTCAGTACAAGAAGAGGCTTTTCATGAAGCAGATAGATGACTTATCACTATACAAACCACCTACTCCTCTAGTAAAGACTGCTGTACATCACCTGGTGCTTTTATGGCAACAGGAAACTTAACTAGTGAACTAATCCCCCTGAATCCATTAACCTTTGTAAGCAGCTTGGTCTGTGGTGGCAACCCTGGACATCACAGACAAAGGCTAGTTGTCCCTCCTTTGCGATCACTATGCATCTTGCTACTTGATATGGCAAGATGATCTGGCAGCTGTTTTATTTCTCTAACTGTACACAATGAATGAAAGGGTTTATTTCTGAAAATGAGGAGAGTTTAATTGTCTCTAATGCCCCACCCCAAATTCAAGAATGAGTAAGAACTCCTGTGTAATGGAGCTAAAAGTGAATATGTCTTCTGGGACCTTCTTCTGAGGTTGCTGTGTTGTTGAGCATCTTTCTTTGTGGGTTTTTTTGTAAATGCAGTGTTCAGTTCTTCAAGAAGCATTTGAGACATTGATAAGTAAGAAATCCCTTCCCTATTAAGTCAACAGAGAAAAGGAAAAACTACCATATGGAAAAATGTGAAATCGGGTTTTAGTTGGAAAAATATAGATGCTCATTGCAAAATAGGTGCTGGGTGGTACAAATTGCTAATTCACTCAACTGCTAACTAAAAGGTGGTTGGTTCAAGTGCACACAAAGTCACCTCAGAAGAAGTGGTAGTCTATTTCAGAAAAATCAGCCATTGAAACCCTGTGGAACACAGTTCTGTTCTAATACACATGAAGTTATCATGAGTCATAATCAGTTGGAAGGCAACTGATTTCAACTGATTTAATTAACGAATGATTCCCATGCATTGGATACATACTATGTGCCACGACCAGATACACTATTTCAAGTGTTTTATATGCACTTTTGTGTATAAAATACTGTTGAGATGCACACTTATTTTCCATATTTTGTAGATAAGAATGATGATGTTTAGAGAATTAATTTGTTCAAGGTCATATGAGTGATAGGGAAGGAAATTGATACCAGAATTGGAACTCTTAAATATTATGCCTAAATTTGGTTATTAATTACAGATTAACTAATACAGAGAGTTTTACTCATTGTTGTTGCTAGGTACCATCAAGTTGGTTCCAACTCATAGAGACATGGTGCTTTGATGCACCACAGAATGAAACACCACTCAGTGAAGCGCCATTCTCATAACTGTTGTTAAGCTTGAACCCATTACTGCTGCAACTGTGCCCATCCATCATATTGGGGTCTTCTGTTTTTTTGCTGACTCTCCACTTTTCCAAGCATGATGTCCTTCTCCAGGGACTGGACCATCCTGAATGCATATTAGTAAAATGAAAAAAAAAAAAAAAAATCTCTCTCATTATGTAGTTGTAAGGATAAGATGAGGCACAGTTCATAGTTTAATAATCATCCTTATCAATTTGATTCTTAATCATTTACTGAAAAACATATGACTCTTGAGTATATGCCTAAGTGTGGAATTGCTGGGTTAGATGGTAGCTCAAATTCAATGTTTAACGTTTAAGGAAGTGCCAAATTGTTTTCCATAGTAACTGTACCATTTTGCATTCTCACGAACAGTAGATGAGGTTCCCGATTTCTTAGCAACATAGAGACAAGTATACTAACGTTCATGACAGCACTAGTCACAAAAACTGAAATACCCATCAACAGATGGTAGATAAATATAATGTGGTAGGCCTGGCATGACGCTGTAGGATCCACATTGGACTGTTCATAGCAAGGTCAGTGGTTTAAACCCACCAACCTCAGAAAACCCATACAGGGTCACTAAGAGTCAGAGCCTACTGGACAGCACTTAACAACAATGATAACAGACACATACAATGGGAGTGCCATGACTCTGTACAATAACTACTGGATTTTGAATCACAAAGTTGCTGGTTCCAGTTCACCATCCTCTCCAGGGGAGAAAGATGAGGCTTTCTGCTCCTGCAAAGTTTTACAGCCTTGGAAACCCTACACAGGGTCGCTATGAGTGAGAACATACTTGATGGCACTTAGCATCAGTCACAACAACATACATAAAATGGAATATTACTCAACCATAAAGAATAATGAATCCTAATACATGCCACAACATAGAATAAATATGCATGATATCACTAATATGAAGTAACCATAGTAGACGTATATATAAAGATCAGAGTTTAGTTGTGGTTTTGTGGGATAAAGCACTGGACCTCAAAATCGGTTTGAATCACAAGGTCTGCAATTGAAACTCAGCAGCTGCTCCTTGGAAATCCTAGACAGGCTTGTTAAGTGTTGGAACCAACTCGATAGCACTTAACAATAACAACAGCTAGGAGAGAGAAGGAGGGGGGAGGGAGGGAAGCATTATTTAGCAAACAGAGAATTTCTATTTATGGTGGTGGAAAATTTGGCAGTAAATATTGGTGATGGTTATACAACATGATTTGTGTCATTGGTTTCGCTGAATTATGCATGCCCAAAAAATTGTTGAATTGGCAAATCAATATTATCTCTATTTTTACAACAATTAAACACATGTACCCACAAAGAGGAAGACCCTCAATGAGATGGATTGGCCAGGTGGCAGCATCAATGGACTCAAGTGTGGCAACAGCAGTGAGGTTGGCCCAAGATCGGGCATTGTTTCGTTCTGCTGTGCATAAGGTCACTATGAGTCGGTGCCGAATCGATGGCACCTGACAACAACAACAATAACAACCCACAAATGCGTGATTCCATACAGAGTGAAACTTTGCAGAGGAATGAAACACATGCATTGCCATGAGTGTGACCTAGAAGGATAAACTAACAAAAACATTCATCTTAATTACAAAGTGCAAAGAAGAAGACGGGAACTGGCTGCGGTAAGTGAGTGCTCCAATTCTGCAAAAGAACCCATAGACTCACCTCCTTAGAGCACAGGGCATCGCCTGCAGGTCAAGCTGGTGTAACCTGGCACTGTTGACCTTCAGGGATCTGAACAAGCATTCTTGCTGCCTAAGAGAGTGATTGAATCTATTACCCTTTATAACAAAGGCCAAATCACGTTATTATATTTTCCTCATTACTTAAAATGGCTCAGGGCCTGGTCATTTGATCTTTCTGTACAAACTAGAGTAAACCTGTGAACCCTGGTTAACCTTCCTCATCTGACAGTCTCATGGTTTTGGTTCTTTTCTCTCTTTAATTGTCACTGACAGCTCTGAGATTTCAGTCGCTATCAGAAGAATCTGGAAATTTATATTCTGAAGTCTGTTCCTGCTGTACTTTAAAAGTTTAGGGTTTTGAATTCATTTGTTTTCTGGCTGATTCATGGAGAGTTTATTTTAGATCTCTGAAGACTTGAGCCTAAACTGGAAAATTAACCTGTGTAGTAACTAATATCCTGATCCTTCAGGCTTATATGGTCCTTTTACCATTAAACTTTGAAATGACTTACAGTCATAGATGGTGCAGATTCTAATAAATATATGAAGTGTTGGTTAGAAACCTACACCATGCATGAAATAAGACAGTGCTTTCTGGAAAACAACAACTTCTTGTTTTGTTTTGTTTTTAAAACCCTCCTCATGGAGTTGATTTGATGATTCAGTTATAAATTTTTAGATATTGTGGGTGTCCTCTACAAGACCCAATTTAATTATGTAGCAGAAAAATTTACTTCTTGATTTTAAGGCTTAATGATAGATCAAGGTTATATAGTCCACCCTATGTCGGTTCTGCAAATACCTCTCTCTCTCACTGTCTTATTATTTTTTTTTACGTTTTTTATAGCCTGCTACAGCACTGTTTTTAACAGTACACTGTAACATTGAACATCTGTGAGTTAACATCTGAGAATGATAACATCAGCGAATTACGAGCTGTAACACTGTATGTAGGACATTTACTAATGATTGTTGTTATTGTAGTTAAGCGCTTTCTTGTCTATTCCAACTCATAGCAACCATGCACAGTTTCTGAGTTGCAATTGTGAAGTGCTGACCTTGTGGTTATCAGTCCAGTAGTTACCTTACAGCGCCACACCAGGAGTCCCGCTACTAATATTGTTGTTGATAAATGCCATTGAGTGGGTTCTGACTTATAGTCACCCTATATATGGTTTCCAAGGAGCAGCTGGTGAGTTTAAACTGCCAACCTTGCAGTTCAAATCCACTTTATGATCCAGTGCTTAGCCTACCGCTCTACACAAGGACTCCATTATTAATGGCACAATATACAAAAAAAAAGAAAAACACCAGACTGTCTTAAATGCAGTTTGTCATAACTCAAATACATCATATGTCAGGGATTGCCTGCATAGCACATATTGTGAGAGAATACCATTCAATCCATAAAGTACATGTATATGGCGTAGATGGGACGTTAGATATGATGTGAACTGAATTCACTATCTCAACCCAAATCACTCCACGATGTCAGAACTCTCAAGGGTCCAGCATGTGGCAGAAGTCATGGATGAACAGTTGTAAAGCCACACGATGCTGACATTCTTGAGTGAGTCCTGCTTTCGTGTGGTGCAGTACAAGGGTGACATGGAGAAACGAACTGCCAAGTCTAGGAATTTTGCGAAGACAGAATTAGGAAATTGAGAGTGAGTTGAAGTCTTGCCAGGAGCATTGAAATGGATCTTAGCTTTGCTGGACCATGGGAAGTACAATTGTATTGCCAATGTCAGCAACTGATCTTTACTTCCTTTGTGGGATGGGTTATTCAAAATTTTCTGTATCTAGAAAAGCAAAATGTACTTACTTAAGTGTATTCATGAGCATGCAATTATGTTGGTGATGAAGATCATACTGTTGCCAATAAGAGGCTGCATATTTCCTGATTGTCACAGTTTGTGGCTGAATCTGCCAACAGAGTCTATCTTTATTGTCAGATATGTGTATGTTCCCATTGGGCTACCATCTTTGCCCCTTAGGATCTTTGGCAAGTTATTTAAGCATCCTAGACTTACTGTTAAGTCTTGTTGTGGTGCTGTAGGATAAGTACTGGACTACTAACTGCAAGATCCGTTAGTCGTTCAGTTACCCTTCCTCTGAAATCCTCAACAGCACTTAACAACAACAGACTTATTTTACTCACTGATAAAATAGTGTCATGGTGGAATCAGTTTACACTGGTTCACAAGAACTAGTTGTTAAATTTTCAGGAATTTTTGAGAGTCAGTTGAAGTTACAATGACAACTCTCATTGGGCCACAGTGGGCACGGTTACACCACAGAAATTGACAAGTACTCAAATCCTGCAGGTAAAAGAAGCCTAATCCTAGAAATTCTTCCACAGGATGTTAGCGTTAATATCATTAACCAGCGTAAGCTGCCAGTTCTTTGGGAGTTGCATTACAGACTCTTTGTCTTTCTAGCTTTCTCTCATTTCAAGTTTTTTTGCAGCTTGTAGTCAATCTGTTTTAAATCATTCTGAGTGTTTATCTGTAACCTGATAAGGTTAAGTTATTATAAACATACCAGAGAACAACATTGTTTTAGGGCACTACGGGGGTGGTTGACATTGATGAAACAAAAAATACAGTTATAAAGCACTAAGTAATAGTCAATGCCCTTTAATTACAAATAATGTTGTTCGTTATTGTTATGTTGGCCCCAACTCATGGCAGCCTTAAGTGTGCCTGGACCTGCTGCACCATTATAAGCGGTGTTGTTGTTGTTATGTGCCGTGGAGTCAGTTCTGACTCATAGTGACCCTGTGCAGGGTTTCCGAGGTTGTAAATCTTTAGGGGATCAGAAAGCCTCATGTTTCTCCCACTGAACAGCTGGTAGTTTCGAACTGCTGACCATGAGATTAGCAGCCTGATTCGTAACCACTACGCTACCAGAGCTCCTATTACAAATAATAGATATGGATAAAAACAGATTCACCTTCAAGAAGCTAAGTCAAAGAAATGGATGTGCAAACAAACCCATCCACACAATATGTTATAGTAGCATCACATATGTGTAAGGGGCTCTGAGACAACTCAACAAAACTGCATGATATTCACAGTCTGTCCCCAATATCTAAATAGCCAGAGGAGCATTAGTAAAGGGGGACTAATAATTCATGTGGCTTGCCCAATGAATATCACACCCTTTGGGTCAGAGCCTGGAAAGGTAACTTTTATTACTTATCCAAAGAATTAGACTGCATACAACAAAGGAACAACTCTCTCGACTCAAAAGCTGCCCAATTGAACATGGAAAACATCAAGGTCCACCCTACTGTGCACCTTAGATGAAGACTTGGAAGGAGACAGTTATATAACAAGCCAGTTGCCCCTGTCTAATAGAAGCTGTCTCTGTGGATATAGAGAACTCTTCACCCATGTCCTCCACCTGACTTTGTGGGTGAGGAATACAATGGAAGCTTATTTTGGCCATTTCCCCCAGCCAAGTAGGTCCAGTAAGATAGGTTCATGCTATGCATGTCTCACTAGCACCACAGCGGAGGAGACAGAGAAAAATCCCTCCTAAATCATTTTATACCCTCAACCTATATGACCGGTTATAGCTGGAGATTCCCTCCCCCACCTCCCCAGCAAGCCTGGGAAGAGAGGCTGCATACCACAGTGCCTCTTCTAGAACTACTCTATGACTTTTACCTTGCTGACATTTACACAGATCATTAGGCTTGGCTTGTGTGTGTGTGTGTGTGTGTGTGTGTGTGTGTGTGTGCAGTGGTTTGTTCCTGAAGCCTAAACATACCAATAGAGGACAGGCTGGGGATGTTGTGGCCTCCAAACTAATACAAATGACATATGGATCCCAGGGACAGGTGAGAAGGGAAGGCAGGAAAGGCTTCATGGAGACGATTTTAAACTGGGTAAAAAGAGGGTAACAAAGGTTGAGGAGCAAAGTTTGGACATTTCTGGGGGGTTTTTAGGTTTCAGAACATACGCTGACATTAAAAAAAAATTCTCTGTTGCTCAATTTTATATTGTGTCAGTTGCTGATTAGTAAATCATTGACTCATGGAGACACCTGGCAGCACAGGATTGTACTGTTGTGATCCATAGGGCTTTCAATGCCTGATTTTCAGAAGCAGATCACCAGGACTTTCTTCCTAGTGTTTCTCAGTATGGAAGGTTCACTAATGAAATGTGCACAGCATCTTAACAACACTGAAATCTCTACTAACAACTAAGTAGTGCCTGTGCATGAGAATCATTGGCTAGGAATTGAACCCCAGTCTTTTATATGTTGTTGTTAAATGCCTTCAAGTCAGTTCTGACTCATAGCAATACTGTATAGAGTTTTCACAGTTGT
>NW_006408554.1:9050952-9056084 GCF_000296735.1 Chrysochloris asiatica | reverse complement strand
GAACCGACTCCATGGTACTTAACAACAACAAAAACCTTTATGAGAGCAAAAAATCTCATCTTTCTCCCACAGAGTGACTGGTGGGTTTGAACTATTGACCTTGTAGTTATCAGTTCAGTGCTTATCCTACAAGGCCACATAGCAATCCTTTATAGGGTTTCCAAGGAGTGACTGATGGGTTTGAGACCACTGACCTTTATGCTAGCAGCCCAGTGTTTATAATATAGTGCAACACCAGGATCCACAGTCCTTCACATCATGGAAGATGAGAATTCTACCATTCATGCTAGCAAAGTAGTAGACATTAGTTTCAGTTTTTATCTTTTAAAACCAGTGAAAATCTTAGATAGTCTGGCTTCTTCAGTATAGACTGATGCTTGGAGTCATGAGCATATTGAGCTGTGCTTTAAACTTACTTATTGGACTTTATGTATATTTATCTAGTGCATAACCTATAATTATTGGCTCGTCCAAGACCACTTCAATATCATTAATGATTTTCATAATATGTTGAATTAACTCACAAAGAATGTCAGAAGTGTTGGCAACAAGCAGCTTGTAGGAAACCTGGATGTGTGTCTATGAATGAGAAAAATAAATTTGGTTAAGTGCATACTTAATAGGCAATCACAAAAGAGGTAGTAATACCGTAATGAAAGGAGCAGAAGCTTTAGAAGTCAGATAAACCAGGAGATGAATTCTAGCTTTGTCCTTTATGAGACCTGTGACCTTTTAATAGTGTTATCTTGTATAGCTGTCAGGAAAATTGAATCATATGACATAGAGAGATAACTCAGGCACTGTAATCAGAGAAAAGCTTAGATTTCAGTTTCTAAGATCAGTTTTCATATCAACAAAGTGGTGCTAAAGTAATACACATTCAAACAGAAGTATGACAGCCTAGTTCAAACCAGAGGATCTCTGATACTACTGTTCAACTCAGTTGTAGCAAGAAAACAGCCATAGACAATATATAAACAAAACACATCTCTGTAAACATGCCTGTGCCTCACTAAAACTTTATGAGCACTGAAGTTTGGAATTTCATGTAATTTTCACATGTCATAAAATACTACTTACTTATTTTCTCTGCCACCATCTCAGTCATTTAACAGCCTAAAAATCATTTTTGTCACAGTTTGCTAATCTGTGACCTATATCATTGTGGAACATCCTAGGATTTTGGGGCACTGTAATTGGTTGATGTCGGTAGTGTTTATCACTTTCCTGGAGTACTTGATCAATTCCAGATTCTGAGCTAATACCTACATGATCTCATTTACCCCTCACAAAAGCACTAATAAGTAGGCATTTTATTCTCTAAGCTGATGAATAAATGAAGGTTATAATAGTTGAGTAATATTTTGTTCCATATTTACTATATTCCAGGAAGTTATCTTGAGAGTGGAGGTCATTAAGGTGGTTTTAGAAGAGTGTGACTAGTGTGCAGTGAAAGGTTAACATGGGGTTGACTTGAAGACTCAAAAGTACTAGAGGTCTATTGGAGAAGTTCTAGAGAGAGAAAATGGTGGCTTGATGTAGGGTGGTGATAGTTGAAGCATAGAAGAGTATATAGATTTAAGATATAGTTTGGACACAGAATAGTTAGAATTTAGTATTGCAGCGAATTTGGGGAAAATAAGAAAAAGAAAGAAAGTCAAATTTGAGCTAAGGCTTTTCTGGCCTAAGAACCTCATGATGGTGGTATGATTTACTCATGTGTTGATAAACCAAATTTGGGTTGGATAGTCATGACTTTTATTTTCATACAGTGACATTACAGATGTTAACTATATATTTTTATGATGCTATTGAATTGTGGTATTGGCAAAGAATATTTAATATACCATGGACTGCCAGAATGAACAACACTGTTTTGGAAGACGTGGAGTCAGATTGATTTTTAGAAGCAATGGCAGTGAGACTTCATCACGTACTTTGGACTTGTTATCAGAAGGGACCAGTCTCTGGAGAAGGACATCATTCTTAGCAAAATGGAAAGTCAGGAAAACAGAAAGACCCCCAATGAAATGGATTGACACAGTGGCTGCAACAGTGGACTAAACCTAACAATCATGAAGATGGTGCAAGACCAGGTGGTGTTTTGTTCTGTTGTACATAGGGTTACTATGAGTCAGAAATGACTCAAATGCACCTAACAACAATACCCAAAGACCACAGTTGCTATATGGTTCTAGAATTAAGAGAAAAGTCATCAACTAGTTTGTGAGTCATTAGCTAATGAATGATATTTAAACCTTGAGGCCATACAATATTACTTGTTGTTGTTAAGTGCCATCGAGTCAGTTCCAACTCATAGCAACCATGTATAGGGTTTCTGAGGAACAGCTGGTGGGTTTGAACTTCTGACCTGTGGTTCACAGTCCAGTGCTGATCCTACAGTGCCACACCAGGAGTCCATGATATCACTTAGGTGGCGGTATATAAAACTAAGTGGAAACCCAGGAGGAAAAAGACTTGGGACATTCTGAAGTTTAAGAACCCGATTTGGGCAAGAAAACTGAGGATTGGTCAGTGTAATAGAGGAATGTGGTGTTTCAAAACCCATGTAGAAAAAGTGCTTCTAAAGAGAGTGGGCTCAGGAGAAAAGTAGGCCCATTAATAAATGGAATAACAGGGCTTAAACTCATGGTCACTCTCTCTAGATTCTAAGCAAGTTCCACACTGACATATTTCTGGATTTTCTAGTAGATTTCTTTCCTAACTCACCTGTGAATTCAGGTGCCTCCATTTAAATTAAAGTGTCCTCAGTGCTCCAAAATTGCATTCAGTAGATATTCCTCCATATGAAGTTGAAAATGTTTTAAATTAAAATTTTAAATTTCACAGAATAGGAATTTGGGGGGTAATTTTTATATTGTTGTTAAATGCTATCGATTCGGTTACAACTCATAGCAACCTCTATAGGGTTTTCAAGGAGTGGCTGTTGAGTTTGAACCACTGACATTGCAGTTTAAACTAAACTTATGGTCCAGTGCATTATTGTGCAGTGCCATACCATTGATGGATTATCTAACTTTGTATTTTAAGATAAATAAAATATATTTTTAAATTCTCTTTCCAACGTCATCGTTTTATCCTACTAGTGTATTTAAAGCAGACAAAAGTGAAATTAATTATGATTTTTCAAAAACAAAAGGAATACACTCAAAAGTATTTCTGATTATTCCAGTGATATAAGACATTTGAAAAACAAAAAAACATTGGCATTGTTCTTTAAAATGAAAGGATAGAGTTTTCAGTACTTGCTCATAAGTAAGAATTGTGTATCTTGGATTTGCTTTATTAATTAAAATGACACTCTAAAATATAAATTCTGATTATGTGAGTTAAATACTGCAATTCAGTATAAAGGCTTTATAGTCATTAAGTAGATTCATCACTGGGAAATAAGACTAATTATATCTAAGACAAATGGGGAAAAAGAAAATGATGAGACACAGTAATTATGACTTCATGGGCTGCCGTAAATCTAGTAGCATAATGATGTAACTTGATACTTCAGTCTTCAAATGCCATTAAAGGTTCCTAGTGATCAAACATATGAGCAAACTAGATGAAAACCATCAGTAAATTGCTATTTAATTTAAAATGGTCTAAAATACATGTTAAAATATTAAAAATAAGAATTTAGAAAATTCATAAATGTATGACATGACTATTATATAAAGAGTTAATTTTTTAAAGTGTGTAAAAAGTTGCATATTTTATTTGTAAATAAACAATTATTTTACATTTTTTAAAATGTGTAAAAAGCCACACGTTATATTTTTAAATGAATAATTCTTTAACTACATGCAAAGATAACAATCACACACACCACTCTCAAACTTGTTCCGATACAAATTTATTATTAGTTTAAGTCACTGACAATAATTAGGACAAAAACGAATTAGAACTCAGTCTCCTTCCTCTTTCCTCTCCCCTTATGTGTATTGTTGTTAAGTGCTGCTAAGTAGGTTTCGACTCATAGCAACCCTGTATAGGGTTTCTAAAGAGCAGCTGGTAGGTCTGAACCATCAACTTGTGGTTAGCAGTTCAGTGCTTATCCTACAGAACCACACCAGGACTTCCTTTATGTGTCGATGTGTGTTATATATCTTTGTATTGACATACAACAAAGGTTATTTCTTTTAGAAATTGTTTATACCTCTACTTTTTAAATTTTCATTTTCTATCATTTATGTTTGGGCTTCATGTAAGATCTATCTTTTAAATATTTAACCAGATTTTTTTTTTTTTTTCATTTTCTGCCTTTTCTGTAAAAATGTTTCAAATTTATGATTTTTCTTTACCCTCTAAAAATAGTCCAAGGAACCTGTAGGCCTTTATAGAGCTAAACTCCAGTAGTAAATCAGATTTGCATCATATAATTCTTATACTTTAAGTATACTTGCAAGAGAGGTAAACTTAAATCAGCCAACATTTATTTAAGATCAGTCAACATTTATTGGCTGTCAGCTGTGCATATAGGTATCTCATTCTTGGCACCAAGTCTACACAATCCCTAAATACTACTGAGGCCCATGAAATAACTGAACACGTTTACTGAGGAATAAATTTAAAATGGAAGCTAATATGCAGTTGAGAAAATGAAACCATATGTGCTGAGAAGGATCAAGAAGATTTGCAAAAGAATGCCAATAACAGTGCATTTGTTGTTGTTAAGTACTATCTAGTCGGTTCCAACTCATAGTTACCCTGTATAGGATTTCCGAGGAGCAGCTGATGGGTTTGAACTGGCAACCTTGTGGCTCTCAGTCCTGTGCTGATGCTATAGTGCCACATCAGAAGCCCATAACAGCATATTTGTTGTTGTTATTAAGTGCCATCGAGTCGGTTCTGACTCATAGCAACTCTGTATGGGGTTTTGGAGGAGCCACTATGAGCTTGAACCAATGATGTTGTGTTTCAAACTGACTTTGAAATCCTGAGCATTAACCTACAGTGACTGTCATATATGTTGTTGTTAAGTGCTGCTGAGTCGGTTTCGACCCATAGTGATCCTGTATAGAGTTTCCAGGAGTGAGCTTTAGCCTCTAACCTTGCATTTCATACCAAATTTGTAGTCCAACACATTAACCCACAGCACCACAGACACCTTCAAAACA